>NC_069138.1:17431403-17797653 GCF_026914265.1 Mya arenaria
TCATACATCAATGTAAGTCAAAAATGAAAAAAACTATGTAATCGATGTTATTATTATTATTATGAAAATCATCATCATTATCATCATCACCATCATCATCATCATCATCATCATCATCATCATCATCATCATCATCCATCATCCATCATCATCATCATCATCATCAGTATTATCATCATCATCATCATCATCATCATCATCATCATCATCATCATCATCATCATCATCATCATCGTCATCGTCAGTATTATCATCATCATCATCATCATCATCATCATCATCATCATCATCATCATCATCATCATCATTATCATCATTATTATTATATTTGTAAGTATATTGTTCACATTACTCACAAAGTCGAAATTTTCAAACGTTTCCTATTTGGCACAAGTTGGCTAACCACCCTCCAATTTATAATATAAATAAAATATAAAAAGGGAAATTTGTACATCGTAAACAGATGTAAATGTCATTTAATAAAAGGAGAATGTAGTTGCGTATTTTAAAAATACTATTTTTAAAGGCAAGTCTAAAGGTCGTACGAAAAATGGGAAATCACCAGCATTTTTTATTCAACTATAGCCCGAACATTTTATCAACCTTTGTCTTTCTGTTAGACCATTAATCAGTTTGATCAGCTATGAAATAAAAATAAAGAATTCGATAACAAAGAGCGATTATAATATCGATTACTGATAAGGAACTTTTAAACTTTAAATAATTGATTTGTTTATTAATAAACAATACTTCGCTTAAGAATTCGGATTTATAGTTAAAACAATGGAATTCTCTACTATACTACATATGCATTTAATACGGAATGCCGTCAGGGACATCGCCTATGAATGTGTTTAGATGAAACGCGATACTCGATAATACGCTGATGAAAACGCGAAATCACGAAACTACGATGGTGAAAACGCGACAGTACGATGATGAAAACTCGAAATCACGAAACTACGATGGTGAAAACGCGAAATCACGAAACTACGATGGTGAAAATGCGACAGTACGATGATGAAAACGCGAAATCACGAAACTACGATGGTGAAAACGCGACAGTACGATGATGAAAACGCGATAGTACGATGATGAAAACGCGACAGTACGATAGTACGATGTTGAAAACGCGAAATCACGAAACTACGATGGTGAAAACGCGAAATCACGAAACTACGATGGTGAAAACGCGACAGTACGATGATGAAAACGCGAAATCACGAAACTACGATGTTGAAAACGCGACAGTACGATGATGAAAACGCTATTGTACGATGATGAAAACGCGACAGTACGATAGTACGATGATGAAAACGCGAAATCACGATATTACGATGGTAAAACCGCGAAAGTACGATGGTGAAAAGACGATAGTTTATCGCATTATCATCATCTTACTGTCGTATTATCGCGTTTTCGTTATCATTCTGTCGCGTTCTCATCATCGTACTGTCGCGTTTTCACCGTCGTAGTTTCGTGTTTTCGCGTTTTCATCATCGTACTATCGAGTATCGCGTTTCAGATCAAACATTCATAGGCGATGGCCCTAACGGCATTCCGTACTTTAAAGAACTATAATACATAAGATAAGATTATTATACTGCTGAATCATGTTATTGCTACGGAAAACAAACTAATTGTCTTATGAAATCCGTGTGTGTGAGAACAAATATTTATTTTGATATCTAGTTGGGCCCATGGGAAAGCAGAACAAATACAAATCTGCAATCCATTTGAATTATATACTTTAATTTTCGTGTACATCTGTCAACATAGTACTCTAACGGAGGGGAATAATCCAATAAGTTATTCTGTCTCAAAATTTATGATTGTTTAAAAAGAAGCCTCTGTTCTGAGGTAAGAGATATATTTGCTGAATAACAGTTTACAAGATATCTCCTTAAACTAAAATACTCATTACATTTAGGCTTAAAGTGCCATTCTCGTTCATCAGAGGATCGACAATGATAAATGGAATGCAAGTATCAGGGGCGGATTCAGGATTTGATGTTAGAGGGGGTGTAATTTAGGGGCGTAACTTTTTGACGTTCGCCTCTCCCTCGGAACCAAAATAAATTTAGTCGAACTGAGTGCTGACAGGGGTTTTTGGGTAACTCACCAAAGAAAATTTTAACAATTTATAGTCCGAAATGGTGCATCTTGGGCGTATTTAAAACTGTTTTCCTATATTGAAATAAAAAGTAAACTTTTTAGCGCTGGCTGTGCCCCCCACCCCCCGTCCCCTCCCGTGGACCCGGAGGTACGTTTAGCATCATTGCTCTTGGGCCGTTCAGTGAAAACTTTCAACTTAGTGATTTTATTCCCAATTTTTAACCCTGAATGTTTTGAATACCCTCCATATTTCATCAAATTTATCCACATGCCTTTATTATCTTGATAATTTCTTGCTTATTTTTATATATCGGATATAAAAACATCATTTTGTCCAATAGTTGATCTTTTTCACGAAGATGCTTTACAAATACGACCCCTGGTGTACGAGAAAAGTTCTTATTGCAGTTGTATTTCTTAACGGAATTTAAATTTCATATCAAAATCTTTATTTCTGATTACATACGATTCAAGTAATAATATAACTTAAAAACATAAGCTTAAGCTCTTTATTTGTTATCTTATATACGATTAAACTATAAAATAACTTAAAAACAGAAGCAACTTCTATAATATGTACTTATATATCCCAAACACCATACCGAACGTTTCGGTACTTCCATACTTTCATGTGTCCGTCTGTCCAATCAAATACGTGCACTAAAAACATGCAACACTTGTTGAACAATTTCAAGTTAATCTGAAATAACAAAAGTCGTACGAATCGTCTTGAATTGATTTCCATACAGTTGTATCGTTGTCTTATTACATAAAAGGCGACCAATAAAGCTATGTCTAAGTGAAAAACGAATGTAACTCATTCACAATCTAAATTGTACCGAAATTAAAGCCATTCGTTCTTTTTCTGTGAATGGTCGTACGACTAGATTCACAAATTTGTACAACGCATTGGTAAAAATCAGCTATTATTCGTATGTGAATAGTCGTACGACTAGATTTACAAATTGTTACAACTATTTGATGAACATCAGCCATCATTCTTATGTGAATAGTCGTACGACTAGATTCACAAATTGGTACAACTAATTAATGAAAATCAGCCATCATTCGTATGTGAATAGTCGTACGACTAGATTCACAAATTGGTACAACTAATTAATGAAAATCAGCCATTCTTCGTATGTGAATAGTCGTACGACTAGATTTGCAAATTGATACAACTAATATAACTCTAAGCATATAAAAATCAAGCATGATTTCTATGTAAAATGGTCTTACGGCACAAAAATAAACCTACGACCAACAAAGTTTTGCTGTAAAAGTCTTTGAAAATTAAGGCAGTTATATGTCCTTTAATTTACAAACAAAATAAAACATACAGTTAAACAAGATAAAAAGACAACAATTGCAGAATAAGAGTTGATGCGCATCAATAGATCATTAGCAGTTTCCAAATATTTGCATATTTGTTTCTTTACAGACAAAACACACACATTTTAACACACCAGCAGACTTTGAATAAAACTAATGTTTGGTTTACCAAATAATATGAAGTATTTAAGTATATAACGGGCTATTCATTTGTTTGCAAAACCACCCATAATCGTGGTAAATTTAATTATATATTGTATCGAACAATTCAAAGTTTGCGATAAAATATGTTCTCATCTACATTTAGATTTTAGATTTCCAGTACAAATTTACACAATAAACGTTAACAGCGCTTAATGGTGTGATTATCACGTCTTTGGGAAAATTTGGTTAAAGGCCTAGTTTAATCCTCGTATAAATGCCCCCCCCCCCCCCCCACAAACCTATTGTACACAATTACACAATGTTTGTGTGTTGGTCTTAATCTAAATGCCTAATTGTCTTATTAGATCTCAGATCTGAATATCCTGCTGTGCAGTTTAAGGGATTTTATTATAGAAATGGACCCTAACTGGCCGTGAGCCAACAAACAAATAAACAGGAAATTGGCCCCTACTGTGAGATCAGTGCAATTAGCAGAAGATGCACAGCAGGGGATCGTCATGCCAAACATTCCTTAAACTAGGCCTTTAACATACGCTAAACTTCACTCTCAGGACTGAAATACGTCAAAGGCAGTTAATTCAGTTAGCACTAATTTGACCCTCAACATGCGATGCACACCTATTTCCAATGTTACGTAAACGATGAATCGGGTATAATAAGCTTAATGAAAGTCCTTAGCCAAGCGTCCAAATAAAAATAATGTAATCATCCTAAACGATGACGTCATCACGTGTCAACAATGGGCATTCCGGTAGTGTTCCACGGGTTCGTGTGCATCTTATTCGGTTTACTTCGTATGTTATCCGGATCTGGCGCATTTTTCATGATCGGCAAAGTGGCGCGAACCCACTCGGGATCTCGTTTCTTTAAGTTGGACATGTGCGTGTGCGTGTGGTAGAGTCTACTTGAAACCGTTTTCACTTGTTCCGGTGACAGCGAGCGGTAACTTGGAAACATCTCTTTCTTGAGCGGTTCCCGAAGCTGTGAGACGCACCGCCTATCCTCGGACGTTTTGCCTAATACACTAGACCGGCTTGATCTCGGCGACCGACTCGGGCTTAATAGTCTGTCAACGATTCCGTTCACCATGTGGCGGCTATAGTCCCGAAACGCCGGTGCCCGCGGCAGCATAAAGGGGTCTTGGTCACGGAAGCGGGAAATCTGGAGCGTCCGCCGTTTAAGATCCGAACTTTCCCGCGCTAAACGTAGCATGTCAAAATTCGGATAATCGGGTTCCTCGCGGCCCGTGTAACGTAACGGATAACCGCTATACAAGTAGCGTATGTCATTGTTCAGCACGTACTTGTGTGTGACGTGCATAGGATCGCCTTTCCCGCCAGTTTCGAACGGCATTTTGACGTTTGTTCGTTAGATATTACGACGGTGAAAATGAAAGTTTGAAAACGTCAATTTAATTTAAACCTCTAAAAATTAGTGCAAAAAAAATGAGATCATCCAACACGGTTCGAGCTCACACTTGTAATAAATCCGAATTAAAGAGTTTTCTATCTTTCCGTAAATCGTTATCACAAAAATAGAAACTTAATTGCAATCCATTTATCATTTTTTCACTTTCTTAACTGTCAATTGTAGCAATTTTCACAGTATCTTTAATTTTCATTAAATTCCACATCCACTGCCCACTATAAGGCCTTTGGCATGCTTAAACATTAAAAATACTTCATCGCTGGGCATAAACATATGTCTTTGTTAACGTATTGAAGATTAACTAGACGATTAATAGCATAATCTTTGTTTAATCCGTACTCATTTTAACCCCGTTGCTAGATGGATCTTATAGAACCGAAGATCGCTTACTGTTCAAACGGTCCTTTAGGGAGGAATGAATATCCAATATGCCGAACAATAAATCTTCGCCAGTGATACACTTCCAAATTTGAAACGAATCATTTGTTCGTGTTTTTTTTTCGGAAAACTAGCAGATTGATTGATTGAATGAAATACCAATTTATTTATTGATTGATTGGCTGATGAGTTTGGTTGATTGGTTGGTTGGCTATTTATTTATTTGTTTGTTTGTTTGTTTGTTTGTTCGTTCGTTCGTTCGTTCGTTCGTTCGTTCGTTCGTTCGAGCGTTCGAGCGTTCGTTCGTTGGATGGTTGATTGATTGATTGATTGATTGATTGATTGATTGATTGATTGATTGATTGATTGATTGATTGATAGGTTGGTAGGTTGCTAGGTAGGTAGGTTAGGTAGGTTAGGTAGGTGAGGGAGGGAGGCAGGCAGGCAGGCAGGCAGGCAGGCAGGCAGGCAGGCAGGCAGGCAGGCAGGCAGGCAGGCAGGCAGGCAGGCAGGCAGGCAGGCAGGCAGGCAGGCAGGCAGGCAGGCCGGTCGGTCGGTCGGTCGGTCGGTCGGTCGGTTGATTGACAAAATAAGAATAAAACATTTATTGAAGCATTTTAATGGTATATGTTTTTGGATGATGACGTCTACCACGCATCTATAAACAATGGTTTATAAGTGGTCTGTGCGAATGAAAACAAAGAAGGTTAATGAAAAAAGTACACGTGCATTTCATTTCTACTGTCCGGCCACAGTTTGACAATCCATCAAAATTAATGGTAGTATGTATCCTTTAAACAAAGATGGCGGCGTCCATGGTTAGGCATTTTGTTGGCCAAGGTTGTCGTAAATCCAGCAGGTGTATACATTTGTTTTACTTTTAAAAGTACCACGTTGTATTTGCGTACTGAAATACCTATTTCGAATTAAGATTTACTTGATTATGATCGCCAAGTTGTATGCACCGAAGGTTTAACTCAGATGTCACTTATTTTCGTGACTGTGTTCACTTTAAACTTATTTTTCTTGTTTCCATCGTTGTAAGATATGACACAGTAATTAATTGTAGCCTGAGAAGACTAAATGCAAAATAAATAATTCTTTATAACTCATTAGAACAAATCTCCATTTTTGAATTTATAAAATTTGGTAACTTCATTGCATCATTATTTTGATTCGTAATCAGGAAATTTCTAGTTGTATTGATAATCCGTAAAGGTACCAATCATCAGCAATTCTATTAATCTTTGAATCAGTGTTATTACTTTACTGATTCAAATTATAATTTTAGCTTGAATATTCAAGCAATCAGGTAGACTTAGGAGAGCTTTACTACCAGGGCCCTTTTACCAGTATACAAGGGCAAGGCTATCACTTTTTATGAAGAAAAAAGGGCTTTAAGTTTTGGGAAAAATTCTCAGTGTTCTTTCACAAACAATTTGGAAATGTCATAAAATATCAATAACACTCTAAATATATCACTCTGTTTGGAGTAAAAAAAACAGGGTGAGGCCTTTGCGCTCTAATTGGGTTAAAAAAAAACAGGGTGAGCCCTTGCGCTCTAATTCGGGTTAAAAAAAAACAGAGTGAGGCCTTGCGTTGTAATCGGGGTAAAATAACAGGGTGAGTGGCTCTAGCAGAAAAGGGTAAAAAGGCTCTGACAACTCACCCTTGCATCACACCTTGGTTTTGAATGTAAGCAACTTTAAGTCATTAACTCAGCAAATACATCATTTATAAAAAAAATATTACATTGAAACTTGAGACTTTATATATAATGGTACTCAACAATCCAACCTTCCTGAATAACCAAATTAGATAACACTATATTATAGATATTTATTATTACTTTTTCCTCAAGGAGAATTGGCAGAAAAGACTTCAGCAGTAAACCCAGCAGTGACAGTGTCCTATCCACACCGCTAACAAAGCCTCTGCCAAACTTCATACTTCCAAAATTTGCCACCAAAGATAGTGTCAGTCATGAAACAAAGGTAATTTGTTCCCTGAGCTAAAATTTAAGCTGTTTGAATAAAAAAAATCTCAGTAGGCCAACAATGTTGGACATGCTTTCAATGACTGTTAGCAAAATAAGATTAATTTGTTGAATAAGCATTTCAATAAAGAAAGACAATATTGTTTACAATTTCGATGTATATAATTCATCCACTTAATTGTTTCACTTTTGAACCTTAGTCTGTCAGACTCATAACCATATAGACTATTAGTCCAGTTCAAGTTCAGGTAGTCTAAGACTTTTGGTCTTCTTGGCCGGTATTCATTTCCTTTTATATGTTGATTTCCGAAAATCTTCATTGTCATTTTTAAAGATTTTAAGTGTTGTTGTTGTTGTTTTACATAAAAGATTGAACTTTGATTAAAGTCTTTGAAAAGGAAGCCTTTTTGACATAATCAAGATATCATATCAGTGTGACAGTCTTATGCATGAATTAGGAAACAGATTTAGGTTTGGAAATTACTTAAGATGTTTTATGATTACTGGCCCTTGGGTCATCATTTTAACCAATCTCAAGTCTGAGTTGTCAAGTGGCAAAAATGCAAATCTTCATTTCACTGTAACTTTTCTTCTAGTAGAGTATTGATACTGAAATGTGCTGAATTGTATTACTAGTTAAAACAGATATTATTTTTTGTAAAGTAAATGGAATAAAGATGATATTTGTAATTTTATGAAAGTGCTTTTTTGAGTCTTGAGTCTATACTCAGATGATAGACCTTTCATTATCGCGAACCCTAGGCTCTTGTTTACAAACAGTTTGAATATTTATTCAAAGGCTACAGAAACAAGCTCAGAAGTCACAACTGTAAATCTTCATTCCATTGTAAGATTTCGTTTAAACAGAGCACATATGCTGAATTTGGCTGAATTAGATTACTTTTTTGAAAGATCTGCTATCATTTGCATATATTTTGTAAAAGATGGAAGATGTTTTTTGGCTATTTAATAAAAATACCTTTTTAAGCTTTGAGTCAAGAAATTATCTTTCAAGTGCCATAGTATCATTATTTTGCTAAGCTATATATTTAAGTGTAATTAACTTTAGCCATTTTTAAATGAACCAAAAGTTGAGAAAGTAAATAAAATCAATGTGTTGTTGTTTTTGACATTTATACAGATTTAAGATTATTGAAGTGACAACTAAAATCCCTCATTGGAACGGGCAAAAAGGACTCCTGATTATTTTTCATTCAACTTGTTAAAGCTGCACTCTCACGGATAGACAGTTTTGTCTTCTTTTTTTAAAGTATCAGAATAAGCTGATGTTGGCATCATGCAGTGCCTTTAATTCAGAGTATTAGAGTAATAGAACTGATCTCAATTGATTGAAAAACTGCCGAAAATTTCATTTTTCTTTAAGTGTTGAAAAATTGTGATCTGATATTTTTTAACAGTCTTATATGACTGGTTTCCACACATTTACACAAAAATTGGCTCTTTCAAAGACAATAAATAAAATAAAGATGTCAAAACGGTCAATCTGTGAGAGTGCTGTTTTAATATAAACAAAAACACTTGCCAAAGCAGAGAGGGGAGGTGGAAGTTCTTGATTTGTTGATCAATGTGATATTGAGATTTAAGATGGTTTACTCACTTGTCTACCTTAGAAGTAGGGAAGTCTGGATATACCTTATTGTTTATCATATTGAGAATAGACATCCGTTATGCTTCACTACTCTATTGCAGATAACAACACTGGACAACGGATTAAAAGTTGCCTCCCTTCAGAAATTTGGTACTTCATGCACAGTTGGAGGTAATTGGATACAACAAAAAACTGAGACCGGATTTAAATTTGTTGAAATTATTCCACTTTTACTCGGAACTCCTTGGCCATTTTTATCGAAAACATCCTCGGATGTATATGGATGGGTTACATACTCAGAAATTGGTGTGTTTAAGTCCGCTGCAAGTACATGTAGGTCGCATAGTAATTTAATTTAGCAGTTAAACTTAATGACTTAAACTCTTGGGAGTCTTGATTATAATTGCAATAATACACTTCACGGGCAATCAATTAAAACTTAGATCAATAAATACAAGCTAAAACACTAAATCTAAATAATGATGTAATTAAAAAATTACGAACTTCTTCAACTGAAGTACGGGCAAACATCTGTGGTTGTTTTCAATAAAAATGGCCAGGGAGCTCCGAGTGATGCACTTTATTAGAACAAAAAAGTTATAAACTATATGATCGGTACATGACTGATTTATTTCTATCTTTGTCTTTCTTTTTATGAAAAAAGCAACTTTGAAATAGTGTCATAACATGAAGGCAGTCTCCCAATAACCTAATCGTTTGGCTTTAACTCAAAATTTATTCATGATCATTCACAAGATACTTAGTAAACGACTTAATGATGGCAATACATGGCCATGTGTGAAGAAAGGCCCATCACTCTTTTTAAAGCAATAATGAGTTATGTGGAGGCTGATTTAGAAAAACAGGTCTATCATTCTGTTAAATGGACTCTCTCACAGAATTTATGTAGGCAGCAATTCAAAGCCTTGTTCAAATTAAATTATTTTACACCAAACGATAATTGGAAGAAACTTATTTGAGCAGAAATTTGTAAATCCAAGCCTGAAATATTTTAATATAAAGAAAAGAAAGCTTTCCTTACTTACAGCCTTTTCTGTCACATTTTTTAAAAATCATTAATAATAGTGCTCTAATTTGAATTTTTGATGGCGCTTCATTATGGTAACAACCCTTTTGTTGACATTTCACACAAAATTATATTTTATTGATGTCTAAACCTATGAAGTCTAAACATATGAAATGTGAACGAGTCCCTTTCACTGTGGTCAATAAGAGCAGCTTTAAGGTGGTTTATATATTTAACCATATATATTGTCATATAATAATTATGGATTTTTACTTTCAGTCCTAATAGAGTCTGGCTCAAGGTTTGAGGTGAATTATCCAAGTGGAATTAACCACTTCCTCGAAAAGTTGGCTTTTCAGGTAATTTTTTTTATCAGTTTGCTCAGTCATGGTATTTAGATTCCATCTTAAACATGTGTTTCCGGTACAGATAGAAAAATCTAACCTGAGGGCACGCGTGTAAGCTTGGAGTGACTAGATTTATACTGCGCAATCCACCCTCGCATAGTTGGACTGCGTCACACTGGCTTACAATTAAAACTGTGCCTCACACTGGCTTACAATTTAAACACTCCGTCACACTGGCTTACAATTTAAACACTGCGTCACACTGACTTACAATTAAACACTGCGTCACACTGGCTTACAATTTAAACACTGCGTCACACTGGCTTACAATTTAAACTGTGCCTCACACTGGCTTACAATTTAAACACTGCGTCAATGGCTTACAATTTAAACACTGCGTCACACTGGCTTACAATTTAAACACTGCGTCACACTGGCTTACAATTTAAACACTGCGTCACACTGGCTTACAATTTAAACACTGCGTCACACTGGCTTACAATTTAAACACAGTGTCACACTGGCTTACAATTTAAACACTGCGTCACACTGGCTTACAATTTAAACACTGCGTCACTGGCTTACAATTAAAACACTGGGTCACACTGGCTTACAATGTAAACACTGCGTCACACTGGCTTACAATTTAAACACTGCGTCACACTGGCTAACAATTTAAACACTGCGTCACACTGGCTTACAATTTAAACACTGTGTCACACTGGCTTACAATTAAAACTGTGTGTCACACTGGCTTACAATTTAAACACTGCGTCACACTAACTTACAAGTTAAACTGTGTGTCACACTGGCTTACAATTTAAACACTGCGTCACTGGCTTACAATTAAAACACTGCGTCACACTGGCTTACGATTTAAACACTGTGTCACACTGGCTTACGATTTAAACTGTGCATCACACTGGCTTACCATTTTTACAAGGTGTCAAACTGGCTTCTAATTTAAACACTGTACAATTTAGACCATCGAGTACACTGGTACACAATTTAATTGCTGCAGCACATTGGGTTACAATTAATATAAGAAAAATCAATAGCTATTACTGTACACTGACATAAGTGTGATAATACTTGAATGTTTTGCAGAAAAGTGTGGAGTTTGCAGGTCGGGATGAAGTTAACCAGGCCCTGGAGAGTGTTGGTGGCATCATGGATTGCCAGACTACCAGGTGATTTGAAGTATTGCTTTTGGATCTTTAAAAACAAGATTTTTCTTTTGTCTTCCCAAAAATGACGAACAATAAGGAATTAAAGGCCTTCTACAGCCCATAAGTTGTTAAAGGACAAAATCTAAAAATGTTTAAAAATATCAATTTTTATTGAATTTTGAGGTTTTGCACTTTGGAAGGCCTTGAAGCCCCTTTAACCCTTTGCATGCTGGGTAAATTGTCGTCTGCTCAAAAATGTCGTCTGGTTTATTCTAAATTTCTTTCAATTTACTTAAAACTTAGGGGATATATTGACTGAATGGCAAACAGCTTGGAACCAGACCAGGCGCCGAGTTACTCGGTGTCTGGTCTGGTTCCAAGCTGTTTGCAAAGCCTTTAAAATTGCCATCAGCAGCCTAAGGGTTAAACTAATCAACAATCCCATCTGTACTTACAGAATATTGATTGGACATTGTATAATGATTGCATTAAGACTGGTCATGTTATTTTAAAAAAATGTCAAATTTGTCCTGCTTTTAATGGAGAAGTGTTACATTTTTATAAATGTTTATTCCTTTTCCTTCAAGCATGTAAGCCACTATCTGTCCAAACACTCATGGTCTTACATCTGTATATTGTTTCTAGGGACGTGTCGATTTATGCCACTACTGTAGACGCGACTGGAGTAGATACAGCCTTAAAAATTCTGTCAGAGGCAGTCCACAGGCCCATTATAGAAGAGCAACAGGTATGGACGTTCATCTTTCTCTGTCTGCCATTAAACAGTGGCCTAGCAAATGATGTATGTTGCATGTTTATAGTCTAGCTAATCTGATGCAAGGGTGAACTTTTCTCCAATTTAAGAGCTCTATCTTGTCTTGTTGCCAAACTTAGAGCTTTATCTTGTCTTGCTGTCAAATTTAGAGCTCTATCTTGTCTTGTTGTCAATTTTACAGTTGACAAGTTTAGAGCTTTTACTTGTTTTGTTGACAAACTTTGAGCTTTATCTTGTCAATTTAGGGCTTTAAACTGTCCTGTTGCCAATTAAGGGCTTTAAATTGTCCTGTTGCCAATTAAGGGCTTTAAATTGTCCTGTTTCAAATTTTAGAGCTTTAAATTGTCCTGTTTCCTATTTTAGAGCTTTAACTTGTTCTTTTGCCAATTTAGGGCTTTAACTTGTCCTGTTTCAAGTCTAAGAGCTTTAATTTGTCCTACTGCCAAATTTAGATAACAAACCTAATTAAGGCAACAAAATTAAAGAAACTGTTGCAAATGTATGATTTTTAGGTTTTGGATAGTTTGTGTATCAAGAGTATACAGGAATGACAACGTAATTACATGTAGACTAAAAACTGAACTAATTAAACATACATTTTATTAATCTTTTAAATAAAAACTTATTCAAACCAAAATGTTTCGCTTTTAAGTACACAACCAGGAAAGTCACTTGTAGTTTTAAAAAAACACACAAGCAGGATATTAATTTGAAAATAAACATCTCAATTCTGCTGTTCATGATATACAGGTCAGGTATCCTCCCATTGTTTATACCAGGGCTTCTAAAAACCGGCAATTTGCCGGTCTGGACAGATTTTGACCAAGCCAGACCGATTTCAGTTTCAAAAAGTGTAAAAAAAATCGGTCCGAAATTTTCTATTTTTTTTTGTAGTTTCGGTCCAAAACGACTAAGTCAGTAACTTTATACTAAGTTCTTTAGCAAGATGGTGACAAAAGCCGATAGGTTATAGAATTGTGCTCGGGTCTATTTCCAGAATTGTGCTCGGGTCTATTTCCAGGATAGAAACCAGTACAAAGATCCATTTTTGTCGGGTCATGATAAAGTACCTTTAGCTGGGATCAAACACAAAAAACTTCTTTCATAAGAGGCAGAGGCATATACCATAAAACCACTATCAGTTTCTCTGTATTTGCAGTTGGAGTTGATACGCCAGACCATTCAGTTTGAGATAGAATCACTGAGAATGACACTTCAGCCTGATGTTCTATTGAATGAGATGGTCTTTGCGGTGAGCTGAACTTTTTTTTAAACCCACCCAGGTTTTTATTTAATCTTTAAATATCTTTACAGATTGTTAAATTTCAGAGATTGTTAAATTTCAGAGATTGTAAAATTTCACAGATTGTTAAAATTCACAGATTGTAAAATTTCACAGATTGTTAAATTTCACAGATTGTTAAATTTCACAGATTGTTAAATTAATGTAAATGAAAATATGATTAGTGGAAAGGAACAATTCTTATTGCAATCAAAGGGTGGCATTTAGTATTCCTATTGTTGGTCCATCAGTGTTTCTGTCCGTTACAAAACTTTGTCTGCACAATAACTTGAGCAAGGTTTGAATCAGGACTTTCGTGGTAGGTTGCCCTAGACCAATAGACGACCCTGATTGTTTTTGTGGAACATATTTTTGTCTTATGAATTTGTTACTTTTGAATCAGTGTGCCATTGTCCTGTCCTTGAAATATGTGACTTTAAAAAGTCATGTGTTTTGACTGTAGATATTAAATTTGTATACTGTACAAGTTTAACAAAATAATTAGAATTAAGATGTAGGAAATAGCTCATTGAGCTATAAAGATTCATATCTCATGTTTAACATTGTATCGTTGTCAAAAAATATAATGTATTAACGTTTATTCTGTTACAAGAATGTCTGAATGCTTGACCTAGACCAATCTACTTTTATTATAAAAAGTAAGATTAAAACAATTGTCTTAAATGGACACTGATTTGTTATTGGGACATTCAATTTTGTGTGCAACGTATGTATTTTTACTTATAAATTACCAGTGTTGGAAATAGTTAAAAAAGAAGGAACTATTTATTTCAGGCAGCATACAGAAATAATTCACTGGGTCTACCAAAGATATGTCCCGTGGAAAATCTGGGCTTGATCACACCGCAGACACTGTACACATTTATGAACGGGTTCTATGATCCAAAGAGAATGGTGATTGCCGCAGTTGGCATTGAACATGAATCTCTTCTAGAAATGGTAATATACTTGCCTTTTTAAAATTGTATAGTTTAAGAATAATGATTCTGGTGTTTGAACAAGTTGGAATAAAACATTTTAATAGATTGGTGATAATGCTATTGTATTCACTATTGCTTTTATGCGTAATGTGTAATGACTAGGGATGCAAACAAATATTCGAATATTTGATCAAACGTTTGGTATTCGAATGTCAAAATCAGTATTCGAATATTCGATGATTTTTTGTTGAATAAATATTTTGCCTACAACTCTGTTGTTGTATTTAAAATTCGTTTGTCTTGTTTTTACGAGTGTCCCATAATGCCAGAGGTGTGAATATAATGACAATACACTATACACGCGTCATATGTCATTTAGGGACATATCGTCGGGTACTATAAAAAGACCCGTAAATTAACTGGCTGTAAGACAAGTGACACAAAAATCCAATTATTTTCGGTAAATTTAAATGCCTCTACCAATTAAGGACTAGTTCCCGGGTTGGTTTGGTTTTTCCATAGTTTTTTTTTAGTAGAGGTCAATCCCAGAACGAGGCTGCTTGTCCTACGGATAGACCCTCCATTGGCGTATAACACCAATTGACAAGAAATCCATCTAAGTTCATGTTGTTTACAAATATGAAGGCAAAGGAGTATAAATTTAAAAAATCCTTTGTTCATAATGTATTCCTTTTTTGTCTTTCTGAAATGAGGAATTTCAGAGGCTCATTTGGTGAAATTTGGGGTCCCCCGTACGTAGTGGTTACGACAAAGTAGAACTAAAATGTCCCGGCTATTACTTTAGCGAATATTATAATAGTTTACTTCAATTTTCAAAAGATGTAGTTTGGTAATCGAATATTCGAATGTTCGTTCGAAAGAATTACCGAATATTTGAATATCAATTTTGCCATTCGTTTGCATCCATAGTAATGGCTATTGTCTTAAATTTAGTTTAAACTTTTTTTTTTTCTTTTTTTTTTTGCAACAATTGTGAAACAAGTTACCACAACATTATATAAATCAGTCTTTTTGGCACTGTGTTAAGCGAGAGTGTGGTCTTGTGCTGTGGGGGAAACCAGAGTACCAAACCCACCTGTCCGGCTTGGTGACCACAAACCAAACTCACATGCACCCAAGCCAGGAATCGAACCCGGGTTGCCTAGGTGAGGAGCGATTTTGCTAACCGGACAACCTGAATATAAAAGGCACTGGCACCCTTGGCATTAAGAAATCAGTATTTAGTGGCATATCTATAGAAAAAAATCGTAAGTCAACTTTTTTAATGTCAACAAGGGATGTAACTAGTTCTGTTTCTCTCAGTGAAGTATTTGATGGGTTATGCCCCTTTATCAGAAAAGAAAAATTCAGTGGACATATATTTGTTCAGTGAAAGATCGCAATTGAGACAGAAAAGAGACAGACATTGCCAACTGCCAGTGATGGAATCTGTCTGCTCAATACAGCAGACATGGAAAAATTGTTTCAAATTTGCTTTCTTCTTCCTAAATACTAAACACAGTATCTTGTGTTTTCACCTGGTATATAGTATGTATTATCTATAGTTAAATTCGGTATTTTTCTAACACCACAGGTACAGAGGCAATTTGTGGAGAAGAAGCCCATCTGGATTGAAGACTCGAGTCTTGTTGAGCCCGGCAAGGGAAGAGATGAATCCATCGCTCAATATACTGGAGGGCTTGTGAAGGTATGTACATGTATGGTGGTTATATCTTGTGTGTTGTCTTCATTATATACAGGCATGTAAGATTGAAAAATTGAAAAGTCATGTATTTAAAACCAGGCAAGGGAAGATATGAATTCCTAGGTTAATAAACAGGAGGCCTAGGGCCATGATAAGGAACAGTCTTAAGTCCGAGGGCAGACATTTTACAATATAAATTTGGTGAACCAATATGGAAAATATGGGGTCACCGAGTCCTGGACCAATGGCATTGCGTCATTTATGTTGGAGGCGTGATATAATTGCTTATCCTCATTTCATTTGACTAGTATATTATCTTATTCTTACCTTCAGGAGCAAGCAGACCTATCAGAACTAAACCTCTCAGCTATGCCGATGCCGGACCTCGCCCATATTACCCTTGGTCTAGAGAGCTGCTCCCCTAACGACCCTGATTTTGTCCCCTTTTGTGTCCTCAACATGCTGCTAGGAGGGGGCGGGTCCTTCTCAGCTGGGGGGCCAGGAAAAGGGATGTACTCACGATTGTACTTGAATGTATTGAACAGGTACAGAAGTCCCATTTATGACTGTTTGCTGTGTGACACATACTGTAGTGGCAGTGTTTGCTGTGTGACACATACTGTAGTGGCAGTGTTTGCTGTGTGACACATACTGTAGTGGCAGTGTTTGCTGTGTGACACATACTGTAGTGGCAGTGTTTGCTGTGTGACACATACTGTAGTGGCAGTGTTTGCTGTGTGACACATACTGTAGTGGCAGTGATTTTTTTGGTGCAATTTACTGCCTTCTAAAGGCTGTTTCCCCTTGTGAAAAAATGTCCATTTTCCCCAAAATTTTATATTTTTTTGCCAATTTGATTAATGTAGATTATGTTAATGAATAAAAAAAAGCAATGAATTTCTTGAAATACAAACAAAATCTTGACAATTCTTACTCTTTCACAGCATAATGTATGCGTAAAAAAGTTAGAACATGTATACTTACCATTATATTAGCTATTTTGGCCTGATTTTGTATTTTTCCCAAAGTCAACTTTTTTTCCCAATTTAAAAGGCAAAGGCGGTAAAAATAATTCCAAAAAAAATCACAGAATGGTATACCTTTTATTTAAGGCATTCTATAGGTACATGTAATTTTCACAGATATATACAGCAGCTTGGGAAGGAGTGTCATGCATAACATTCATGCTCTTGCCTCGAAGGTCAAAGTGAAGGTCAAAGTCACATTAAAAGGTCAATTATCTAGCAATCTAATAAGGCCAAATTAGAGTCATTTGTAATGTTCCTGTGACAGCTCTTTTAAGATATATTTAAATGAAGCAAACGTAAATTAACATAACCAATCTTTAATTTTGTAATAGAATTTGACAAATTTAGAATGCCATTGCCAGTTTGAAAATAAATAATTTTTAGTCTTTTGTTTAACAAGATTTATCACATGTTCAACAAACTATGACAATGTTGAGGGGATGTTACTGCATCCATGTGTTTTGAACAAATATCCTATAGCTCTTAAAATTGCCATACTGTATAATACTAGGGCTGAAATCATCTGTTTCAGACATCACTGGATTGAGAATGCCACAGCGTTTAACCAGGTGTTTGAAGATACAGGACTTTTCTACATATACGCAAGCTCTCATCCCTCAAAGGTAAGAAATGAATCGTATCTATTGTGGATAATTAGTTTAATTGTATTTTATTGTGTATATATATTATACGCACATCATACAAACTAATTCGACAACTATTATTATTATACAATTGGGTTGTGCCACAAATTATAACAGCATTGGAAAATGGCCCTCTCCGCCATTGTGGATAAATGTTGATTTCGAAGTCTGTAAGTTGGCAAAATTGTCCTAAATTTCATGGTTATCGTTATTTTATTGACATTTCAAAGCATTATAGAAAGAGAAAGTCAATTAAACAGCGAAGCAATTACTGCAACTTGTTGAGACCATTAGTTCATCCATTGGGAAATGCAACCATGCACTTGTTTGTATTCATTAAATATAAACCTGTTTTTGATCAACTGATTGTTTGATTGCATTGGCGACTCAGGTCAATTGCTCAGTTCAGGGGCCATGATTACGAACTGTCTCAAGTCCAAGTCTAGACTCTCAGTCAGAAAAGCTTTTTTTATGAAGGAACAAAAAATCATATTGATTCCATTTCTCTTACAAAAATATATGTAAAAAAACAGTACAACACTCAAATAGTAGTATATTTTAGCAAATTTCACCATCAATGCTTTGCTAGAAGTAAAGTTACAATGAAATTGAGTTTTGTCATAATGAGTCTTGAGTCTGAACTCAGACTTGAGACTGTTCATAATCACTGCCCCTGGTGTCCTTTTTGGTTTAGACGTATTTTACTGAGTTTAAATATTCATGCTATGAACGGTAGAAATAAACTCAATAAGTTTTCGCCTTGTCCTGGTATCTTCATTTGAGAAGACAGCAGTAGATTGAACAGCCTCATGGGTGAGAGGTAGACACCTTTACCACCACAAGAATTGGAAGACCTCTCTCACCCATTATTGTATAGCTGTTGGTGAAGATTGGGCGAAATGAAGTTTAACTAACTTGCTCCGTTTACACAAACACTGCTATATTTACATCTATCACTGGCAATGAATGAACAGTTAGCATAATCAGACCTTGGATCAGAGGGTCTGGGGATTGATCCCAACTTAGAGTGTTGTTCATGATTATAATGTTTCCCTCAGGAATTGTAAATGGCTCTTAATCGCATATAAATACATATGAGAATTTTTAACTGTATATATGTTCATCGCTATAAAAAGCTCTATAAAGCTCATATATATTTCTTGTTCCTCATAGCGACATTAAGTATAAAATCTTACCTTTAAGGTACGAGATTTGGTCCAAGTAATTGGTGAAGAGTTGGTCAACACGTCTGGTAACATGAATATGGTAAGTGAAGAATGTGTTTTACTTCAGAGCCTTGGGCCCCAATTTCCCAAAATATCTAAGATTCTTCAGAGTGAAACTTAACAAGCTTTAGTTTATTTATTTGTTTAGCCCAATAAAATACTTCTACTTGATTTTACACAAACTGAAACCCTAGTCTACTGTGATTATAGTTGAACTATCTTCCATAAATAAACATACTTCTTTAAAATGATATTACACAAATTAAACCGAAGCAATAATATTGTGCCGAGTTTGATTCTGTTATAAGGGACTTTAGATTCTTTGAAAAATTTGGGCATTTTGGTGTTCTACTCAATAACAGTGTACATTTACTGTCTTTAAAATAACAACCTCCTCTTTAGCCAGGGGCAGGTCAAATTCCCGACGGGCTAGTTAGAAATATTTCCTGTCAGCCTGATCGGGAAAGTAAAAATAATGGTAGGAAATAAAATTGGAAATCTTAATCGAAGATACATGGACCGCTAGCTTTTTCATGAAGCAGTCACAAAAATTGATGAAGATGTATGCAATATTGACTGGTTTATAAATTAAATAACTTATCATGACTTGTGTAAACAACTGCTTTTGTTTCTACTAGCATTTTAACAAGTCTCTTTGTTCCATTTTATTAATAAATTTGCGACCTTCACATTTGATAATGGTGAAGACAATAAGGAAAAATTGATGAATTGGCCAGATCCCAAGGTGACCCTATATAATTTTGCTATCGTTTGACTGTATACTGTTTTTGACTTGCTGATTATTAATATTTAAACTAAATGAATGAAAATACATAACTTAGATGAAATTATCTCAGTTTTGATTAAATAGGCCCAAACTTCTTTTATTTGCATGACTGTTACCTCATGCTTACAAATAATAGGGCATCATTTGATAATGTAGTGTACTAGTTTTTGACCAAAATATAACCAAAGATGTGTGAGTTGCATTCTGACTTTTTCTCTGGCTGGAAAAAATTATCAAGTTTCACACTTATGTCACATATTCATAAATCAAAATATTCTCGGAGGGGTGTGTGACTAATGACATCACATGTGGAATTGTATATAGAACATGAGGAACCCCCCCCCCCCCCCCCCAAAAAAAAAAATAAAAAAAAAAATAAAATAAAATATTGTTCAACAATGACAGTCATGGTTTTCAGTGAATGTAAACACACAAACTTGACCAATTTTTTTTAAAAAAACAACAACATTTTTAACTGGAAAAGAATACGGGTGAGGATGCATAAATTAACAGGTAATTCCACAGGCTCCCTATGCATTTCTACACCCTGGGTACAACAGGCATCCAAAATTCACATACTCAGTGCTTCAGCTAGATACGTGGATAGATTTATTTCCACAATGAGTGCTTAACATGGACAATCAAAACAACATGTACAGTAAATATAAAAAATTACATACTTGCAAATATGAATGGTCCATGCCTTGCACACCCTTATTGCAATTGAGGTCTTTAGCAGGCCACAATAGCAGGGGGGAGATCCAACTGCCTTTTTTCTGGCCCCTGTGCCTTTTTATTACACCCTGCTTTGCCCTTTTGTTTGCCAGAGACGCCTTTGATGATTATAAGTATATTTCCAGTGTTTTTGGTGGGGAAAAAATTTCCAACCTGAGAGCACGCACATAAGCCGGTTCCATAAGCCATATCTTGCAACCTGTTGTTATTTTATTATTTTGTCTCCAGGATGAGTTGGAACGTGCCAAAGTTCAGCTGCAGTCGATGTTGATGATGAATCTTGAACAAAAGCCAGCAGAGTTTGAAGATATTGGTCGTCAAGTTCTATCTGTGGGTCATAGAAAACCTCCACAATACTACTATGATGCCATAGGTGAGGAGCATTCTTATTTTACAACTACAAATTTAATTCAGCTTGATTATGAAGACAGCTGAAAGTTGATATGATTCATTCTTTAGTCAGTTTCTAGTGTTTCTTTTTGACTGAAAATGAGACTGAAATTTGACACCATTCACAATCCCAAAAAGTATACATTTTAACCCAAAATTGGACTCAAAATCCACAATCCCAAAAATAATAATATTTGTTTCTGTTGACTCTAAAGGGACTAGACATTAGATAAAATTGAAAAAAAAGAGAGAAAATTGTCAAAATTTTACATAAATTGCTATGATTGTGTACACAACCCATTGAATCTTACTTACTGATGTATCTCATTGCTAACAACTAGGGATGCAAACGAATATTCGAATATTCGATCGAACGTTTAATATTCGAATAGCAAAATTGGTATTCGAATATTCGATGCTTTTTGTTTGGTAAATATAATAATAAACCTTTTTCCTACATCTGTGCTGTTGTATATATTAGCATGTCTTTACAACGATTGGCCCCTAAATGCCAGAGGCGTGACGTGATGACACTATACCGGTACACGCGTCATATGTTAATTAGGGACACATAGTCGGAGACTATAAACAGTACCCGTAATTTTACAAAAACTGGCTATAAGACAAGTGGCATCAAACAACTTTCAATTATTTTCGGTAAATTCTAATGACCATTATTGGATAATAAACGGAATCGGCAACCAAAGTGGTGTCATGGCTGTCAATTAAGCTGTGCAGTATTGCTCAAATCGCCGTAATGATATGGATGACATGTGCTAGTTATATGCTGTTTTCCATGTTTCGATATAACATTCGTGCTTTGAAATGTAACTGTATAGAATAGCAATTTAGGTCATTGTTATACAATAGATGGGTCAAAATTCAGGGTTATTTTCGTTTTATTATTTATCTAATTTCCGAGTAGGTTTGGTGTTTTCATAGTTATATTTAGTAGATGTCAATCCCAGAACGAGGCCGCTCGTCCTACAGAACGACCCGTTGGTGCATCATGACATTCAACCAGGCATTTACGATCTTCGCCTTTTTCAGTGGCTATTGCTTTTGTTCGATATTTTTGTAAATGGGGAATTTCATTGCCAATGTTTGGAAAAATCAGGGTCCTTCGCGTATACCGGCTACAACGAAGAAGGGTTAAAATGCCCCGGCTATTACTAAAGCAAACAATAAAAGTTGTTTACTACATTTCTTACACATTCATATTGGTAATCGAATATTCGAATATTCGATCGAAAGAATCAACGAATATTCGAATATCAATTTTGCCATTCGTTTGCATCCCTACTAACAACACATTACACATTGTATCTTTCACAGTCTTATGTGTTTTTTTCCAGTTTGAAATTTACTGGGTTTGTTAATCCCAGTCAAATTAAAAATATTGTTGGTATCTGTACTAGTCACGCGACTTTCTCATGCTAGTATTGTTATGTATAAATGCATTCCTAATCTCATCAAATTCTGTATCTGAAAGCACCATTTCTTTTTTCCTTAGTTGAAATATACTATCGTTAATTCATTATTTTGGGCATTTTGTCGCTGTTTTCACATTTCTAAAGGGCCCTTTCCCCATTCACTAATAGTTGGAAAAAATGCTGGTGTCCAATTAAGAAGCTAGTATAAGGGTTATTTTTGAGAGGCCGATGAGAGAGTCTTACTTTATCAAAGTTCTAACCTTTTTAAACAGTTTAGATCCTTTTACCTTACATTTTACAATGATTGGAGGTTGCGAATGGCGACACATTTAATTCTACTGAATGATTTACAAGTATGAAGGGAAATATGCCTGGTCATTTATGTTGATGTATTGTCGGTTGTGTTGATATCTGGTCCCTTATGTTCTTATGTGGCCACTCCTGTCGATGTCTGGTCGTTTATGTTGATATATTGATTATGTTTATATATTGGTATATCTGGTCACTCATGTTGTAATGTGGTCACTCTTGTTGACATCTGGTCACTAGTGTTGAAATATTGTCAGTCATGTTGTTAATTGTGTTGGTACCTGGATACTCATGTTGATATCTGGCCACTGGTGTTGATATCAAGCCACTTGTGTTGATATCTGGCCACTGGTGTTGATATCAAGCCGCTTGTGTTGATATCAAGCCACTTGTGTTGATATCAAGCCACTTGTGTTTATATCAAACCACTTGTGTTGATATCAAGCCTCTTGTGTTTATATCAAACCACTTGTGTTGATATCAAGCCACTTGTGTTTATATCAAACCACTTGTGTTGATATCAAGCCACTTGTGTTGATATCAAACCACTTGTGTTGATATCAAGCCACTTGTGTTGATATCAAGCCACTTGTGTTGATATCAAGCCTCTTGTGTTGATATCAAGCCTCTTGTGTTGATATCAAGCCTCTTGTGTTTATATCAAACCACTTGTGTTGATATCAAGCCACTTGTGTTGATATCAAGCCACTTGTAATAATATCTGGTCATTTGTGTTGATATCAAGCCACTTGTGTTGATATCAAGCCACTTTATTATATCTGGTCACTTGTGTTGATATCTGCCCTCTCATGTTGATTTCATTAACAATATTTAGTTCTACAAGGTAATCTAGTGTATACTGGCCTTTACGAATTATGTTCATACAAATATGATTGATTCATTTTATTTAAGTCTACTAAAAGAAATAAACATCATGTTTTTCATGTTTTGTTAACAAAAATATCAACCTTACTTAACAATTCTGCGTTTATCAATAAACAAAAATGGACTGCTTCAGCTGGCTGCCTATTGAACAGTTTATGTCAATGTTTGCTGACAAAAACAGTTTTTTTTATCAATATGTCTTGAATAGCTATTATTTGCTAATTTATTTAATAAGCTTGTATGCCCTGTTTGCATAATAGTTAATTTTTATTTTAAAAACTAAGTTTGTTTGCAGAATTACTGGCAACATTTTATATGGTAGCTCGAACATTAGTCTAAAGGTAAATCATTGATCAACCAAACTTGTTTGTTTCGGAGAAAAGCAATGAAGTTATTGTCAAAGCTGTGGTGTTAACGTAGTCTTGCAAACATTGAAACTTGGCCAAAGTTTAAGAGAACATTCAAGATATTTGAATGAAACTTGAGATAATATGCGTATGTACATTATAAACTGCTGCGCTATGCTTCATTGTGTATCATGGGCGATTTGGCGAGGAAAATCTCGTAATTATGAATAACAAATGAGGCATTTTCATTGCAACCACAAGGTACCTGCAATGTGGAAATATGCACAGACACTCATACTTATGTTACGCAAATAGAAAACGTATTCTTGTGAAAGGTCAAATTGAACTCAAACTGCCTTGTCAAATTTTTTTTTTATTTAAACAGCTGCTTAGACCACTTGACTGCGGAGACAACTGACAATACAGGGTTATTGAAGAGTATTTGAAGCAATGTAAATAATACAAGCGTTCATATCTTGTTTAATTAATAGCAACTGGGCCATAAATTCCCCAGTTAAGAAATGTAAACATAACGCTTATAATGTTTTACTCAGTACACAAATCATATGGTCTTTTTTTTTTATCAACTTAGTCAAATGAGCACAATTATGGATAAAAATAAATGTTGCATCAACTTTATTATGTGTCTTTCATGTCTTATAGATACTTTTGTATTAAAAATACTTGTATTTTTCTTTAAATTTGACTATGAAAATTTTAAGAATTTGACTTAGGTTAAGAAATGGCTTTAAATATTTTATGAACTCATGTGACTTAATCACTTGTTCAATGTCAGGCCACTCTTTCTCTCCCTTATTTTGGGGAAAGGGGGACAGCCCTGTTAGAGGGGGATTTTGAACAAATTGGGGAATTTCAAAATTAAATTCTTTCTAAATTGATTATGATAACTCTTCCTTTTTTACCTTAAACTTGTATCAAAATAATTCCACATTCCTTAACACACATATATCTACACAACTGTATTCGTTTGAAGTTCAATAGTTTTTTTTATATAATATTTTAAAACTTGCTCCATATATCCTGAGGAGGGTGGGGGGGGGGGGGCTTTTTACTCTTGAAATTACATAAAAGATACTCAAAAAGCGTAGATTGGTGACCCTGGATGTGAACTCAATCATACCTTCACCTTTTAATTTTTCAGGGGCAGTAACTGCGGAAGACATGAAACGCATTGCTGACAGAATGCTGTTGTCAAAACCTGCGGTGGCTGCGTACGGTGAAATATCCAAACTGCCTGACCTTGACACTGTGCAAAAAGTCCTTCTGGGCGAGAAGAATAAGAAATTTAAATCTTTCTCTTCTTTGTTCGGAAAATCATAGACCGCCTGGATTAGAAATTATGGTTTCTTTTTGAAAAAGTGAAATTCAGTCTGGAGCAGTTGGTCAGCACTGAAAGGATGCTGAAAATTTTGAAGGAGCTAAGCAGAAAAGTATATACATGATTGTATGACATTAAATCATGAAAAAATCATGAATGTTAAATTATGGAAGAAATAACGGTCAGATTATATATCTTAAAACAAATGATTTAGGTGGAATTGTCATAGACAAACATTGCCAAGGTTATAAATATGTTAATAGTGATAAGAAAATAAACACCTCCTAAAATAATGATAAAAAGTATCGTTGGACCATTTATCAAAATTCCTTTTTTTTTTACAAAAAAAACCCACATGTAATGAGGCTTTGTGCTTTGTCAGGCTATGACAACATCATTTAACTATTAGGTGAAAGAGAAATTGAAATTTATGGAAAAAATGTGTTTTTCCATGAATATTGATTTATTCCTTACATTAAAATTGCATTTTAAGCTCATTTGTTTTTGATTTATTTTTTAAAGGTATGTGCTTATGTTTGCAAAGGCACATAACTCTGTCTTTTATCATTTTTGAGTAATGCCCCTTATTTAATTTAAAACCAGACCAGGTAAGCGTTGACATTCATTGCGGTGCTCTTGTTAAATCATGTCTGACAATATTCTTTCATCACAATGGTTAATGTGTTCAAAGTTCACTGTTATATATCACAGTTTGTTTTACATGATTTATGTTAAGTTCATTTTTTATCAGTGAAAATACACCATATGATACTGAAAAATCCATGTAAGGCTACTGTTGTTCTCTGATTCTTATTATGCTATTGCCATGTGTTGAGTGCAGCGGTTAACAACTCGTATTTTGTGTGTTGAGTGCTGCGTTTTACAACTGATATTTAATGTGTTGAGTGCTGCATTATTTTACAACTGATATTTCATGTGTTGAGTGCTGCGTTTTAAAACTGATATTTCATTTAAAAGTTTTTACAATATGGACGAATGAATCAATAACGTATGCCTTTTCACTGTTTCATGTGTTTTCATGAAGGATTATGATGTCATTGATTTACTAGTTTTATTTCCAGAACAGGAATTCTGTGAGATTTTATGTTTATTTGCAGTTTTGTAGGTAAATCATAAGGTTAAAAAATGAATGAAGGATGCACATTTAAAAGAAATATAATGATAGGACGCTTTTCTGGCGACCTGTTTCTCATCTCGTTCGGTGATTAAACATGCATCCGCCTTGACAGTACGCAGTCTCAACTGACTTTTAACCACCAAACATGATACGATGCTGGATGTCAGAAAAATGTGCTATCATAATATCTTCCATATATCAACAGGCACTATTCTTGTTTTATTATTTTTTGAGTGATAATAAATGCCAGAAAAATGCAATCTCTTCTCTGCACTTCAATCATATACACATATATCAGTAGTTGTCCATATCAGTAGTTGTCCACAAAGGCCTCGTTTACAGGGGTGGTGTGTAAGCTTATTTATACTCACACTCGGGCCTTGCCCATTCGGCGAGAGCTCCGTTAAGATTGTTAGTCATTTTAGGTTTTTGGAGCGTAGTTCACAGACAGAATGTAACCCTGGTTAGAGCTACCCTGGTTCTTAGCACTAATCGTCTTCCGGGAGGGACGTTAAATTATTTTTATTGGTGCGACAGGGAATCGAACTTGTGACCCCTGGATTGATAGTCATGTGTGTTACCACTAGACCACGGATCCGCCACCTCGTTTACACTGAAAAATTAGCTTATATATATGCCATTACTAATCATTTAATATTTTTGCGTTTTCAGCTATTAATAACACGGTTACAATCTTCTTGTCAGTAATTGATATTTTCCATAAGTGCATTATTTAGTATGAAGTTAAAGATTCATCACTCACAATTTATGTTTGTTATACATGTGTATACATTAAAATTGAATAAGAGTGTCACTTTAAAAGGAAATGCTAGTTTAAATAAGTTTCAGAAAAATGCCCGCGTCGGAGTGATTAATGATCAATAAATGCTTGGAAGCCTTCCAGAAATATGGCGGGTAGATATTGACACGTATTTGAGACACATCCTAGACTTTTCCTTAGGCTAATGTCGAAATCCCGAATGACTTATGGAGGTTTATTGGTTGGTTTGGTCAAAGATAGCAGAGAGTTCATGTTTATCCAATAATTGATTACTGTTACCCAGTCAAATCACTCAAATGTGCAAACTAATTGAAAGATAACATTTAGACAACTTAACAAAGCTGTATACAATTAAGCTCTTAAGTTGTCTGAACAATATCCAGAAATATGGCATGTAAATGTAGCATTAGATGGATTAAGCGCCTTCACTGGATAGAACTATTAATAATCAGTAAACAAAAACAACAACGGAGAACTGAAAATATTTTCGTAAATTATTTCTACTGGTGAGAAAAATAAAAGGAGCAATATTATTCAATTACATGTGATTGATTTAAAATTAAGACAAGCTCATACATGTGTATTGACCAAAGTCACATGGACTGACAATTTTACAAAAAAGAACTTTATTGTAAGCATATCGACTGCTGATTATGTCACGGACATATACATGTACAAGAAGTTCACTTACTGTCAAGTTTGGTCTTAACAGTACTGTTACAGTAGGTCCGTGTTTATGTGGAGACTTGTCAACTGAAAATCGAAGAATTATGTAACCAAGTATCGGCATATAATCATTTCGACAACTTTCTGTCACACAATGTGTGTTATAGGAATCTGAACTGTGATTCAAGATCGTAGGAAACTTTTCAAATGAATTTTTAATTAAATAATGTTTCTTTACACAGTTTTTATTGCTGAATAAAACAGTGTTGTGTTTGTTTCGATAAATTTTCTGATTACTGCATTATTTTATGAGAAATACATATATGTATGTTAAACGAGCACAAATCAATCTTACAGAAAGACAGACGGACAGACAGACAGACGGACGGACGGACAGACAGCTTATTTCGCCTTGTACAATGTATATCGTCAACAACACGTATAATGATCAATGTCAACGTTAATGCATAGTTACACAAGAGTATATATATATACAAACAGATGCATCGACATCTTGGTACAGTGGTATATATAAACAATTCAAGAACAGATTACAGGTCACTCAGAACAAAGTTGTCAGATTTATTTATGGCTATGATTGTAGAACTTCCCTGAAAGTCTCGGCTTTCAGTGATATTGGATGGCTTAATATAGAAAATAGGATAAAGCAACTACGACTAAACCATGTACATAAAATCTTTAATACCAAATGCCCATCATACTTACACGAACATTTTACTTTAGTCTCATCCACACATTCTTGCAACAGTAGACATAGTGCTGGAAATTTTAAAGTGCCACAGGCTGACAGTTTTATGTTAAATACTTTCTTTTATCAAGCAATCCAGGACTGGAACAGTCTTCCAATAAAGTTAAAAGAATTGAAAAATAAGAATACTTTTAAAAAAGAAGTAAAATCACATCTCATTGTTGGTATGAAATGTGCAGAAATGGAAGATTTCCTATTTTATTAATTGTTATTCATTTAATCTTGCATATCAGTTCAAAGATTTTTGTCATATTATGCTAAAGTGTCATATGGGTTTAACAATCGGTTGCATTATAACTGTAAAAGTTCGATCACAAACATTTAATCATTCTTTAACTGGTCAAGAGTACATGCATGTTATTTTTGTATAAGTAAACCTAATTTAAACAGCTTACAACTGAGATCTTGGCAAATAAATATATTTGCCATAAGGACCCCATTGGAAATAAGTTGAATAACTTTAATGGGTTATCCTGTGTTATATATTTGTCACATTGAATTAAATCTTTGTTAACGCACGTATGTATCCAAAGCATTCTAATGATGTTGTGCTTTAGTATAGATATCATCACTAATACTTTGTTAATCAGTCTGTGTTATAACTTTATGAGATATTTGGTTTGTTACTATGACATATATATGCACGAATAAATCTATCTATCTATATATACGCACGTACGCACGCACGCTACATTTTATCGTGATTTACTGCAACATAACTCCAGTAAAGGTAATTGACCTATAGCCGGGCGTCAATCTGCGTCACTTGAATATGTCTTCTCAACGTAAACAGCGTCACCGGGGTTGAGCAAAAGGACCGCGACATTTCCCGCCATTTCGTCTCGATAATCTTGACCAACGTCAACAAGAGCTCCAACAACGGACTCCCCGTTTTCTTCAGCATAACATCTACTTCTCCACGATATCTTTTTGAAATTGTGAAAGAGAAGAGATAGACACCTTTCGCTGGAGCTATGAATGATCTTAAATGATTGTTGTAACCTTGACCTTCAGTAAAATGGTATCAAAATTGATTTTCTGACCATCGCCAATGTTAACCTGATCATGGCTGGAATAAGCACTAAACAAAACCCGTTCAGTTATGGATCGTTTTTCTGAAAATGAAAGAAACAAAAACATATTTGTTAAATGCTTTCCGGTGGTTTATAAATATTAATCGGTGAAATAAAAAAAAAAATACGGATATAAACAGTGAAATAACATTTTGATATTTCTCACTGTTTTTAAATTTTAGCCCGCTTTCACACCAAAATATTTACACCTCAACATCCATTCCTTAATTAAACCTCAGCGCGAACAGGGCTGGCTGGGGCAAAATTTCAACGACGTCATTTCTGAAATGACGTTACGTTCGCGTACAATTTGGCGCCTTTTAAAAAAAAAAATATATAATGTTTTTGCATATAATAAAAAGAGAAATTGTTTGTCTCGCAACGCCACTCGTGAAATATATATTTTGGTGCTCACTGGATGAAATATTTCGCGATCTTACACTGAAACAAAAATACCCTCTAAATATGAGTCCCTCAACGTCGAAGAAATGCTTTTCGCTGATTTAGCGTATTATTTCCACAGCAGGGAAAAAATTAATTTCGATATCTCCACCGCTGTTATAGAGTTTAGTTCCCGCATTTCTCATTAAAAGTAATGTTAAAGGTTCGGCAACCGTTATGAACTTGTTTAGATATTTCGTCACCAATATGACGTCTCCACCCTTTGTTTCATATGCGACCAATTGAGTTTGACATCTTTCTTAAATTTAAGCATAAAAGAAACAGAAACTGTGTTGAATTTCGGTGTTTGAACAAATATATTTCACAAAACTAATATATGTTCACTTGTGGCTGTGCTTATCTTAAAAATACTGCTTTCTTTAATCATTTCTATTGTTTTTGACCAGTAGGTTAAAGGCCAAGACCAATTTATATTTTGGAAAAGTAAACATAACATAAAAAATGGTAACACTTTCAAAATTCCACACTCAGAAATTAATCACCTAGTTGCCAGGCATTTCATTGACCAGAGTTAATGTCGTGTATGTTAAGTATAGGGTTTCTCTTACAATTCTAACACTTTTTGGGTACCGTTAGCCACTGTTTGAAAAGATCCGTAACTCTACTCAATTCGAACTTGCCCTTAAAGTAATTAGGAACGGAAAAACAACGTTATGTCTTATGTACCATAAAGTCACAGGACAATGTTTGGCAAGATCCATAACTCTACTCAATTTGTAATTAAAGCACTTAAAAACGGTTTAAGGCCTAAGGTCATCTGTATCATAACGGCACAAGGCAATGTATGACATGACCCATAACTCCACACTAAATTTGCAATTGCCCTTAAAGCTCTTAGAAACGATAAACAACGTTAGGTCTTTTGTAACATAACGGCACAAGGCAATGTATGACATGACCCATAACTCCACACTAAATTTGCAATTTTCCTTAAAGCACTTAGAAACAATAAACAAAGTTAGGTCTTTTGTAACATAACGGCACAAGACAATGTCCGGCAGGACCCAATAACTCAAGTTGTACTTTCCCTCAAAGCATTTAGAAACGGTACAATCACGTTAGGTCTTGTGTACCTTAAAGACATAGGGCTGTGTTCGACAGGACTCGTAACTCAAGTTGTACTTTCCCTGTTAGCATTTAGAAACTGTAGAACAACGAAAGTAACTGGGTATCATTACGGCATAAGGCTGTGTTCGACAGGACCCGTAACTCTACTCAAGTTATAATTGCACTTAAAGCCCTTAGAAACGGCGAAATGACGTCAGGCCTTGGATATCATAACGACATTAGGCAATGTTCGACAGGACCCATAACCCTACTATTATTTGTAACTGCACTTAAAGCACTTAGAAACATGGTAAGGTCATGGTAAGGTCATATGTATCTTAACGACACAAGGCGATGGTTTTAACGACTGACAAATTGGCAGCAATAAAGCTGAAAGTTGTACGTATTGAAATAAAAACCACATCACCACCTTGGTATTCACCGGTCTGTCCCTTTTCATGTGAGCCCGCGGCTGCGCATCGCGATATTATTTCTGCATTTGTCTTTTCCAGTTTTTCCACCTTCACTTCCAATTTATAGAATTTGGCAGCTAACTCCTTAATTGTGTCGGTGTCAATGGCTAAAGAAGCACTTATCCCAGCGAAAACAAGCAAACAACACGTGGTAGTTACGTTTAATTTCATCGTTGACAAGTTATATAAAGTGGAACACTGAAATATGAACGTTACTTAAAGAGAAAATCCCGACATTACTGATATCAAGTAGTTAAGTCAAAGTTACACGAACGCAGATAAGGCGTGAGTGGTTTTTGTTAAGCAACTAGGAACTAGGCAATACTTTTACAAAATCAAAGTGCAAAATGATAATACATATATATCGAAATGTAAACCAAAGCGAAAACGAAAGGTGGCCTGTATCATAATATAACATGCAAAGATTTGCTAAATGCGCACACAAAATAAAAAGATTCAATTACTAAAAATACAAGTCACTGGTATTTTCCTTAAATTCAGCCATGTACATACTGTTAATTGTGTAACTCTTCCAAGTGTTTTTTTTTAAATATATATCCAATCGAAAACGAAAAGTAATCTGTATCATAGTAACACTTTATAGATTTGCTTTCCCCTTCCCACAGTCCCCCAAAAGGAAAATCGCCTAAGGCCATAGTCGCAGTTCACTTGAACCAAATCGTAGGCAATGTATGTTACTGTGAAATCAAGGACAAGTTCATGAGTGACCACGGAGTAGAAACTTGGCCAGAATGTGTGTCTTAATGCAAATATGGTCAGAATCGTGTATGGGACATGTAGAGTTAAAAAGTAACTAATTAAGTTAAAAAAAATGCCGACAGACAATCTTTTAATGAAAACATATTTTGTTATCAAATTATTCATGAAACTGTGAATGATAACGAATATATCAACGTCAACGTCTGTGTTTTTTACCATCTACATTTTGTTTACAAAATGAGTGAAATCAGTGAACAGTATTTACTTTCCGATCATGACGTTAATGACGTCAATGACGTCATGACCTTCTAATACGTCATGTTCGTTTTTTGCACAGTGCTCAATCACACATACAGAGCAGAAGAAATGTTTACATTTAACGCAGTAACCGGAGCCTCGTTTGCTGATAATGTTCATCTCCTTACAGACTTCACAGTAAAATACGACCACGGAGTGAACCTTTGTTAGTTTCCGTTTATGAGCAACAACACACTTTGCGCAAAGGAATTTGTCGCAATATTTACAAAATCCAGCTGCTGGTTTTTGCTTTTGATGATCTAACGACGTCCTCTTGCAAAGACCACAAATCCTATCGAAATGTACGGCAGTGACGTCAGCTCGCGGCGTTGACGTTATTTCCGGTAGTGCCGGTGTGCGCTCAAGAGAGGTCCTCGGTAAATCTGTCCTATTGCCGATTAAAATCGAAGGAAGTTGCCGCGGCGTTGAAGAAACCGACAGTTGAGTACTATAACTTCGTGTCGAAGATTTATCGTCATCAATTTTCCTTCTAGAATCTAACATGACCAGTTTTGGCGGAATCAATTTTCGCGATTTAAATCTTGGTTCGTTATGGGTCATCGCTCGAAGCAAAGCATGGACCAGACTCTCTGTAGGTCTCTTATCAGGCAAAAACTGTCTGATTTCTTTTTGTTTTTGAGCGTTTTCATCTTGCAAAACCTTTTTCCGTCGATGTTTCCGTGGCTTTTTCAAAATCCCGGCTTGATCCGAATGCGGTGATAGTGAGCGTCGAAGAATTGATTTTGGCATCATAGAAGGAAATAGTTCAGATATTTCCACTCCATTATGATCTTTCTGGAAGCTTTCCTGGGTATTTTCTTGAAAGGAAACTCTCTTAGACCTCGAAGTTAACACTATATCTTGCTCATGCGCATGCGCCATATTTTGATTTTTTCGATAAGTACTTCCGGAATTTTATCTCGGTACTTCCGGATAATCTATTCCAGTGCTTTCTTGTCTTGAATGTTTATTATTTTTGTCTGCATTGTATAATTTCATTTCTTTCGAACTATATATTGTGTCACCTCCGAAAAGTCCATTTCGGTAATTTTGGACTGTCCAAATATCTGTATATCATCTTCAATATATATATAGCCCTGGCTAAAGACGTATGATTTCATCCACTGTGTCAAACTTCTACATGCAAAATCGCTCCTATTTTTCTTGAAGTCGCAAACTATTAACGTATGCTTTTTATTAAAATTATTACTATATCAATCTTTAGTTTACAAGTATTATCACATTGATTTTACAACTTAAAATCTAAATTTTATATTTATTTTATTTGTTATGTTATTTGTTTCTTTCTTTTATAAATTATGTACAAAGAAAACAGGTTTGTGAATAAAAATTGAATACAAATTATGTAGTCTGTTTAAACAATTTTAATAGTTTATTGTTCCGTTGAATTCATGCACAAATTTAAACAAACATGTGTGCCAAAAAGTCAACTCAATATTTGTTTAATTATTATTCCCGTATTTGCCCTTTTAAAGCTTTCTTTTTTAAAGAACACTACAAAAGATACAAACTATGTAGAAATAAAAGCCTTACATGTCTAGTATTACCTTTTGGCATTAAATTTTACGAGTTGTATTTAGAAACGTATTACATTTATACAACCGTAGTTTTTAAATAGGGCATGGATAAGTGAAATAACAGACACATGATACGTTTGATTATTTTGTTTTAATATTCCGCCAATTGTTCAATGTGTTACGTGATATTTCATTGCAAATACTCAGTTTAACATGGGAACAATTCAACAAATATTTTAGATACGGGTAATGGCACCTGCTAAACATACGGTCTTATGAATCTATGTACCAAGTTTGATCTGGATATCATGAATGGATTCCGAGATAAAGAAAATATGTTTACGTTTGTGGACGACTCCGTCGATTCCGCAACCTTTTTAACCAGGTTATCGCAAAGTTGAGGGTGGGTGGCTCTTTGCGATGGCGGCTCTCCGGACAGCGTTAGACTATAACCTATGGTACTACAAAACTTTAGGTAGGGTTGACAAATTGTGACCAAACTTGGTATGTAGGAAGAGGTTATGAAGATATATAATGGGATTGCGTTTACATACACACAACACTCAATAAATCAGCTGACACACCATTCTAACAACATATGCTGAAGTTCTTTTGTCAATCATTGAAAACCTGGTTTCGTCGCATTGCGGCGTTTCCTTTTCGAAGGTTTTCTTTTAGCTTAAAACCACAAAATCCACGAGAGCACGAGTTGTATGAACCACACTGTACTCAGTGTCAATCAATGGCAGTACTCCACGTAGGCACTGTATGCACTAGCGGATCCAGGGGAAGGGGGGCACCCGGCGCGCGCTACCCCTAAATCGTATTATTTCAATAATGGAGATAAAAAGTAACAAAATGCACCATTTCGGACTAAAATTCTTAAAATTTTCGTGGGGGCGTACTTCCCCCCCCCCCCCGAATTGCAAACACTTTAACCCAAATCAATTTCGTTTCTGAGAAAAGGCCGCAAGTCTAAAGCTTACGCCCCTAAAATACTTTTGGAGATACACGCGCCACAATTTACCCTTAAAACGTTCAAGATGCTTAAAGCAATGCCAAGAATTTAAGCTTGTTTAAGAATTAGGATTGTAACTTTATTTTTGCTCAAACATTCTTTGTAACTTCTATAAGCAAGAGTGCACGTTTGTTGCACCCTGAAAACTAATCAAATCTTAATTTCACAAAATGCGTGGAACTTAATATAATAACAAATTTCACATTTCTGATATGTTCATAACGTTGTGGTTTTAGTGGTCTCTAACAATAGGCTTTATTACACATTTTTCATTTGACCAAGTGCAAGTATTAGGTTAGTTGGTTTTATCACAGTGTGAGCATGTGTAATCGTCATGTGACTAGACATCATTATACAATGACTAGATGTTAGCACATAGTGAAGAGGTGTAAGCACATAATGACTATAATGTAATCTCAAAATGAGTAGGTGTTATAACGATATGACTAGGTGTTAACACATAATGACTAGGATGTAATCTCAATATGACTAGGTGTTATAACGATATGACTAGGTGTTATCATAATATGACGAGGTGTAATCAAAATATGACAACGCGTCATCACGATATGACTAGACGTCATTAAACAATGACAAGGTGTTATCACGATATGACAAGGTGTAATCACGAAATGACCAGGTGTTTCCACGATATGACAAGGTCTAATCACGATATGACTAGGTGTAATCACGATATGACCAGGTGTTATCACGATATGACAATGTGTAATCACGAAATGACCAGGTGTTATCACGATATGACAAGGTGTAATCACGATATGGCTATGTGTAATCACGATATGACAAGGTGTAATCACGATATGACTAGGTGTAATCACGATATGACTATGTGTAATCACGATATGACAAGGTGTTATCAAGATATGACAAGGTGTTATCACGATATGACAAGGTGTAATCACGATATGACTATGTGTTATCACGATATGACAAGGTGTAATCACGATATGACCAGGTGTTTATCACGATATGAAAAGGTGTAATCACGATATGACAAGGTGTAATCACGATATGACTAGGTGTTATCACGATATGACAAGGTGTAATCACGATATGGCTAGGTGTTATCACGATATGACAAGGTGTAATCACGATATGACTAAGTGTAATCGCGATATGACTAAGTGTAGTCACACGATATGGCTAGATGTAATCATGATATGACAAGGTGTAATCGCGATATGACTAGATGTAATCGTATTTTGACTAGGTGTAATCGCATTATGAGGAGGTGTTATCACGATATGACTATGTGTAATCACAATATGACTAGATGTAATCACGATATGACTAGGTGTAATCACGATATGACTAGGTGTAATCGCGATATGACTAAGTGTAGTCACACGATATGGCTAGATGTAATCATGATATGACTAGGTGTAATCACGATATGACTAGATGTAATCACGATATGACTAGGTGCAATCACGATATGACTAGATGTAATCACGATTTCACTATGTGTAATCGCAATATGACTAAGTGTAGTCACACGATATGGCTAGATGTAATCATGATATGACTAGGTGTAATCGCGATATGACTAGGTGTAATCACGATATGACTAGGTGTAATCACGATATGACTAGGTGTAATCGCGATATGACTAGGTGTAATCGCATTATGAGGAGGTGTTATTACGATATGACTATGTGTAATCACGATATGACTATGTGTAATCACGATATAACTAGATGTAATCACGATATGACTATGTGCAATCACGATATGACAAGGTGTAATCACGATATGACAAGGTGTAATCACGATATGACTAGGTGTTATCACGATATGACTAGGTGTAATCACGATATGAAAAGGTGTAATCACGATATGACAAGGTGTAATCACGATATGACTAGGTGTTATCACGATATGACAAGGTGTAATCACGATATGGCTAGGTGTTATCACGATATGACAAGGTGTAATCACGATATGACTAAGTGTAATCGCGATATGACTAAGTGTAGTCACACGATATGGCTAGATGTAATCATGATATGACAAGGTGTAATCGCGATATGACTAGATGTAATCGTATTTTGACTAGGTGTAATCGCATTATGAGGAGGTGTTATCACGATATGACTATGTGTAATCACAATATGACTAGATGTAATCACGATATGACTAGGTGTAATCACGATATGACTAGGTGTAATCGCGATATGACTAAGTGTAGTCACACGATATGGCTAGATGTAATCATGATATGACTAGGTGTAATCACGATATGACTAGATGTAATCACGATATGACTAGGTGCAATCACGATATGACTAGATGTAATCACGATTTCACTATGTGTAATCGCAATATGACTAAGTGTAGTCACACGATATGGCTAGATGTAATCATGATATGACTAGGTGTAATCGCGATATGACTAGGTGTAATCACGATATGACTAGGTGTAATCACGATATGACTAGGTGTAATCGCGATATGACTAGGTGTAATCGCATTATGAGGAGGTGTTATTACGATATGACTATGTGTAATCACGATATGACTATGTGTAATCACGATATAACTAGATGTAATCACGATATGACTATGTGCAATCACGATATGACAAGGTGTAATCACGATATGACTAGGTGAAATCGCGATATGACAATGTGTAATCGCATTATTATGAGGTGTTATCACGATATGACTATGTGTAATCACGATATGACTATGTGTAATCACGATATAACTAGATGTAATCACGATATGACTAGATGTAATCACGATATGACTAGGTGTAATCGCGATATGACTAAGTGTAGTCACACGATATGGCTAGATGTAATCATGATATGACTAGGTGTAATCACGATATGACAAGATGTAATCACGATATGACTAGGTGTAATCACGATATGGCTAGATGTAATCATGATATGACAAGGTGTAATCGCGATATGACTAGGTGTAATCGCGATATGACTAGGTGCAATCGCATTTTGAGGAGGTGTTATCACGATATGACTATGTGTAATCGCATTATGACTAGGTGTAATCGCATTATGAGGATGTGTTATCACGATATGACTAAATGTAATCGGATTATGAGGAGGTGTTATCACGATATGAATATGTGTGATCAAAATGTGAGTTTGAAGTTATCACTTTATGACCAGTTGTAATCACAATATGACTAGTTGTCAGCAAAATGTGACTAGGTGACTAAGTTTACATAATCATAATTTGACTAGGTGTAACGTCATTGTGACAATGTTTTTGTTATGAAATACTAGGGATCTTATTTGAGTCTTAGTGCAATAGCTGTAATTGTTATTGGGCGGATCAATTCCTAATTATTCGGAAAGAGTGTAGCATCATGTGACTGCGTGTGACTGTAATCAGTGGGTGACTTAGTGTAATCATTATGTGACTTAGTGTAATCAGTCGGTGACTTAGTGTAATTATTATGTGACTTAGTGTAATCACTCGGTGACTTAGTATTTTCATTATGTGATTTAGTGCAAGCATTATGTGACTAAGTGTAATCATTAAGTGATTTAGTGCAATCACTATGTGACTTAGTGTAATCATTATGTCATCATTAAGTGACTTAGTGCAATCATTATGTGACTTTCTGTAATAATTATGTAATCATTATGTGACTTAGTGCAATCATTATGTGACTTAGTGCAATCATTATGTGACTTAGTGTCATCATTATGTAATCATTATGTGACTTAGTGCAATCATTATGTGACTTAGTGTCATCATTATGTGACTTAGTGCAATCACTATGTGACTTAGTGCAATCATTATGTGACTCAGTGTCATCATTATGTAATCATTATGTGACTTATTGCAATCATTATGTGACTTAGTGTCATCATTATGTAATCATTATGTGACTTAGTGCAATCATTATGTGACTTAGTGTCATCATTATGTAATGATTATGTGACTTAGTGCAATCATTATGTAATCATTATGTGACTTAGTGTTAGCATTATGTGACTAAGTGTAAGCATTATGTGACTTAGTGTCATTATTAAGTCACATCATTATGTGACTTAGTGCAATCACTATGTGACTTAGTGCAATCATTATGTGACTTAGTGTCATCATTATGTAATCATTATGTGACTTATTGCAATCATTATGTGACTTAGTGTCATCATTATGTAATCATTATGTGACTTAGTGCAATCATTATGTAATCATTATGTGACTTAGTGTAAGCATTATGTGACTAAGTGTAAGCATTATGTGACTTAGTGTCATTATTATGTAATCATTATGTGACTTATTGCAATCATTATGTGACTTAGTGTCATCATTATGTAATCATTATGTGACTTAGTGCAATCATTATGTGACTTAGTGTCATCATTATGTAATAATCATGTGACTTAGTGCAATCATTATGTAATCATTATGTGACTTAGTGTTAGCATTATGTGACTAAGTGTAAGCATTATGTGACTTAGTGTCATTATTAAGTCACATCATTATGTGACTTAGTGCAATCACTATGTGACTTAGTGCAATCATTATGTGACTTAGTGTCATCATTATGTAATCATTATGTGACTTATTGCAATCATTATGTGACTTAGTGTCATCATTATGTAATAATTATGTGACTTAGTGCAATCATTATGTAATCATTATGTGACTTAGTGTAAGCATTATGTGACTAAGTGTAAGCATTATGTGACTTAGTGTCATTATTATGTAATCATTATGTGACTTATTGCAATCATTATGTGACTTAGTGTCATCATTATGTAATCATTATGTGACTTAGTGCAATCATTATGTGACTTAGTGTCATCATTATGTAATAATTATGTGACTTAGTGCAATCATTATGTAATCATTATGTGACTTAGTGTTAGCATTATGTGACTAAGTGTAAGCATTATGTGACTTAGTGTCATTATTAAGTCACATCATTATGTGACTTAGTGCAATCACTATGTGACTTAGTGCAATCATTATGTGACTTAGTGTCATCATTATGTAATCATTATGTGACTTATTGCAATCATTATGTGACTTAGTGTCATCATTATGTAATAATTATGTGACTTAGTGCAATCATTATGTAATCATTATGTGACTTAGTGTAAGCATTATGTGACTAAGTGTAAGCATTATGTGACTTAGTGTCATTATTATGTAATCATTATGTGACTTATTGCAATCATTATGTGACTTAGTGTCATCATTATGTAATCATTATGTGACTTAGTGCAATCATTATGTGACTTAGTGTCATCATTATGTAATAATTATGTGACTTAGTGCTATCATTTTGTGACTTAGTGCAATCATTATGTAATAATTATGTGACTTAGTGCAATCATTATGTGACTTAGTGCAATCATTATGTGACTTAGTGTCATCATTATGTAATCAGTATGTGACTTAGTGTCATCATTATGTAATCATTATGTGACTTAGTGCAATCATTATGTGACTTAGTGTCATCATTATGTAATCATTATGTGACTTAGTGCAATCATTATGTGACTTAGTGTCATCATTATGTAAGAATTATGTGACTTAGTGCTATCATTTTGTGACTTAGTGCAATCATTATGTAATAATTATGTGACTTAGTGCAATCATGATGTGACTTAGTGCAATCATTATGTGACTTAGTGTCATCATTATGTAATCAGTATGTGACTTAGTGTCATCATTATGTAATCATTATGTGACTTAGTGCAATCATTATGTGACTTAGTGTCATTATTATGTAATCATTATGTGACTTATTGCAATCATTATGTGACTTAGTGTCATCATTATGTAATCATTATGTGACTTAGTGCAATCATTATGTGACTTAGTGTCATCATTATGTAATAATTATGTGACTTAGTGCAATCATTATGTGACTTAGTGCAATCATTAGGTGACTTAGTGTCATTATTATGTAATCATAATGTGACTTAGTGTAATCATTATGTGACTTAGTTTCATCATTATGTAATCATTATGTGACTTAGTGCAATCATTATGTAATCATTATGTGACTTAGTGCAATCATTATGTGACTTAGTGTCATCATAATGTAATCATTATGTGACTTAGTGTCATTATTATGTAATCATTATATAACTTAGTGCAATCACTCGGTGACTTAGTGTAATCATTATGTGACTTAGTGTAGTCATTAAGTGACTTAGTGCAATCATTTTGTGACTTAGTGTCATCATTATGTAATCATTATGTGACTAAGCGTAATCATTAAGTGACTTAGTGCAATCACTCGGTGACTTAGTGTAATCATTATGTGACGTAATGTAGTCATTAAGTGATTTAGTGCAATCATTTTGTGACTTAGTGTAATCATTATATAATCATTAAGTGACTTAGTGCAATCATTTTGTGACTTTGTGTAATAATTATATAATCGTTATGTGACTTTGTGCAATCATTATGTGACTTAGTGTAATCATTATGTGACTTAGTGTAATCATTAAGTGACTTAGTGTAATCATTAAGTGACTTAGTGCAATCATTATTTGACTTAGTGTAATCATTATGTAATCATTATGTGACTTAGTGTAATCATTATGCGACTTAGTGCAATCATTATGTGACTTCGTGTAATAATTATGTAGTCAGTATGTGACTTAGTGCAATCATTATGTGACTTAGTGTAATCATTATGTAATCATTATGTGACTTAGTGTAATCATTATGTGATTTAGTGCAATCATTATGTGACTTTGTGTAATAATTATGTAATCATTATGTGACTAAGTGCAAACATTAAGTGACTTAGTGTCATCATTATGTAATCATTATGTGACTTAGTGTAGTCATTAAGTGACTTAGTGCAATCACTCGGTGACTTAGTTTAATCATTATGTGACTTAGCGCAATAATTATTTCCCTTATTTGTTATTATCTACTAATCTGATTGTTAAATCATGTAATTCATGAGAACGTTGGTTGATGGTCGCCAAGCCGGACAAATGGGTTTTCTGGATACTCCGGTTTCCACATAACACGAGACCACACCCTCTCGCGACATCGTGCCATTGTGAGTGACTTAACATAAGCTAATAACTGTCTTTGCAATCGATGTAAAATAAATAAAGTTTAAACAAACGCTTGTAGAGTCACCAAAATACGAACAAACACGAATAAACTACCTAAGTACGACAGATCAAGGCATTATTGATTTGAAATGGCAAATGTAAACAGTTTGCTTCTTTGAATTGAATTTTAAATTTCTTCTTTTTTATCAATTGCAAATAATGTAAGGCAACCCCAAAGTTAGGTTGCGTTTGCAGGAAACCTCTCTCTCTCTCTCTCTCTCTCTCTCTCTCTCTCTCTCTCTCTCTCTCTCTCTCTCTCTCTCTCTCTCTCTCTCTCCCAAAAGTGCAGCTTGTATACCTTTTAATCATTTTTTGTCCATTCCCAATATCAATTGAACTGTTCTGTTTTAAAACTGAATAACAAATTACATTTTTCTTTTGCCCGCTCACTTATCTTTTTTCTGACAAACTCGAGAAAACAACACAATTATAAATTGGCGTGGTCTTCAAGCTTATTTATATGATTAATTCTTACGGGTGGTGAAATATCATATCGCGCGACTTAGAAGCGTATATCAATAACTAAGGCACAATAGAGTCGCTTAAAGCCACCATCTCCTCTTTGGTAGTTATAATACAGTCGAACCCCGTTTGCTCGAGCTCGCTTGGCTCGAAAAGCTCGTTGGCTCGAACTCGGTGTTATGGACCGATGTCTTTATACTGAAGGTAAACATTTCCGCTTGGCTCGAATTTTCCGAGGCTCGAGGTATTTTCGTCGGTCCCTGGGAGTTCGAGCCAGCGGGGTTCGACTGTATGTTATATTCACGAATAAAGAAACACATTTCTGGTAACGCTAGGCCTCTTGAAATAGGCTTGTTATCCTTCTGTGTGCCCGCGAGGTGTCGACAAAACTCTGTTGGAAAGTGTTTTCACTTAATCTGTCAAACATCAACACTAACATTTGAATGTTGAAAACTTTCGCTGCACTGTTGACAAATTTGTCCAACGGTACATATCTCGTCTGACAACTCAAAGGTCCAGGAATCAAATTCTGCTGCCGATTTTAACCTCTTTTTTCGTTTTCTCTGTTATCTTTAAAATTTATTTCGAATTTTTTTATACCTGTATCGTATTACTACGACATAGCAGCTTACTTATTTTATAAAGATTCACCCTTACTCCCAAATAAGATTTCCCACAATAAATACAATGTTTTAATATATCAAAAAGGATGAATAGATGTCGAAAACAATGGTTCTTATAAAGGATACCGAGTTTAATTTGAAAGAAAGGTTCAGAAAACACGGTACTTCTACCTTATGAAACGATAGTAGATTACAGTAAATCTTTTTGCACTCACCAATTATTTAATATTGTTGCGTTTTCAGCTATTAAAACACGACTACAATCTAATTATCAGTTATTAATAGTTTCCATAAATACACTATTCAGTAAGTAGTTAAAGGTTTATGACTAAAATTTTTTGTTTGTTATACATGGGTATGTGTTGATTTTGAATAAGAGTGTCACTTTAATAATTAGAAGTGTATCACGTTCTGTCGCAGTGTGACTTGAGCATTTCTATAACGTATGTTGGCGGGCTGTTTACTTTCTTATTAGAACCGATGTCCGCGTGGGCCAAGTGCTTGAAACTTAATTAAACCTCAATAGGAAACAATTTGTATTATTACAAATATGGAGTTTCGAATTGCAGGATGTTCATGGACTTTTGTTACCTCTTTCTTGGTGTATGTAGTCTCCTTTTATTGCAGCTATGGGGAGCATATGGTGACGCTAGATGCGGATTTAGGTACGTAATTATGGGAGACATTGGGTGTGATTCTTATTATGTACATTGTCATTATTTTTTGACATTGCCAAGTCATGAGAGTCAATTGGATGGGTCTCATTTTTGTTATAAGTCATTAACCTAACACTTCATAACCTTTATGCGTTTGTTTGTGTAGCTCATATAAGACATACCCCATCGTGTGTCTTCTTTTTCTTGTTAGTGCTTGTATTACTTTTAGTGATCTTGTCACTGACAATGTTCTAGTCATTTTCGTTTTTCAAACAAAAAAATTGTCAATTTTATTGTGTTTTTGTATGACATTATATGGCCAATGTCAATCATTTTACGTTTGTTCTCCTCTCTGCGCATTTGTCTCCTCTTTGGTTGGACTGACTAGACTTTTGGCCATCCAACTGTATGTCACATTGTCTTGTTTCACTTCACTTAACAATACATGCTTTTTTAAAATTCATCGGGCCTTGAATATAAATGCCAGATCTTTTCAATACAACATGTTATACATCTTCTTTGTGACATAAAGGAAACTTCAGAGGCTGGGATGCGCAAATATAATTACATTTATGCTAGTTGGTTTGTACCATTTGTTTTGAGAGTACTGATATTTAGTGTGTATGATGTGTTAAATCTTCTTTTTACACTATTCGATGTTGTCATAAAACTTGAAACATGTCAGGAAACTCATTGACACAGTCGTATTTACTTTCAGAAATGGCAAACACTTCTAATAAAATTGAGTTTGTGTATTACACTACAAAAATGAAGTGGAACCAAGCACAAGATGTCTGCCAGAACCAAAACAACGGGATTCTTGCGAAGATAGACTCTCCCTATTTGAAAGATTTGTTGATGGAGTTGGCTCATGAGGCGAACCCAGGGTTAACAAACGGCCAAATATTGTACGTATAAAGCTTTTAAGTGTTCGTTCCTTTATAGGGACACTGGCTGGAATCGTCTTTGTTAAATGTCATATTAACTGATCAAGAATTTTAGTGAAAAAGTTACTTATTTCTTTCAATTGAAAGTGTTATTTGGAATTTCAAACAACCTGCGTCTCGTGTGACCAATAAAATTATTTTTTTTAAAAATGAACATACATTACTGCATCAAAATTGAAGTTCGAAAAAGTCCTCATTCTTAGAGTGTCCCTTTGTGCGTTGTCGGAAACCTGCCACACACTACCGATGTACCTCGCCGGTACTTAAACCTGCCACACACTACCGATGTACCTCACCGGTACTTAAACCTGCCACACACTACCGATGTACCTCGCCGGTACTTAAACCGGAGCACACACTACCGATGTACCTCGCCGGTACTTAAACCGGAGCACACACTACCGATGTACCTCGCCGGTACTTAAACCGGAGCACACACTACCGATGTACCTCGCCGGTACTTAAACCTGCCACACACTACCGATGTACCTCGCCGGTACTTAAACCGGAGCACACACTACCGATGTACCTCGCCGGTACTTAAACCGCAGCACACACACTAGCGATGTACCACGCCGGTACTAAAACCGCAGCACACACACTACCGATGTACCTCGCCGGTACTTAAACCTGCCACACACTACCGATGTACCTCGCCGGTACTTAAACCGGAGCACACACTAGCGATGTACCTCGCCGGTATTTAAACCGGAGCACACACACTACCGATGTACCTCGCCGGTACTTAAACCGGAGCACACACACTACCGATGTACCTCGCCGGTACTTAAACAGGAGCACACACACTACCGATGTACCTCGCCGGTACTTAAACCTGCCACACACTACCGATGTACCTCGCCGGTATTTAAACCGGAGCACACACACTACCGATGTACTTCGCCGGTACTTAAACCGGAGCACACACTACCAATGTACCTCGCCGGTACTTAAACCGGAGCACACACACTACCGATGTACCTCGCCGGTACTTAAACCGGAGCACACGCTACCGATGTACCTCGCCGGTACTTAAACCGGAGCACACAATTAACAACGGCGAGAAAATCGGCGGAGCTCCGTAAAGAGATGAAGAATCACAACTGGCCGTAGCAATACCGATGTCGTACCGGCGTAAGAGCCGATGTGCGAACGGATAACCACGTTTCTGTCCCTCTGTATCATGTTATACCGTAACGCCGCCGTTTTTCTACCCATGTACCACCGCTGACAGGAGCCGTTGTGCTGGCTTTGTACCATCGATGCACGAAATACGTACAGTATTACATTGCTAAGAACGGTACTTCATCGTAAGTACATCGGCAGGACTCTACGGTTTCACATTTGTACCATTAATGTAAACCTTGAGGTCACCAGAGAGCCGCCAATACATTATGGGGCGCTAACAGTTCTCCACGGACTTCAACGAACGACTTTAACGAAACCATACCAGAGTACTGCCGTTGAACCGAAATTTTCGAGCATATTCAAAACATTATACAGTCTCCGGCCGATGCTATTTTTTGTCGATGTCCTGACGATGTCCTGCCGTTCTAAACGATGTGACACTGTTGTGTTATGGAAGGGTTGATGCAAGATGTAAAAGTAACAAAGCAAGATGTACAAGTCTGAATGCAATATTTCATTTTTGCTTCAATACCCTTCCATATTGTACTGCCGTTTTAGTCCCGATTCCCGAAAATCGCCAAATTTGTTCTCCGGTATAGCTCCGGTGGGCAATATCGACTAGAAGTGACAGGCTCTTTATCATTATAAGCATTCAATGTACATAATGGGAATATAATATATATTCACCAGAGAGTCATAGATCCATCTGGCCTACAATAACCACCGTTTACAATCCTTTACTTTCATTTTCCAATTCGAAGACCTTTTCGGATAGAAGACTCTGAGCCAAAAGAAATATTTGAAACCACATTCAATATTTACTTCCATTTTTCACAACTACAGCAACGAAGACTATTGGATAGGACTCGTCCAACCCGAAGACGAGCGACACATCTGGGTGCCGGATTGTACGAAGTTAGACTCCGCCCTTACCGCGGACTATCAGACTGGGTGGAAAAACACTGAGTTGTGCTTCAAGATCAAGAAAGATACCCACAAAGGCGAACGAAAATCGTGCACGGAAGATAGGGCCTTCCTATGTCAGTTTCATAATACGGGTAAGTTGGTCAAGCTAGGATGCGTTTATTCTGTTGCCGCTTTGATATCCAAAGACAAGATGCCTTATGCACCAGTCAATTTTAACCACGACCCCTGGTCCGGGATATACCAGGGATAGCCGGGGAAATGGGCCGTATTTTTACCTTCCAGGTGGCCCCGCACTGCCGGATGAATGCGGTGGTTTTGTCTTCGCGCCAAAATTAGCTGGGAATGGGCCTTACCTAGGGACCCTGGGGTGCGGGGCATTTGGCGGGTATTTTACCAGAAGTTTGTCCTCGCAAGGCGGGGATTTTACCCGGGCTTCGCTGGACAGAAAGTCGAAGTCCCCGCTATTCTCCGGACCTGGGGCCGTGGTAAAAATAGGCTGGTGCATTACTTGAACTTCTTCCGGCGGATAATGCACTCAGTTATAGTTAGACGACACGAAGTGAATTCTTAATTCTTTATGCCATCTAACTGACTTACAACCTCATTGGCTGATACATTGGCAACACAAAATCTGACGCTGGGAGTGTGTATCGAATGATTGGCTGTAGGCGGACTTTTTAACACGCGTGAAAGTTGAAATTTCAATGACTATGTCTACTACTTAATGGTTGCCTTTCTGCAATTCCATTGGCGTAAAATGTAGCCTGTATTCTAGGGGACATTGGACCGACTATTTCTGTCACAAGAAACATTTCGGCGTAGGTTGAACTTCTCGAAATTTTCCCGTACTTAAAGTGACACTCTCATTTAAAATCAAAACACACACATGAATATAAAAAAATATATGATTTTTTAGTGATAAACCTTTAACTACTTACTAAATAATGCTTTTATGGAAAATAGTAACTACTGATAACAAGATTGCAACCGAGGATTTAATAGCGGAGAACGCACTCATGTTAAATGACTGGAGAGTTCTAAAAGACTATCGTCTCATTAGGTAGAAATAAATTAAAACAGTTGTATTAATTGTAGTACATCTTACATGTATTTGGGAGTAAGAGAGCATCTTTTAAAAAAATATAAAATCGAAACGTTGTCAATTCGTTTAACAACGATTTTAATGACTGACGTAGTTCTCGATGTACTGGTTATAACGGCGTTACAACCCACTACTCGCTGTCTACGTAATGCTTATAACTTAATAATATGTCTTCAAATGATTTACAGCTAAACAATTACATTTTGTGTGTATCTAGTTAAAAAGCTGCTTTCTCACAGGTTGAACGTTTTGACAACTTTTTTTATTCTTGTCTTGGAACGAGCCAATTCTTGCGAAAATGCATGAAAACCAGTTATATAACACTGTTGACAAAAATTAGAGTGCAGATTTTTATATTGAAGTTAAGAAATTGATGTTTTATGCTTTTTTCTTAAACCGTTTGTAACGGTTTAAGCCATAAATCATTAATATTCGGAAATATGAAAATCTGCGATCTGATCTTTTGCCACCAATCTTTAATCATTGGTTTGCAGATATTAACGCAAAAATTTGCTCTTTCAAAGACAAAAAAAAAAAAAAAAAAACAGTTGTAAAAACGGTATTTCTGTGAGAGTGCAGCTCTAAAATCATATACCAAAGCAATGCGATATCTAGAAATAAGTTTATCTCTCCCTTTCTAGCAATTCCCTGTGTATACAACACCAGGATGGAGGTCAACACATATGAACGCCCCGGAATTTTGGACGAGGCCGGGTGTCAGACAGAGTGTAACAACAGGCCACACAACTGCTATGGTTACTTATGGGGACTTACAGTCAATTGTGTTCTTCTTGGTCCTTCATGGTCGAACGGCACTGAAATGTTTCTAAAGACAAAGTTTTGCTACGGTTGTAAGTATCAGTATGATCCAACGTTTTATAATCAATATTTGCTGTTGACAGACGGGCCTCAAGAAAAGCAATGTTATATATGTGTACAAGTCTTAAAAAAATCCAACGTTTTATTCTACTAATATTTACATACATTGAAGTTGAGATTTAAGCTGAAGACGCTCTCATTGAATTGCAGGTATGCTTCATTGAACTGTTAGGGATTTTTGAGTTAAACCCATTGAATGTTACAAATGGACATTTCAAGAGGTTTTATTTCAGAAGTAGAACAAAAATGCGTTAAGTCATCTATTGTTTGATTGTCTGACTCATCATACTACCAAACCTGGGTCCATTAAAGGCAAGCATTCGCTTACGTGGGCTATCATTAGCAAACTGTTTTGTTCTGTATCTCTCTGTATCTGTGTATTCTCTGTATCTCTTTTTATACCTATGTACCTCAATTTATCTTTATCTCTGTATTAACTGTACAGCCCTGTATCTCTGTATCACAGTATTTCAGTATCTCAGTATCTCAATATAGGTGTATCTATGATTTTTCCTTATCTCTGTATATCTGTTTATCTGTATTCTCCATAACTCTGTTTCCTCTGTAAATCTGTTTAGCATATTCTGAAGCGCGGAATCTCTGTATTCTCTGTATTATTTGTACCTCTGTTTTCTTGGTTTCACTTTTCCTCTGCATTCTCTGTCGCTCAGAATCTCGGCGTTCTCCGTATCTCTGTTTTCTCCGTACCTCTGTTTTCTCGGTTCCTTTGTTTTCTCGGTTCTTCTGTATTCTATGTCGCTCAGAATCTCTGTGTTCTCCGTATGTCTGTATCTCTGTTTTCTCAGCACCTCTGTATTCTCCGTTCCTCTGTATTCTCTGTTGCTCAGAATCTCTGTGTTCTCTGTATTATCCGTATCTCTGTTTCTCTGTATTCTCCTTATCTCTGTATTCTCTGTTGCTCAGATTTTTTGTATTCTCTGTATCCTCCGTATCTATGTATCTCCATGTCTCTGTATACTCAGTATCTCAGTATCTCCTGTATCTTTGTATTCTCTGTTGCTCAGAATCTCGAAGTTCTCTGTTTTCTCCGTATCTCTGTGTCTCTGTATTGTTTGTATCTCTGTATTGTTTGCATCTTTGCATTCTCCGTATCTTTGCATTCTCTGTATCTATGTTTCTCTGTATTTTTTTCGTATCTATGTATTCTTCGTATCTTTGCATTCTCCGAATCTCTGTATTCTCCGTATCTCTGTATTCTCTGTTACTCAGAATCCATGTGCATCTTTGTATTTTATGTATTCTCCGCATCTTTGTTTCTCTGTATTTTCCGTATTTAAGTGTATGTGTATTCTCCGTATCTCTGTTTTCTATGTATCTGTTTATTGTCCGTATCACCGTATTTCTGTATTTTCTGGATCTTTTTCTTCTCTGTTTTCTCCCTCTTTCAGTATATCTATTCCTCTGTATTCTCTGTTTCTCTGTATTTTCACTATTATTCGTTTCTCTATATTTCAGTATTATCCGTATCACCGTATCTCTAATTTCTCCGTATATCCGCATCTCTGTATTCTTTTTTATGTGTACATCTATCTATATATTTCTTTGTCTATAACTTGTTGCGCAAACATCTTTACTGAGCGCAGAAACATATAGTTTACAGATATAACATAGGAATCAATCAAAGAACTGAAACCGGACACACATAATATATATTTTTTTCTTCCATATTTAGCTATTTCGAACGCTTTTCGAATGTGTAAGGTTAGGTTACATGTTTACACTTTTTGTTTTCGGTTATATCGAATGTTCGTTATCTTGAAGTATTCCTTTGGGTCACAACCACTTAGATTTATCGAGTTCTGACGGTATATGGTTATCCACCAATCGGAACACCTCGGCCATATTCAACAGATATGATCTCGGAAACAATACGTATCTTTAAAAAAAGTCTATCGTGGCGGCCCCTAATTGAAAACTTTATACATTGACATTATACCGGTCCTGGATGTTCATTTTCAACTTTCCTCAAAGCGTTGTTAAGACACGAATTCAGTTCATTGTTTACTTTATCGAATGAGTCTCCTTAGCTTAATGATATTTGAGTTAATCGCCGGCGGCCTCATCACATTTTCGTATATCTTAAAGCCTATTTACGAGATCTGTCCCGAAGTTTGCCGGAGATGGCCGAGTTGATACGATTGGGAAATTCATGTTGTAAGAAAATTGCCTGCCATGATAGGTTCGTCCCAATAATCTCCCTTGCTTTACAGTTTCAAAAGTCGAGTCATCTCAAACAAAATCCTCCAACACTGGTTACTATCCTAGACATAGCTGCGGCGGGTTTGCAAGTAAGGCTTTTTAAGTTTTATCAATTTGTGTTTTAGAAGCCACTATTAATTACGGTGCTTAATATAAACTGCTTCTAGTGCCCAAGACGACTAATACATCGGCTTGTGTACATATTAGACTTAGATTGGTATACCCTTGCAAACGTCAGACTATATTTTTAGCACGAAATGATAGAGATGTTATTAATTGTAGTGGTAAATGGATGGATGTTTTAAATCTCATTGTTTGGTATGACAAGTGTAAAGCACAAAGAAAACGTTAAGTACTAATGGCGTTACTTCAATAGTATTGGTGACAAGTCAAGTCAAGTTTCCTTTATTTCACTCATTCCAATACAAACATGGGTAAATGAGGTAATATCAAATGATAAATGCCACAAAGGCAAACGAGTGAAATGGGTACATTTAAAGGTTTGTTTTCTTATATTACAAACGTTTGACAATGATTATTATATATAGTAAATTACCAGTGTAATCAATCTGGTTATTGTCACATACATTAGTGGATAAATAAATAAATAAATGGAGAGTCAATAAAATATCGTAGCAATTAGAAACAAAATGGCTTAAATTCTGTATATGTCAACAGGCATGTCCTACAACTATAATGATTTCAATAAAATTGCTTTAACAAACATTATTAAGTTAAACATCTGCGTTTTATTCCGGGTATTTATAAGTTTCTCTAGTTTAAAAATATTCGCGTGTCTATAAAAGTAGGGATTCAAATATTTTTTTCGTTCTTCATCAAAAATTCTACATTCTAAAAGATAATGAAATTCATCGCCTAATTTATCGCAATGTGTACACACTCTTTGACAAAATGTCCACAAATACTCAATCTGCCAACGCATTTGATACAACTTGAAGGAAGAAAAACTTCATTTACTGCGGCATTTGATACATTTTTCGCTATTATTTCTTTACTTCGTGCATTTTAATTTTGATAATAACCATATTTTAAACAATCTTACATTATCACACATTTCCCATGCACGAAGTGTTTTGAGGTTAACTCATTTGTTTAAAGCTAAACAATAAATTCCCCTTCATGCCCTTGCATAAGCCAATGCATTAGCGTCGAGTGTGATAGAAGCCGGTGTATAAGTCCCGGGTGTGATAAAATCCGGTATATTAGCAGTGTGTGTGATAGTAGCCGGTGGATTAGCCCCGAGTGTGATAGAAGCTGGTGTATTAGCAGTGAGTGTGATAGAAGCCGTTGGATAAGCCCCGAGTGTGATAGAAACCGATGCATTAGCCCCGAGTGTGATAGAAGCCGGTGTATTAGCTTCGAATGTGATAAAAGACGGTGTGTTAGCGTCGAGTGTGATAAAAGCCGGTGTATTAGCATCGAGTGTGAAAAAAAGACAGTGTATTAGCAATCAGTGTGATAGTAGCCGGTGTGTTAGCGTCGAGTGTGAAAAAAACGGTGTATTAGCTCCTAGTGTGATAAAAGCTGGTGTATTAGCCCCGAGTGTGATAGAAGCCGTTGTGTTAGCGTCGAGTGTGATTGAAGCCGGTGTGTTAGCGTCGAGTGTGATAGAAGCCGTTGTGTTAGCGTCGAGTGTGATAGAAGCCGTTGTGTGAGCGTCGAGTGTGATTGAAGCCGGTGTATTAGCCCCGAGTGTAATTGAAGCCGGTGTTTTAGTGTCGAGTTTGATAGAAGCTGGTGTAATATCCCCGAGTGTGATTGAAGCCGGTGTGTTAGCCCCGAGAAAAGTACATAATATTTCCTATACATGCCTCATTATTTGTATTTAACCCATATACACTTCCAATGAGTGAGAAAACAGTACAACAACAAACTGTGAATTCGTTAGAACAAATATGTTTAATAAGAATAATCTTGAATAAAATAATTTGATAATTTGAACACAATTTAAACATTAGTAAGGTTAAATAGTAAAATCTATGTATGTATGCATGTAGCGGGTGTGCGCGCTAGAAACGTTCTAAACCCCGGAATATTGAGTTTCAAATAATAGCGAGTGTTATGTAGTCGGTTTGCGATATGGTGGATTGAACTTGTCATAAAATACTAAACACACACAAAGATACGAGTAGTTAAGAGTAATAACACTCAGAACAATCACTACTATACGAGTATATAGAGTATAACACAAAGATACCTAAGATACGAGTGTTCGGGAAATACATTAAAATAACGCATACTAAGATACGAGTATTTATAATAAAACACAACAATGCACACTAAGAAAGGAGTACTTAGGATATTAACACAAACAAATCCACTGAGACGCGAGCATTTGGAGTAATTACACACTAAGATACACATTTTCAGAGTGATAACCCAACAATGCAAACTATGATAAATTAGAGTAATAATACTCAAAACACCCCCACACACTAAGTAACGAGTATTTAATTAAGGAAGTAACACAAATCACATCAATAGACGAGTATTTAGGAAAAAACATAAAACACACAAGGAAACGAGTATTTAGAGTAATACTGAAAAAACACACGTAGATACGGATATTTAGAGTAATACTGAAAAAACACACGTAGATACGGATATTTAGAGTAATACTGTAAAAACACACGTAGATACGGATATTTAGAGTAATACTGTAAAAACACACGTAGATACGAATATTTAGAGTAATACTGTAAAAACACACGTAGATACGGATATTTAGAGTAATACTGAAAAAACACACGTAGATACGGATATTTAGAGTAATACTGAAAAAACACACGTAGATACGGATATTTAGAGTAATACTGAAAAAACACACGTAGATACGGATATTAAGAGTAATACTAAAAAAACACACGTAGATACGGATATTTAGAGTAATACTGTAAAAACACACGTAGATACGGATATTTAGAGTAATACTGAAAAAACACACGTAGATACGGATATTTAGAGTAATACTGTAAAAACACACGTAGATACGGATATTTAGAGTAATACTGAAAAAACACACGTAGATACGGATATTTAGAGTAATACTGAAAAAACACACGTAGATACGGATATTTAGAGTAATACTGAAAAAACACACGTAGATACGGATATTTAGAGTAATACTGTAAAAACACACGTAGATACGGATATTTAGAGTAATACTGAAAAAACACACGTAGATACGGATATTTAGAGTAGTACTGAAAAAACACACGTAGATACGGATATTTAGAGTGGTACTGAAAAAACACACGTAGATACGGATATTTAGAGTAATACTGAAAAAGCACACTAGCTTACGAAAATTTAGAGTGGTACTGTTAAAGCACACTAAAATAGAATGTTTAGAGCATTGCCTTAAAAGCACACTAAGATACGAATATGTAGAGTAGTACTGTAAAAGCACACTAAGATAAAAGGATTAAGAGTAATACTGTAAAAACACACTCAGATGCGGGTATTTAGAGTAATTCTGTAAAAGCACACTAAGTTACGAGTATTTAGAGTAATACAGTTAAAGCACACTTCGAAACGGGTATTTAGAGTAATACTGTAAAAGTACAATAAGATAGCAATATTTAGAGAAAAACTGTAAAAGTACAATAAGATAGCAATATTTAGAGAAAAACTGTAAAATCACACTAAGATACGAATACTTAGAGTAATACTGTTAAAGGACACTAAGATACGAATACTTAGAGTAATACTGTAAAATCACACTAAGATACGAGCATTTAGAGTAATGCTGTAAAATCACACTAAGATACGAATACTTAGAGTAATACTGTAAAATCACACTAAGATACGAGCATTTAGAGTAATACTGTAAAATCACACTAAGATACAAATACTTAGAGTTATACTGTAAAATCACACTAAGTTACGAATACTTAGAGTAATACTGTAAAATCACACTAAGATACGAGCATTTACAGTAATACTGTAAAATCACACTAAGATACAAATACTTAGAGTTATACTGTTAAAGCACACTAAGATAAGAATACTTAGAGTAATACTGTAAAATCACACTAAGATACAAATACTTAGAGTAATACTGTAAAATCACACTAACATACGAATACTTAGAGTAATACTGTAAAATCACACTAAGATACGAATACTTAGAGTAATACTGTAAAATCACACTAAGATACGACTGTTTAGTGTAATACTGTAAAATCACACTAAGATACGACTGTTTAGAGTAATACTGTAAAATCACACTAAGATACGAATACTTAGAGTAATACTGTAAAATCACACTAAGATACGACTGTTTAGAGTAATACTGTAAAAGCACATTAAGATACGAATATTTAAAGTAATACTGTTAAAGCACACTAAGATACGAGTATTTAGAGTAATGAAGTAAAAGAGTTTCGAGTAATACCACAAATCACACTTATACGAGTATTTAAGTAATACTGTAAAAACACACTTAGATTTGAGCATTATGAGTAAGAGCATAAAACACACAAAGATGAAGTATTTCGAGTAATACCATAACACACACCATGATATGACTGTTTAAACTATAAATTATAGTAATACCGTAAGAACACACTTAGATACGAATATTTATAGTAACATCATAAAACACAACAAGTTCCGAGTGTTTAGAGTTTATTTTACTCTAACCTTAAGAAAACACAATCTTCCTTACGGATTTGAGTGACGCAAATATTTCACGCAATGGATCGAGTGTAACCCAAGGAATGTTAAGATGTACTCTGATTAACGGGATTATCAATCTGTTTAAATATTTACTGTAGTAATTTAAAACACATGATTAAAAGCGACCATAAAAGCTTAATAGTATGTTTTGTTTATATGTGTTTACCGTTCATTGCGGGTAGAAACGCCATTCATCTGACGGAATTTTATCTTGTTACATAATAATGTTTCAAACTTCATTCTAATATTGAATAATAGTTGATCCAAAAAATAAACTAACAGCAAAGCACAAAATAAACCTAATCAGCCATATACTGTAGCTTTGGTATAATTTTGCTAAAAAGGTGAACGAGAGATTTGTTTATTATTAAGTTATGAGATTTACTGTAAAAAGATGCGTTCTATATTGAACAGACAATAAACGTATTTTTTTGATAATCGAAGTCTAAAATAATAACACTCTTATTCAAAATCAATACATACACATGTTTAACAAACATTAATTTTGACTGATAAATCTTTAAGTACTTACTAAATAATGCATTTATAGAAAAATTAACAGTTACTGATTACAAGATTTTAACCATGTATTTAATAGCTGAAAACGCACAATTATTAAATGATTGGTGAGAGCTAAAAGATTTACGGTCGTCTACTATAGTCTCATAAGGTAGAAATACTGTGTAGTTGTATCACAGTCACTTTACATAATAAGTTATAAGTTGAGAAAGTTAAATATAATTATCACAGCATAGTATGAATATGACAGTATGTAGTACTTATAAAATGCGAGGTTAACTTAAAATAGTTCCTTTACTGAAAAAACATTGAATAAATAAATGAAAAAAAAAAAAAAAAAAAAAACAACTTTATTTAAACTCTAACATGTTAATTGCATAAATAATTGTGCCAAAATACTTTCTGTACTCATAAAACCTTTACTAGTGATACGAAACAATATGGGGTCACTAGGCATCCACAATTAACAATTGCACATCGGGTGTTATTATGTTAATTTGTTTTGTTACGCATGATATGTTTCAGATCATGACATATGATACCTCAATAGTATTCGGATACCAGGTCAAAGAATTGAGCGTGACAGATGATACCTCAATAGTATTCGGATACCAGGTCAAAGAATTGAGCGTGACAGATGATACCGATATGGTATTCGGATACCAGGTCAAAGATTTGACTGTGACAGATGATACCTATATGGTATTCGGATACGAGGTCAAAGATTTAAGCGTGACAGATGATATCTATATGGTATTCGGATACCAGGTCAATGATTTGAGCGTGACAGATGATACCTAGATAGTATCCAGGCGTTAATATCACGAAAGTACTTAAGTCAAATCTCAAACTCAGTCTCAACTCATTTCACCATATAAAAGCATAATATTCGTCAAAATCTTGCATCTTTATATACTTTTTGCAAAAACGTATTTTCTCATAGAATGTGTTGATTTTGTCAAAATTTCAAAGAAAACTAATTCTAGAGTAAAATATATACTTTAGTATTTTATAAAGAATACAGAATTGTACTCAAATATCTTTTGGCTGTAGAATATATTTACCTTCGAATTCCACAAAAGGCTTTTTATCAGCATATTCTATGATAGAATGCGCTTATAAAACTGTAAAAAAAATATATCATTTTTTAATAAATTTTGATGATGCTATGTGATAAAATGTGTTGAGACTGAGTTTGAGATTTGACTTAAGTATTTTCGTGATATTGGGGCCTGGTCAAAGACTTGAGCGTGATTTGAGCGTGACAGATGATACCGATATGGTATTCGGATACCAGGTCAAAGATTTGACTGTGACAGATGATACCTATATGATATTCGGATACAAGATCAAAGATTGGACTGTGACAGATGATACCTATATGGTATTCGGATACCAGGTCAAAGATTTGACTGTGCCAGATGATACCTATATATTATTCGGATATAAGGTCAAAGATTTGACTGTGACAGATGATACCTATATAGTATTCGAATACCAGGTCAAAGATTTGACTGTGACAGATGATACCTATATGGTATTCGAATACCAGTTCAAAGATTTGACTGTGGCAGATGATACCTATATGGTATTCGAATACCAGGTCTAAGAATGGACTGTGACAGATGATACCTATATAGTATTCGGATATAAGGTCAAAGATTTGAGCGAGACAGATAATAACTAAATGATATTCAAAAAACAAGTCAAAGATTTGACTGTAATAGATGACAATAAAATAGTATGCGGATACAAGGTAAAAAATGAACGTTTGTTAGTTGTTTTACTTAAAACAACGAGTAGTTTAGTTTTATAAAGACGTAAAATGCATTCAAACATGGTGATAAACTAATAAAACAAAAGTGTCAACATAGGAAATATGTCATCTTATTTTATTGTCCAAAGTGTATAATATTCCACTAGTAAAACCAACGCCATTTATTTTTATTTTCAGCTCCAACATCGCAACCACCAGTGACAGAACCATCAACTTCGATCCAACCATCTCCTTCCTCGTCTCAAATTATTTGCCCTACAGTTACCAAGGACGTTTTCCATACCATTACTCGAGACAATTTCCATACTAGCACACACGATCGTGTCCATACAGTTACACAAATGAGTTTCTATACAGTCACTAAAACTCTCACTGCTTATAACAGTATAACAGTGACCGACCAAATGAGCGTGGTTCATACAGTCACTCATACGAAGATAAATAATATAACAATAATCGAAGCAGAAGCTAAAGCGGAAGAAATTGCGAAAAACTTAACAATTGACGCTAAAAGAACATCGTCATATGTGCGCAGTAAAACCAGCGCTCACGATCCAAGGGACTCCGCAAAATACATGGGCGTACTTGGAACTCTTCTTGTAGCTGTTCCGATGGTCGCGATTTTCTTGATGGACTGCAGAAGAATGTCGACTGATGTCAGACATTATGAGAATATTTTTAAGAAGGAGACTCCTAACTGAAGCAAAAGCAAGCAGATATGACATAAGATGGCAAGGGTGTGTATTTGAGATAGTTTCGCAGTATTCTTATGCTGGAGTTGTTTTATCTACAGGCAGTTCATGGGTACAATGTGAAAATGCCTATCGGGACAAGCCCAACAATCAATTTACAAGTAAACGAGATCTTTATTTAAATTTATTTTATCACAAATATGTTTGTTTTACGCACAATTGACTTATTTGATGAGTTAGTTAGTGCTTTATTATTCTACAGTTGTGAAGTATGGAGGTTTTCGAAGTATAGAATTTTCGAAATAATTCATACGTTGTTTTATATAAGCCTGCTAGTCGTTTAAAAACTGCTCAAAAGGGCTTTGTTTGTGAAGAGTTAGATAATTTATATTGAATATGTATTCACTTCAAGATGTATGTGTAATGTATTGCTAAAAGAGTTTGAAAACAATTCTAGATATATTAATTTGGCATGTATGTTACAAAATATGCTGTGTAACTTTGACTTTCACGATGTGTGGTAAGCCCAAAGTTGCATCGTCGGCAGCATGGTACTTCTTTCCGTTACACTTCTTACATACAGTGGGAAAATGGACTGACATCATATCGTTATATGAATATGCATAAGACAGGGAGACACCCCTTCTTCCAATGAAATCACATGTTACAATTAATTACTCTTCAATAACCCTGTATTGTCAGTTGTCTCCGCAGGCGAGTGGTCTAAATAGCTATTTTAATATGTATAGTGATCAGGCGGACCGAGTCCAAATCTAGTTTTCACCAGGATGCTTTTCAGTTTCTCTACTAGGAAACATTAGTATGAATGTCTGTGCATATGTGAGAGTCTTGTTTCTGCATTGGTTCCAATGGTAACCACGTCACACATAGCATAGCGCAGTAGTGTATCGGAGATATCCGACGATGCAGGAATTGGTAATGCACCAGTCAATTGTAACCACGCCCCCCCCCCCCCCAGGTCCGGGGGTATACCGGGGATAGCCGGGAAAATGGGCCGTGTTTTTACCTTTCAGGTGGCCCCGCAGTGCCGGGTGAATGCGGTGGTTTTGTCTTCGCTTTAAATATAGCGGGGAATAGGCCTTGCCTAGGGTCCCTGAGGTGCGGGGGCATTTGGCGGGGATTTTACAATCTGTTCGTCCCCGCAGGGCGGGGATTTTAGCCGGGATTGGCTGGACCGAAAGTCAAAGTCCCCGCTATTCCCCGGACCTCGGGGGGGGGGGGGCGTGGTTACAATTGACTGGTGCATAATGTTAATACTGAAGTTAGAACTATCAAACACCCTGTCAATGACACATTTAATCAAAATTGGTTTATCCGTATAAAACTAATCAAAAATGGCATCCATTTACAAGGTTTTTGCCAGTTTAGAGATTTGGTGATGATCTGTCGACTGTTAACGTTAAAACAACCACAACAACAACAACAACAACATACGATACCTTTAACCGATTGTTAAATTTTGGATTTCATTTTTAATGGCGTTTGCTGTGAAAAAAATAATTACCATTACTACAACAGTACTGACAGAAAAGTTATAGTTATGAAGCAGCTCCCAGACGGAACATCAGCCATTTTCATCGAAAACAACCGCGGGTGTATGCTGGTGCATTATAAAAAGTAGTTCGTTAAAATAATGAAAATTAAAATTAAATGTAGTGTTTTAACGTGCATTTAAGTACAACGTTTGTTCCGTTCAAATTGATTCCTCGTGAGGTGTATTATTGCATGACTATTAAAGATTCCTAAGAGTAAAGTATTCAGGCTTAACTGCTGAGTTAAAATTACTACGCGATCTACTCGCGGTGTAGTTTAATTTTAATAATTCTGACATTGTTAACCGTCCATATTCTTCCGAGGTTGTTTTCGATGGAAAATGGCCGAGGTTTTCCGATTAGGCAGCTCCGTGTGTTTCAGTGTTTTAACACTCGGAGCTCCTCGGTCATTTTCCATCGAAAACAACCTCCTATGTATGCCGTTTCATCAGTAGAAGTAGTTCGTATAATTTCGAATCATATCTTTAATCAAATTAAGTGTTTTAGCTTGTATTTGTGTATCTTAGTTTAAATTGATTGCCAGTGACGTGTATTATTACAAACATTCCGAAGAGTTAAGTCATTAAGTTTAACTGCTAACTTAAATTACCACGCGATCTACTTGCAACGGACGTAGAGTGTTCCGATTTTTGACATTGTAAAGCGTCCATATACATCCGAGGTTGTTTTCGATAAAAAATGGCCGAGGTGCTCCGAATGATTGTTTTAGATGTCAATCAGTTATTCTCGGAATGCCGCCAAGGCAAACACATTGTTATTATTGTATCATGTCAATAAGTTATTCTCGGAATGCCGCCAAGGCAAACACATTGTTATTATTGTATCATGTCAATCAGTTATTCTCGGAATGCCGCCAAGGCAAACACATTGTTATTATTGTATCTTGTCAATCAGTTATCCTCGGAATGCCGCCAAGGCAAACACATAGTTATTATTGTATCATGTCAATCAGTTATTCTCGGAATGCCGCCAAGGCAAACACATTGTTATTATTGTATCATGTCAATCTTGATCTGGATTTTTTTGCTTTGTCAACACGCTTGATTTATTTTAATACTCGAATATAAATAGTATTGTGACCCAGTGTAGAAGTCGGCAATCGGGATCCGATGATAACTTCCACTAATTTTCATTTATGAGTCATGATATGGACAGTAGACAAATGTGTGTTTTCCTTCTGATGTTGAGAAGATGCAAAGTTGTATATACCATAACCAATGTACTTATAATTACTGACCATAATGACCATGAAATATCACTGTATTAACGGACTGCTTCACCTTTTTATCGGAACTACTTCATTGAATGTGATTTGTGTTTTATGTATTGTTTTATAAGTTGTTATTTTTAATACGATTTATGATGTTAACAACAAATCGTCTATATTCTGATATATATCCATTGTATTTCTGCTAAACTCATACTGACTTACTTCAAACAGTATATTTAATTTCTGTGAATAAATATTTTTTCACCTTATTTTAAATAACAAGCAGTTCTGCTGCAGCTGAAAATGTATTTAATATTTACACATACATGTACAATAATATTGTATATATTATAATACACACACAAACATGCACACCCGCGCACGCTCGCACGCGCGCGCGCACGCGCACACACACGCACGCACGCACGCACACACACACACACAAACACACACACACAAACACACACAACACAATATATCCAAATATAACTGTATAACATCCTTTAATAGTCAATCTGTATTATAAGTTTACCAACTCTGTATTTCGAATAAACTATTTGTAACATTTAATTATTATTTTACGTTCGTCCATATGATATAATGTACATTTTATTGTAGTGTTCATTTCTTTGATTTTGTATTTTTGAAGTGTATATTTATTGAAATGTTATGCACATGGGTCATATTGACCTTAACCATACAAATAATGTGTATACATGCATTCGTGAATAAATCTTCTACCTTTAGTATGTAATTTGTAAAACAAAACATATGTGACGACACTATTAGTTGTTTGCAATCTTCATCGTTCGTTGTCTTTATCAATCGGAACACCTTGGGCATTTTATGTTGAAAACAACCTCGGTTTACAATGTGAGAATTCTTTAAATTTATCTACGCTGCAAGTAGATCGCGTAGTAATTTCAATTTAGCAGTTAAACCCGAGGACTTTACTCTCAGGAAACTTAATTTATGCAATAATACTCTTTACTGGGAATCAATTTAAAATGATTAATAAAAATCACTACAGTTAATTAATTTAATATTTATTTATTTTACGAACAATTTTTCACCAACGCACCGGCATATATATTCAATGCCTGTCGTATGGCGGAGATGGCCGAGTTGTTCCGATTGACTGTGTACCCAGACTCGTCGTATGGCGGAGATGGCCAAGTTATCCGATTGACTGTGTACCCAGACTCGTCGTATGGCGGAGATGGCCGAGTTATCCGATTGACTGTGTACCGAGACTCGTCGTATGGCGGAGTTGGTCGAGTTATCCGATTGTGTCAAGTTTCAAGTTTCAAGTTTTATTTTCAAAAAACTCAGTTCATGTAACATGACAGCATGAGCTTGTGAAAAAGAAATACATAATAACAACGAGGCTGTTGTAAAAAGTTAGCATTCCATATACAAAGGTACAAAGCAAATAAAACGGGAGAGACATATGTTATACAATGCTTTATATGAATATGTCGAGAGTTATAGAGTATCGGATACATGTGTTATTGTACAGTACAAATATATTAACATTAAGAACAGTTTTACTATTTCCTTCACAAATTGACACAACTTTTTATATTTCGACATTTGAGTGTTACACATACACATAAGAGATTTAAATTTGATGACATTCGGATTGACATAGTATTTTTTATCAATAAATCGCTTTCTGCTATTGGTTAAAGCTTTACATTCAAGTAGATAGTGATATTCGTCTCCAATGCTACTGTTTGCTTGACACAAAGGACACTTCCTTGATGACATATCAAGTCCAATCCAGCTTCCTGTCTCAATATGAAGACGATGGTTTCTGGTTCGAAATTTCATCATAAACTTTAATAATTTGTAAGGTGAAGTTTTTAGATAGTTCTCAATTCCGAAATCGTTCTTAAACAATTTATAGTTGTTGCATTTACCGGAAGTGTTAACAATGCTATACCATTCATTTAAAAACAAAACTATGAGTTTCTGTTTAACATTGCAAGTCAACCATTTATGATTTGGAAATATATGTGAATCCCATATATTATGAAGACCACATTTTATGAATCTTTTTGGACAAAAGAAATCCATAGAAAAGTATTTCTACGTATGTTTACATCACAAATATAATTACTTAACATTATCGTATACATAGTTGTTGCTAATTTTGGGTACAATGGTGATACAAGTTTTGTCCAATATGAAATCATTCTAGTCTCTATGTCAATTGATAACGGTTTGACGCCTGTTTCACCGTATACAATGCAAGATGCGGTGCTTGACTTAACACATAAAATATATTTCAAAAATTTAAATTGAACTCTTTCTAAAATTTCATTATTGCCATATCCCCAGCATTCACAACCATATAGAAGTATAGGTTTGATCATTTTATTGAACAGATCTTCTAATATTTGCATATCAATCGGCAGGGCTAAATGCTTACATTTGCTTAGAAGGCAGTACATAGCTTTAAGTGCCTGCTTTGATATTTCAACCTTAGCTTTATAAAAAGAGCCACTGTTGCTAAATACTAATCCTAAATATTTTAAACTATCAACCACGTCCAATGAATTGCCTTTATACATAAATTGATAATTACGTCTTCTGCCTTTCTGAATAACTAGAATTTTGGTTTTAAAAGTGTTGACAGTGAGTTCCCATAGGTCACAGTATTGTTCATAAAGGACAATAGCATTTTGAAGATCATCAACTGATTTAGATATGATGACAGTGTCATCTGCATACAAAAGTACAAATAATTTCAGATAGGCGACCAAATTATTATCAAATGGGTGAGTATTACTACTGACACCGTGCAAAACTGTACTATTTCGAAAATATTCATGCAGATCAGCTAAATAATAAGAAAACAATAATGGCGATAAGTTCTCGCCCTGGCGTACACCAATGGCGCACGGAAAGTAGGTTGAAAGATTTCCATTAACAGACACACACGATTTTGCATGATTATACATCGATTTGACAACATCCAAAAACAGGCTGTTAATATTGTATGACATTAGCTTGAACCATAGAAAAGATCTATTTATAGTATCAAATGCACTTTTGAGGTCTATAAAAGCACAGAATATTTTTTTTATGCTTTTGTAACAGTTCAATCATTCAATTTAACACAAATATGTTATCAACAGTAGAATAACCCTGTCTAAAGCCAGCCTGGTATTGACTAATTAGATCGTATTTGTCACCGAATTTCTGTACTCTCGAATTTCAGACGGAGGTAAAAAGTTTTCCTATACAGCTTAGTGAAGTTATTGGTCTATAATTCGTAGGATCATGTATTGATCCTTTATTTTTGTAAAGGGTTAATAACACCAATAGTCCAATTTCGAGGCACACCACCAGACTTAAAAACAATATTAAACAGTTTTACATAAATATCTTTCATAAGTGGAAATGAATGTATAATATGCTCATTCAAAATATTATCAATTCCACTAGCTTTATTGTTTTTCAAAGATTTTACAGCATTTCTAATTTCTTCTTCAGAAATATCACAATTCAATATGTCATTATTTGCATCAGAATGGATATTTTGTACATTATTTTGGATACCTGTAATATTATTGGTATCGTCCGCATTGACATTTCTAAGATGTGTTTCTAAATCGCTTAAGCTAGCAAAAATATTTGCTTTCTCTTTACCGTTTAAAATTTTCCAAAATTTTCTAGGATTTGAGGTTTTCAACGACTTTAACTTTGTAACATTATAATTTTGAAACGTTTTGTAAGAACTTCTTAGTGACTTTTTGCAACATTTGCTTGCTTGTTTTAACACATTCTTGTTCTCATCACATTTTCGTAACTTGTATTGATATTTTGCCTTATATGCAAATTCTTTCTTGCATGTGTCGTCCATTTGTTTTGGTAACGCCAATAACAGTGTTATTTCAGAATGACTTGGTGGTGTTATACAGATGTTTTCACAAGTATTTTTGGTTAAAATAAGATAGCAAATATATCCCACAGCGTTTCGATTAAATCAAGCGGATCATTAATTGATTACGTCATTATTCTTATACGTTTTTAAACAGTACGATCCTGTGAAACAGTCATTTTTTTTATAATAGGGAAAACAATTTGATAAAGTTATTTTTATGAAAATAAGTCAGCAATTTAAGTAGTGTTGTTAAATTAAAAAACTAAAGCCTGAATTAAACTTTCTCAGCCGAGTTAGTTTAGGGTGTATTTTTTTTTGGAATTAGAAATAGAGAAAATAGTCAATTTATACACCGGACGCAAATGGCTGATACCTAACTAATTAACTGTTCAATAGAGGTGGTCGTGTGTAAGCTTATTAATACTTGTAGTCGGGCCTAGCCCATTCGACGAGTGCTCCGATTAGAGTGTTTGTCATTAAGTCATATTAGGTCTTTTAGCATAGTGCACAGCCATAATGTGTCCCTGGTTAGAGCCACCCTAGTTAGAGCAACCCAGGTTCTTTAACGTGCGCCAGTGTAAAGAACTGTCACACTGGACTCCCATTTAACGCCCCTCCCGGAAGATGAGTAATATGTTCAGTGGAGCGGCGGGAATCGAACCTGCGACCCCTGGATTGACAGTCAAGTGCGTAACCACTAGACCATGGATTCGCCACTAACAACCCCATTCAATTTAACATTTATACGCGTGCTTGTCAACATAGTACAAACAGTTACGCCACCCCGAAACTCTTGATTGAAATTTTTAGCTCGCGCAAGGGCTCTCATTTAAAAAATAAATTATTAAAGTGATAGGTGCTCTATTTATTACTTACCCAAATACTTTCATTGCTAAACAAAGCCTAGATTAAAATCAGACTAAGCCAGATTTAGTTTCGGTATAATATATTCAACAACATTACTATTCCAGCAGTCGCTGTTGCTGTTCTGAACAATTTTATCTAACTTGAAATAAATGAACTATTGTCCAGATACTTAATCAAGTTAATGTATACTATTTACACTCCATGGAATTTATTTTCTTTCCATCTTACCTCAAATTACTTCTATTGGTGTTTAATTTTTGTTCCAAGTAAGGAAACAGGATGTTGACGAGAACGAGGACGGAAACATGTGGCGGAAACGATACCTCTGGAATATTTCAGGAGAAGAAAGAGTCTCCAGAGGGTTTGAACGGTCTTGAAAGACCCTCGGACACGGAAGATCACGAGTGCTCTGGCGTAGTATCTGCAGACGTTAATAACGCGCTCAGCACATTTAACGTACTTAAGAATTTTCGAGAAATTGGGGCTTGCATCCAAGACAGTTTCTTCAGTTCAAAATGTTGAATGCAAGATCCGCTGTAATTCATGTTGACTATCATTTAACGCTTGAAAAGACGAACTCCTTCAGTATCTGTTTAGCTCCCCTTTGAAACAAAAAGGTACAACATAGAAAAACATCTTATATTTTACCGTTTCAAAAAGAAACTCGCAAATGATTGTATGGACATTATTAATGTTAAAGGGATGTAGTGACATTTTACCGGTCCTGAAAGTGTGTTTTCAAGTTTCCCTAAAGCGTTATAAAGACTCGAATCTAATCTATTTATAAATAAAGCACCTCAGAACGCCCAGAATGCACCGAATTGCACCATGGTTTCAAAACTTTTCCGAGCGGACATGCCCCCGAAGACCCCTAGCACAATTATGAATCCACATGAATAGCGGGCTAGCTACGCCCCTGTCTGTATATATTTTGATTGTTCATGTTATTAATCCATTGCCGAAATGTATATACATGTACCTACATAAATAGAAGTCTTTTATACTAGATAGCTCACGAAGAACGAGGCCCAACAGACGTTTCTTCGTAGGATTGAATTGCAACATTTCTGAAAACATTTGCTAAGAACACATTTAAAATCATAATATGATCAATAGCGTCGGTCAAACCATACTAGAAGATTTAGTCAACGCTCAGGGGTTATAGAGTATAAACAGGCGAAATGGTGAACAACACTCGTTTCCCTGGTCCACAAATATACGCACACACTATATACTTGTATTACATTTTTTAAAGATCATCAAAAACACAAGACTTGTATTGTAACACTTTGCTCAAGTTCTCGTTCTGAATTTTGTAATCATGTATGCTATTAAAGGCCATCCACAGTGCAAAAGTGGGTTGGGAAGGCCAAATAAAAAACTAAAACGTTTCAAAACACCATGTTTTATTTAGCTTTGAGGAGCGGCCTTTTCGGGGTTTAAACATGTATTCTTTGTGCCATGTTTTGGGGTTGTAAGGAGTTGACCAAATTTTATGAATGGACATTTTTTACCTGTTTATAAATGTTTTCAATTCAATTCAATATCTTTATTTCCTCCTTAAAGGAGATATGCAATATACGAGTATATATGTATGTACAACATAATTTGCATCATGTCATGTACCCTATAATAATAATAATATGAAAATGTACAGATGTACAAATGGATGGATGGATGGATGGAGGATTGAAGGAAGGAAGGAAGGATGGATGGATGGATGGATGGATGGAGGCAGTAAGGATGGATGGATGGAGGCAGGCAGGCAGGCAGGCAGGCAGGCAGGCAGGCAGGCAGGCAGGCAGGCAGGCAGGCAGGCAGGCAGGCAGGCAGGCAGGCAGGCAGGCAGGCAGGCAGGCAGGCAGGCAGGCAGGCAGGGCAGGGCAGGGCAGGGCAGGGCAGGGCAGGGCAGGGCAGGGCAGGGCAGGGCAGGGCAGGGCAGGGCAGGGCAGGGCAGGGCAGGGCAGGGCAGGGCAGGGCAGGGCAGGGCAGGGCAGGGCAGGGCAGGGCAGGGCAGGGCAGGGCAGGGCAGGGCAGGGCAGGGCAGGGCAGGGCAGGGCAGGGCAGGGCAGGGCAGGGCAGGGCAGGGCAGGGCAGGGCAGGGCAGGGCAGGGCAGGGCAGGGCAGGGCAGGGCAGGGCAGGGCAGGGCAGGGCAGGGCAGGGCAGGGCAGGGCAGGGCAGGGCAGGGCAGGGCAGGGCAGGGCAGGGCAGGAAGGAAGGAAGGAAGGAAGGAAGGAAGGAAGGAAGATATTGATCACGTTTCCTTTGTTTGAGAAATTGAAAATAACTTCTTTGGTAGTTAAATTTCATGAAAATATAATTAAACCAAATTGCATTAAGAATATGTTCAGCTTCAACCCAACTTATTTTAATATTTATATTTTCGAATAAAATGTCTCTACCATTTTTATCAAACACAGATCTTATAATAGTGTGGGGAATTCCTAACCTTACACCAGAATTTAAGAGCTCTCTCTCTCTCTTTCTTAGTTCACCAAAAGCCCCAATAAACTGTTGATTGGGGACCACTGATAATTTTGACACCAAAACATATTCATTTTGTAACTAGATATCCCGATTTTTTTAAAACGCTTTTTTTATTGGAAATTTGATAAAATCTTCTTTCATTCAATTTGCTACAGATGTTACAACGGCTATATGATCTATGTTATATCTATTTTTTTAAATTTTATTTTGGTCCTTCAACTTACTATTTCATTATTGAATGCCCTTAATAAGTATGTTTTCAGTTTCAACATAGTTTTTATTTTACTGCTAGTTTTAATTTAATATTTGGGAAGATATCAACTTATTGTGTTTTTTAATCCGTTGTTTATTGAACACATTATCTGGGTTTTATCAGAACAGAACAGAACAGAATGATTATTTAACTTAAGCATATACAGCTCATCGTTATAAACACTAAAATAAATACACCTAATCAATTCAATATTCATAATCAAATCAATATTGATATTTTTTTATCTATACGTTGGTATTTGTTAGGTGTATAAATATTACGCAGCGATAGGTCAGGGTTTAAACTGTAATTAATATTTGTATAAAAGACTTGTGATAAACATTGATTGAAACAACAAAGACATGCCCCGGGGCGCCTGACGAGACCAGACTGGCCGGACCAGACCAATTCCGCACCAAATCACAAATACACATTTCTTTGTTATAGTTTCTTTTATTCATAAATAATTTTAATTTGTTATCTTTGAATCAAATAACAATATATTTTATTATGCCAGGTAATAAAAGGGTTTAACAACAAACGACAATTAATGCACTAGTCAGTTGTAACCACGGTCTCCCCAGGTCCAGAGGTATACCAGGGGAAATGGGCCGTGTTTTATTTTAAGATTTTCTGGAGCATTGTGCACAGGCAGAATGTATTTATACATGTTAACATACAAGATATCAACAGTTGTCATCACGTGTTCATCATGGAGCAGCATTTATACATGTTAACATACAAGATATCAACAGTTATCATCACATGTTCACCAAGGGGCAGCATTTATAAATGTTAACATACAAGGTACAAACAGGACTTTAAATGGGGGGGGGGGTCCCGTGTGACAATGCTATACACTGACGCACGTTAAAGAACCAGGGTAACTCTAACCGTTAGAGTTACCCTGGTTCTTTAACGTGCGTCAGTGTATAGCATTGTCACACGGGACCCCCCCCCCCCATTTAAAGTCCTGTTTGTACCTTGTATGTTAACATTTATAAATGCTGCCCCTTGGTGAACATGTGATGATAACTGTTGATATCTTGTATGTTAACATGTATAAATGCTGCTCCATGATGAACACGTGATGACAACTGTTGATATCTTGTATGTTAACATGTATAAATGCTGCTCCATTATGAACACGTGATGACAACTGTTGATATCTTGTATGTTAACATGTATAAATGCTGCTCCATTATGAACACGTGATGACAACTGTTGATATCTTGTATGTTAACATGTAGAAATGCTGCTCCATTATGAACACGTGATGACAACTGTTGATATCTTGTATGTTAACATGTATAAATGCTGCTCCATTATGAACACGTGATGACAACTGTTGATATCTTGTATGTTAACATGTATAAATGCTGCCCCTTGGTGAACACGTGATGATAACTGTTGATATCTTGTATGTTAACATGTATAAATGCTGCTCCATGATGAACACGTGATGACAACTGTTGATATCTTGTATGTTAACATGTATAAATGCTGCTCCATTATGAACACGTGATGATAACTGTTGATATCTTGTATGTTAACATGTATAAATGCTGCTCCATTATGAACACGTGATGACAACTGTTGATATCTTGTATGTTAACATGTATAAATGCTGCTCCATTATGAACACGTGATGACAACTGTTGATATCTTGTATGTTAATATGTATAAATGCTGCCCCATTGTGAACACGTAATGACAGTTGGTGATATCTGGTATATTTACATGCTACCTATTTGTGATGGCCTTAAGCTTTTTGTTTACATAATTTAGAAAAACAAATGAAAAAATAGAGATCTGCTTCTCTATTTTCATGTCACCTTGACTTCATATTTCTGCCCATAAGTTTAACCTGAATAAATGCGTGTAAATAGTTTCCTTTTCATAAACCTATTTTGTTGCATATTTTATGGGTTAGCAGGATTTAAAAACCAATTAACAGGGTAGAACCAAACAGAAGATTATTTTTGCCTTAAGCATTATAAGACGTACGGTTTCACTTTAAGATGAGCTGTCTGTGCCCGTTCAGGACTTTATACATTTCACTGATAAAACATTGATCTTGGTTAATCAATTGTTATGACAACAATGCCTGGTAATAAATGAAACATTACATGCTCATAAAACGTTTTCATTTTCAAATTGTCCTTCCCCAGGAGTAATGATAATATTTCAAAATAAAATGAAAATAAAATAGTTAATCTGTTGTATAAATACAACCATTCATGCAGATAATGGAAGGACACAATCTGCTACTTAAGCAGATCCGAATATTTGCTATGAAGATACAATTAAAGGATACATGTGCTTGTGGATCTACAATACAGACTTAAGATATTTAAAAAGTATGGCGATGCAACATGTCTTTGGAGAATGCCTGGGAAATAAGAGAATGTTGAGACTTCAATTCCAACGAACTCTGGTGATTTTTACTGCGATGTCAACAATGTTTGTGTTTGTGTTAAACGGAGCTTTTTTGAATTGGACATCTGAAGGTGGTGAGTACATTTGCTTAAAGTGACACTCTTTGTCAAAATCAATACATACACATGTAAAACAAACATCAATTTTGACTGAACATATGACTAAATAATGCATTTACGGAAAATATTAATTACTGATATAACAAGATTGTAACCGTGTATTTAATAGCAGAAAGCGCAAAAAATATTAAATGATTGGTGAATGCTGAAATATCTTCTATAGCCTCATAAGGTTGAAATACTGTGTTTTATGCTCATTTCTTTCAATTTAACCTCGGAATCCATCATAAGAACCATTGTTAGAGTGAACCCGTTTGGTAAGCTTATTTCAATGTATATGTTTTTTGGCAAATTTTGTAATGAAATGACTGATATAATGAATGGTAAATGTTCACCACATAGCTGGATACAAATGAGGAACGGTCAGTTAAAATTAACTCAAATTTTGTTAATTTTAAAACGCATGCTATATGCAGGCCTCAGAAACGGACAGAGCCCCACACACGGGCCTGATTCTGCAAACGGACAGAACCCCACACACGGGCCTGATTCCGCAAACGGACAGAGCCCCACACACCGGCCTGATTCCGATAACGGACAGAACCCCACACACGGGCCTGATTCCACAAACGGACAGAGCCCCACACACGGGACTGATTCCGCAAACGATCATGATTGATTACGTACTTAGAAGGAAGAAATATGGGGAAGGACGAACATATATATATTAATATCCTGAGCGATAGCGAAATCCATCAATACATTGACCGACTTTTTCGATTGAATATATAAGTGATAGTCGTATTAAAAACCAATAATACACATGTATAAAAAAGGATTAATTTTAAGAGGAAAACCTGTAGCTTCTTACAAAAATAATGCATTTTTGGGAGCTAGTAATCAACAAGATTGTAGCCATTTTTTAATAGCCGAAAACGCAAAAATATTACATGATTGGTGAGTGCTAAAAGATTAACAGTGATCAACTATCTTCTTATAAGGATGAAATGCTCTTTTCTTTCAAATTAAACACAATATCTTTCATAAAAATCTTTGTTTTTGATATTTACTCATTCTTTTCGATAAATTCAAATTATTGGGTTAACTGAAGTACATCTTTATTTGGGTGTAAGAGTGCATCTTTAAAACAAACCACCTACGGTTACGCATTAGCAGGACATACAGGTGATAGTTTCAAGCACAGCATCATTTCCGAATATCTTACATTATCGCACTTTCTTTCATGCTTTTCGATAAAATATGAAGTTTTATCAGTGAAATAACAAAAGTGAAAAATCTAATTTGATATTTTCATTGCAAAATAAGGACTGAAAATATCAACATTTAGAACTACTTTTAAAATCCTGTGTAGTTACTTCCCCTTGAGCAAAACAAAACACTTGACTTTGAACAAGAAAATGTTATCCCCCTCCAAAAGATAGGGGACTTTGAACAAGAAAATGTTATCCCCCTCCAAAAGATAGGGGACTTTGAACAAGAAAATGTTATCCCCCTCCAAAAGATAGGGGACTTTGAACAAGAAAATGTTATTCCCCTCCAAAAGATAGGGGACTTTGAACAAGAAAATGTTATTCCCCTCCAAAAGATAGGGGACTTTGAACAAGAAAATGTTATCCCCCTCCAAAAGATAGGGGACTTTGAACAAGAAAATGTTATTCCCCTCCAAAAGATAGGGGACTTTGAACAAGAAAATGTTATCCCCCTCCAAAAGATAGGGTTACATGAGTTTAAATAAAGATATATTTGGAAATAAACAATTTACCGTTTGTAAGAAAAATGGTGACATCATTTTCAAACGTTTTTTTTTAGCTTTGTGGCTGAGTGTCCTCTATATAATTGTGATGGTTCAATCTTTTTTTCATATTATATCGTTGCCATCACAGTTGTCAGATACTGGTTTATATATTTATACTTTTGCTGAGAAGTTATCCGTGACCACAAAATAAATGGCCAAATGCTTGCATTTGCTTTAAAGAGCTTGGATACAAACTACTTTCGTGAAAACCATGTTTAAAAGTTTTAAACGCTATTTGAGATTATTTGTCCCATTTTGATCGTGTATATGTTACAGTATTAAAAGGTTCACACTTTATTGGCAAAAGCGGCACATACATGTACATGAAAGTTTTTTAAGCTGTAAAGCTTTGAATAACATTGATTTTCAATATCATGAAATTAGCCTGTGTGAATTTTGTCACTGTACCCCGTGGTAAAATTGCCTCAATTTGTATTTTCCGTCAAATTGCCTGTATATGTTATTACATGTCGCTTGTAACGATGTTACTTGAAACTTGAATGCTTGTGTGGACATGCATATGAAAACTACACACATAGTCATGGTGACATCATATAAAAGTAGGTAAATAACACAAAAAGTAATGCACCAGTCAATAGTAACCAGGCCCCCCCCCCCATCCCCAGGTCCGGGGTATACCGGGGATAGCCGGGAAAATGGGCTGTGTTTTTACCTTCCAGGTGGCCCCGGGTGAATGCGGTGGTTTTGTCTTCGCGCTAAATATAGCGGGAAATGGGCCTAACTTATGATCTCTGGGTGCGGGGGAATTTGGCGGAGGTTTTACCAGCAGTTCGTCCCCGCAGGGCGGGGATTTTGCCCGGGCTTGGCTGGACCGAAAGTCATTGTCCCCGCTATTCCCCGGACCTGGGGGATGGGGGGGGGGGGGGGCGTGGTTACAATTGACTGGTGCATAAATTGTCATAGTATATGCGTGAAAAACATATAGTTAGTATTTAAGAAGAAATTTAATCTCAAAATAGGGTTTCTTGATTTCTTTGCAGCTTTGATATATCTGCCATAATCTCACAGTTCTTTTAAGGTTGATAATTTTATAAAACACTTAAACATTTTAAAAACGACCAGGATGTATAACCTAAATGTTTAAGTCTATTGTAAAGTGTTCATATTCTACCATATTTGGGGAAATGTTTAACAGAAATTTCCTTTCATAAAACTGATTATTAACGAAATGAAATATATAGGGAATAGAAATGTAATAAAGAGCCATGCTAACAATAGTATGAATTCTACAGAATTGAGAAGTAAACAGAACAATTTGTTTTTCTGAGTCTCTTTTTTGTTTTCATTGAATCGACTTTGGTTAAAAAGAAGCTGTTTTCAGCGACAGAGATTTATGATATTATCTTTATTCCAAACATATTTTTTTTTAAATAATTGATATAATTGATACGTTTCCAAAAGCAGGACCGCACAAAATACTCTGTGATTTTTTTTGTATGACCGGTTCCTTTACCGAACATAATTTCAAAATGCTTGCTTTTTTATACCGCAAAAACTTTTTCACGAAAAAAATGGCATAAGTAGAAGAAATATTGCAGAAAGTAGTTTAACGACATTTCACTCACATCGTAAGTTTCGATGGTACTGAGTATACATCAAATTGGTCCAGTTAAATATATCCAAAGAGTAATATTAGAAAGGAATGTTATGAAACTAAAAAAGCAATAGCATTTTAACCTTTTTAAAAGCGCAAAAGGCGCATTTTGTCGTTTTCTGTTATTGGCACCATTAATGTCAAATCCGGTGACGTCATTTCTGATTGTTATGATTTCCGGTTTGTCGCCGGAACTGATATTAATCGGAAATAATGTCAGTAGATTTGTTTCGACCCTCTCTGCGCAAACGTTTCATCATACCAGCTACAATGGTTATCATATATCATCATAACCAAGCCCAGTGTGTGTATACCACGTGATAAATTACGTCATACATGCTACGTCGGAAGGCAACATTTTGTTTAAAATAAAGACTTAAATCAAAGATAACTTTTCTTTTACTACACAATTTTAATTAAAACAGAGGGCAGTCTACGCCGCTTAAAGAGCCTCGCCTTCGTTTTATACCCAAAGTTTGATAAGGTGTTTAGTTTCTTCAAACACTTCGACAAACCTGTTTCCAATACTAGTATAATGTTTTGACAGTGCTCCGTCAGACGGCCGTATTGTGAAAAGGTTTGTCGAAGTTTTTTTAAGAAACTAAACCCTCAATCAAACTCTGGTAAAAGACCGAAGGTGGGGCTCAGTAAGCGGCGTAGACTGCGCTATGTTTCATTTAAAATGGTGAGGAAGTGTTGAAGTTATCTTTGTTTAAAGTCTTCATTCGAAGCAAAATGTTGCCTTCCGACGTAGCATTTATGACGCAATGTATCACGTGGTATACACACACTGAAGCCCTCTTGTCGCACATGATAATAGGACTAAAAGTATAACAAAACCTGCCTCTTTGTGAGAATCTATTTTTAAAACATGGCAGTTCGTGGGGATTGAGCTATAGACAGGCTAAAACCTGTGCGCTTGTTGAATAACCGTCCATTTCTGTGACCCTGTTCATTTGCGAGTCTTACAATTCTTTTCACTTTCGAATTTTGCAGATCCAAATAAACGGGTGACCCTACGAAAGTTACAGATGACTAATATCAAATCCATCAATTACGTCGATCTATTTACCATATATCCCGAGAGTTCTTCTGCCACTGGAGATTTCCCAAGAGGAAGCAGAAAATCGCCGCTCATTCCTCATTTAATACATCAAACCCATTGGAGCACAATGATCCCGTCAAAGGAAAGGGTATATGTCAAAAGTGTGATCAACAAAAATCCCAGCTGGAAATATCATTTTTGGACTGATGTAACTGCAAGAGCATTGATAAAGGAGACGTTCAATAGCTTCTTGCCAATATGGGACTCATACGAAGAAGGGATCAAACGAGGAGACGCCTTGCGGTACTTCGTGCTGTACGAGTTCGGTGGTGTTTACATGGACCTCGACTTTATAGCCTATAGAAATCTGAACCAGGTGACATTCAAATATTCATGCATTATCCCAGCGGAGCCAATAGAACAGGGAATATTTCTGTACAATAGTAGTATGATATTGAACAATGGTATTATGCTTTGCATGCCGAAACATCCATACTTCAAACACATGATAGACCTTCTACATATAGCTGATACTACTCTGTTTGTTCTTGAAGCGACTGGTCCTAAATTTGTTACCAATGCCTTTTATTCGTACATTAAAATGAGTGCCGAAATGGACAACCCCTTGGAAATGAAAAGGGAACATGATGGGATAACATTCTTGCCAAGAAAAAGGAGCGCTACAGGGCAACCCCTTTATGACATTCATATACCAAGCACCATGTTCTTCAATGATGAACTCGGAGGCCGTAAGGAATCGGGCTATTATCAAAGTGTGTGTATGAAAAGTAACAAGACAGTGCTAGAGACCATTGGCTGCAATGAAATAGTGTGTAGGGGAATGGAGCAAATAGCTAGGAATTCTTCAACTAATTCAACACAGACTGAGTTGGACCACACAATTCTTGAATATAGAAACAATAAAACTATTTTTGATGACGTATGTCTTAAACGTCAAAATAATGGAAGTTTTACTACAGAATGCGAGAAGATTTTTAAAGCCGGGTTGTTTAGATCTCGCAGTAAATATACATTTACATCCCACAAATGGTTTCATTCTTGGGCTTTTAGGGTTAATATCAAGAACGTTGTACCACGTGCTATTTTTCATTGATATACTTTTCGTTTATTAAGAAATGCAATATATATCCTATTATACGCAATGAAAACTATTTACAATTTGCAATATTTACACCTCAACTTCCATTCCTTAAATAATCACAACATCTTCGGATCGCAATTCTTCGCATAACAATATACATGAAAACTATTGATCTTGTTATTGTTTGTATTGTGTCAGAAGTTCCCGTAAAATATAAATCAACATTTAAGAAAGTGTTTATTTATTATATTTAAATGCGTTGTTGCCATAAGTGTTTTAATTTTACGTTTTAAAGTGATTTCAAGTGTTTTTTCCCGCGTTATTGTGACGTCATTTGAAAACGTGTTTCCGGTTTCAGTCGGGTCGTTCTATTTACAGAATGGGTAAGGAAGGGTTTTCTTAAATAAAGTATTTTTTTAACAATTATTAAATGAAATAATGACCTATTGGTGTAAATATAAGTAATGAATTGCGGGATTGATGTCATTATCGGGGATATGAACTCAATTGGGATGGTCAAAGTACGCGTGGAGTCCTTCGGACACCACATATTTCGACCATCCAAAATGCGTTCATACCCCGATAATGACATGAACCCCGCAATTAATTCCTTAAATATAAAAAAATGTTGTGTTTAACTAATTTGTGGGCATCCATCAGCATAAACAGTTTAACGGTATTACGATATATACAGTTTGTACAAAGTTAGTAGGGGACTAAAGATTACAAATATCCTAAGAATTATGTTAAGAAAGATATTCTTTCCAATCAATTTTCTAAGCAATTCATGAACAAATGCGAAAATGCGATTTAAAATTTTCTCTTATTTTTTCTTTAACAATTAATTGATACTAATTAATACAATTGATTGATACAAATCATGATTAAACAAGAACAAGTATTTTTATTTAATAAACGCAAGAATAATACGAAGTAGATCAGGCGGCTCTTTTATGTATTGTACTGGTATCTAGTCTTTTTTATTCACATAACTGCTTGTCTCAAGTTCGTTACTCAAATCATACAACTGAAAATTGTTTACAACAATATAAACTAGATAACATTTTACAGTATATAACGTAGAACATTTACAATTTTATTATCCGAATGCAGTTTGGAGATTTAGATTTTTGCTTTCGCTCTTTACCCTGCATTTATTAACAAATATATCTCGAGAAATTAGTCAAATGTATTGTGATAAAAGTAAACTTATTATTTATTAAATAGTTATTTTCCTCACTCCATTTCATTTTAATGTACATGTATGTATTTTTTTCATTGTTGTGTATATAGAAAGTTGCCTATTCTATTTCATTGTTTTGACATTTATAATGTACATTAGTACCAATTGAACATGTTGTATATAAAGAAATGTTATGCTATCTATATATATGGAGGAAATAAAAAAGATATATTTAAATCTTTCTGTCCGTCTGTATGTCTCTTACCATATGTTACTAAGTACAACTCTTTCGTTATGATATTAAAAGTATTACGTACTATAAACAATACTACAACAGTTTCTTGCTTACCGGACGTGTGTTTCCAGGCATGTGACCAGTGTTGGAAAACCCCGTCTTACACCGCCATGTACCGTCTCCGTGGCCTAGTGGTTAAGCGTCCTCCTACGGAGCGGGAGGTCGTGGGTTTGATCCCTGGCCGCGTCATACCAAATGACGTAAAAAGTTGGAATAGTAGCTCCCTTGCCTGTCCCTCGGCATTTAAATGGTAGTGCTTGTAAAAATGGTGTACTCAGTACTGGTTTAACCCAGGAAAGTTGTACCCCGTGTATCGGTGCTTTACACCGAGCACGTAAAAGAACCAAGGGGTCTCTTCGAAAAAGAGCTAGTGTATAGCACCTGGACTTCCTTGTATCCCACCACTGTCTCTTCTGCGTGCTGTCCCTTCAGCAAAAAAAATAAAGGACCCCGTTGGAAATAAGTGCAAGCCTCGTTACCGGCTTACGCGCGTGCCCTTGGGTCGGATTTTTCTATTATAGATAATAAAAGTATTAAATAGCTGAAAACGCAAACAGTTTAAATGATTGTTGAATGCTTATTTTTTTACTGCGATCTACTATGGTCTCATAAGGTAGCAATACTGTGTTTTCTGCACATTTATTTTAAATGGAACTCCATATCCTGTATAAGAAGCATTGTTTTCGACATTTGTTCAAACGTGTTACAGTAGAAGCAGAAACTAGCATAGTCTTTTAAAGGGTTTCATATCTTTTCTTTCAAAAAGGTTATTTAGAAATTGACGTCATTTAAGTGTTTGTTTACATCGGTTGTGACCTGTGGTGACCAAAGTGAAAACCCCTTTTTGCCATTGCCTTTGTGGCGTCGTCGGCGGCGGCGACATTGCTAGTGTGCAAACACTTTAACCTTGAACCTTACACAAAAAAACGTTCAACAATTCAAACTAAAAATGGTCCCAATGATACCAGATCTATACAAACGCACTTGCGTAGCAAGGCCAAATACTCTGAATACTCTGACCTTAGTTATGGTAGAGTAATGTCCCTTTTTTGACTTAGGAAAACATGACACTCATTGGCGTTCGCTGAATATGTTAATACTAAAATTATGAGATGGTCCGTATAAGGAATACGTTGGAGATTTAATATTAGTTTGAACTTATATATTTTACAACGATTGTGAAACAAGTTATTACAACATTATATTAATCACTCTCGTTGGCACGGTCTTGTGATATGCGGTAAACCGGAGTACCCAGAGGAAACCCACTTGTCCGGCTTGGTGACCGCAAACCAAACTCGCATGCGCCCAGGCCGGGAATCGAACCCGAGTCGCCTTGGTGAAAAGCGAGTGCGCTGATGTCATAAAGAATGAATTTACTTAGCCTGAAAGTATTGCACTTTGTTTAACTATATTTTTCAATATAATCTTATTTTATAGTAAAAATAGCAATGGAAATATTGACATGTTTACTTTGCTGTAAAGTTGTATACATGTATTAAAATATACTTTGAAAATGTATATAAACTGTTTTTTTTCTAATTTGTTCTTTTGTTATCAGAGTTTGATTAAGAGTTTACTTCGACAAACGTTTTCACAATACGGCCGTCAAAACATTATTTTGGAAACAGTTTTGTCGAAGTGTTTGATGTAACTAAACTCTCAATCAAACTTTGGTAATAAAACGAAGGCGAGGCTCTTTAAGCGGCACAGAGCTTTGTTTTATTTAAAATGGTGCAGTAAAAGAAAAATTGTCTTTGATTGAAGTCTTCATTTTAAGCAAAATGTTGCTTTCCGACGTAGCATATATGACGAAATTTATCACGTGGTATACACGCACTGCTACTGTTGACTGTCCCTCTAAGACTCCAAAATTGTGTGGGACAGGTGTTCTATTACCATAGCTAGTATTTACAGCTGTTTATCGATGAAAAGGCGATACATTCGTTATATGGTGACTATTATATTCTTAGATTATCATATATTCATAGGGCCGATATTGAATTATTAAATATTAAAGCTACCCTCTCACAGATTGATCGTTTTGACAATTTTGTTTTGTCTTAAAATCAGTCAATTGTTATGTAATGTCTGGAAACCAGTAATATAAAACTGCTGATCAGATCGCAGGTTTTCATATTTACTTTTTATGACAAAAATTCATTTACCAACCTTTTTAGCCACGAAACATTAATTTTTTAACGTCACTATGAAAACAGCTATCTGATCTTTAGTCGACAGTCTTATATCATACGCTCATTCCAAGACAAAAATAGTTGTCAACACGCTTAATCTGTGAGAGTGCAGCTTTAATTCATATTCTAACTAAGACATTTTCAAAAAGTTAAGTATCTCACTGGCTATTTAATATTAAAGCTTAAATCCTTTCATGGCCAAAGGCTCTTGTATTGCCGATATTGCCAATTAAACTTGAAACTTGAAATAATTCCTTAAATCTGTTAATTGATGTAAATGAATGTACATACTTCTTTTCTAAAGTCACTAATACCTTTCTTTTAATGTGACAATGAAACTTTTAAGAATTCGACTTAAGTTAAGAAATGACTAAAGATGAATTAAGAATATTGGCCACGGAAAAATACTGCTTAAATAATATTGGGCGGGCTTTTTTTACAGAGCAAACCATAGTTTATTAAATGATCGTAAGCTTCTTGCACATGAAATGGGATACGTTTTGATATTTGTGGTATGTATATGCCGAATCCCGTTGTCTCGAGCTGCCAGGGACCAAGCTCGAGCCAAGCGAGTTCGAGCAAACGGGGTTTGAATGTATATGCCGAGTACTTAAATTCAGAACACATATTTGCACACTTGGTTTAAGCATATTTTATTTTAAGGGAACATTTAAATGCAGTAGTATACACAATAAATAATATAAGGATTATGGTGATACAAGAATGTATGAATAATTCTTAATATAAGGATTATGGTGATACAAGAATGTATGAATAATTCTTAATATAAGGATTATGGTGATACAAGAATGTATGAATAATTCTTAATATAAGGATTATGCTGATACAAAAATGTATGGATAATACTAAATATAAGGATAAGTCTGATAGAAAATACATGTAGTAAAAATATTACTTAATATAAGGATAATGCTGATACAAAATACATTTGAATCCCGTTGGCTCGAAATCGCTTGGCTCGACTTTCTCGATGGCTCGAACTGAATGTAAAGGGCCGATTTCTTCAAACGTAAGGTAAGCATTCCCGCTTGGCTCGAATTTTCGAGGCTCGATGTATTTTCGCCGGTACCTTGGAGTTCGAGCCAACCGGATTCGATTGTAGTGTGGATTGAACACATATATAACACATATTGTTATATCTGTACTTGAAAGTACATTTCAGTTATTACATAGTTTCGATCGATGACATTAATTTAATGGATATGTACATGTACACGTTTTACTTATCACGGCATAGGTGTATTCAGTTATAAATGATTGCATGTGGAACTATCTTTTCAATTGGTATACCAGCACTCTTTCTCAAGATATCGTTTCTAGCAATAATCCATGAATGAAACCACTGGTGTTCTGTAAAAGTATAATTACTCGGAGATCGATGGAGCCCTGAAACAAAAATATCATCACATTTTAAAGCTTGGCCGTCTAATGCCCCACGTTGAAGACAGACATCATCGAACAATGTTGCACTATTCAATGCCTTTGAATTTACAGAACTGTCTGAAAATAAATAATTTGCTTTTATCATTTCAGATAAAGCACCCTCCTTTTTCCTAAGCATTTCTATCCCTCGTCTCACAATTTCGTTGCAACCAATTATGTCTAATTTGGTTCTTTCTGGTCGCACACACCGACTTTGATATTGCCCCGAATCCTTAAGCTCTCCTAGAGCATCGTTAAAGAATAAGGTACTCGGTATATGGACGTCATTTGCCGGCTCTCCTAATCCTGAAAGCCGTTTTTCCGGTAGAAATGTATACCCATCATGCTCTTCGATTAGTTCCATCGGATTGCCAATATCGGAGCACATCAGAATATAGTAATAAAACGCATTAGTAACGAATTCAGGTCCCGTGGACTTCAAAACCGGCTGTTTCGGCATATATGTGTGGAGGGTCTCTATCATGAACTTGAAGAAAGGGTGTTTTGGCACGCACATCATGATGGCATTGGATAAAATGAGAGTCTTGTTAAACAAAAATACCCCTTGCTCTATTGGCTCGGCCGGCATTATGCAGGAATATTTGTAAGTCACCCTGTCTAAAGCTCTCGAGGCCAGGAAGTCCAAGTCCATGTAAATCCCGCCGTACTCGTACAACACAAAGTACCTTAATGCATCTCCCCTCTTAATGCCTCTGGTGTAGGAATCAAATATATGCAAAAAGCTCGGATGTCTATCCCGTATAAGCCGCCGAGCCGACTCGTCAGTCCAAAAGTAATACTGCCATTTTGGATGATTTTTTATCACACTTGTAACATACTTTCCCTCTTGTTTTGGAATGTTCTTATCCCAGTGTGTTTGATGGATTATGTGTGGTATGAACGGCAAACTTCTATTTGAGACTGGGAAGTCACCAGATTGGGTAGTGCTCTTTGGTATTATTTTGAAAAGATCAACGTAATTAATCTCTTTGATTGGAAACATCCGCTCGTCCTGTGAGCTCAAAGCTCTTTTGTAGGTTTTCCACGTGTGTTCTGAAATTCAGAAAAAGAAAGAATTGAGATTTACGGGCAAGTTGAATCCTATACAAAACAAAATCCAAAAACATTTATATTTCATTGTGATAAACTGTTGCTGAACGGTAATATTAACAATGTCGATTTCCATAGTTTATTTCAGGCTTATCAATACAAAAACACACACGCACGCACGCAAACAGGCCTATTTTGCAATGCTTAATTATTGTATGTTAAAGTTTCATTGACTCACGCCGTTACAACAACTTTGTCTGTTTTTTGCATTCATTAATAACTTCCAAGTTCAATTAATTAGACAACACTTGCATATATGTTGCTTCTATTAAAAAGTTTTAAAGAATTAGCCTGATTATTGAGAAAACATTTTTATTTTATTAATATACACACGTTTATGAATTCAAACAAAAAATTATATTCACTGAATCATTTATTTTATTAAAGCCTCTAAGAGGTAAAGAAATACAGTTGATCACCGTTTATCCAAAATCGTAGGGACCTAAACATTATTTCGGAATAGCGATATTTCAGATTTACAATTTTTAGAAAATGACAGCATTCGCGAATTATAGATAACATGAACTATTAAGTCTTGAAGATAAAAATGACGGTTACACGTTACCAATATGATACATTCGGTTAGAGTGATCTTTCGCATACAAAAATATTTGTCGAAGTATTGTTTAAAGCTGCACTCTCACAGATATACCCTTTTTACAACTTTTTTATGTTTTGTCTTGGAAAGGGCACATTTTTGCGTTAATATCTGCAAAACAATGATATAAGATCGCTGACAAAAAATCAGATCGTAGATTTTCATATTTCCGTTCGATAATTAATGTTTTATGGCTTAAACCGTTACTAATGGTTTAAGAAAAATGCATAAAACATCAATTTTTGGACTTATTTATAAAAATCTGCTACCTTTTTGTCAGCAGTCTTATATAACTGGTTTCCGTGGATTTTCGCAAAAATTGGCTCGTTCCGAGGCAAAAAATAAAAAAAGTTGTCAAAACGTTCAATCACTGAGAGTGCAGCTTTAATAAATGACAAATAATTCCTTATTATACTGCTTTATTGAAATACAAACATGTAACATGAAACATTTAAATCAAAATGACAGAACATGTATGCAATGGAGTGAGCAATGTACATGTAATACATGTAGAATGTCTAGGGTAACTTAGACATTCTACATGTATAACATGTTTAATTGGTTATCTACCTCAATAGGCTAAATCTACATGTATTTATTTTCATTCATTCATTTAATTTGTTTTAAGGTTTATGAAACTAAGTAGGCATGTACATGGCCGTAAGCGGATTGCTTTTGGATTAAAAGTTCCTTTCAACCCTTGCATTATCAAATTATTACCACAAATATTTCTTTTTTTACATGTATTGACAAAATATTTCTCAGATGCATGGAGGAGGGGCAATCTTGAATTTGATTAATAAGAAGTAATATATAACATTTAGTAAAGATTATATTTAATATGTATAATTCAAACAGTTTCTCAGTCGAAATTTTGCAAAATTGCACTGTGTCCGTACGGATATTGTTGACTTTTGCGAGTATCATACGGAGCTTGAAGGTACTTTCGAAGTAGGGAACAGCTTAAAAGGGCCTCGGTGGAGATCGTGTGTGCATTGCTGATGTCCGTGCGGATTAAGAATACCGCGAGGCCCGTAAGAGCCCCGTATGGTACACGTACGATGTCCGTGCGGATTAAAAATACCGCGAGATCCGTAAGAGGCCCGTATTGGTAAACGTACGTTGTCCGTGTGAATTTGGAAATCGGCGAGGCCCTTAAAAGGCCCGTACGGTTAACGTTCGATGTCCGTGCGGATTTGGAAATCGGCGAGGCCCTTAAAAGGCCCGTACGGTTAACGTGCGTTGTCCGTGCGGATTTGGAAGTCGGCGAGGCCCTTAAAAGGCCCGTACGGTTAACGTGCGTTGTCCGTGCGGATTTGGAAGTCGGCGAGGCCCTTAAAAGGCCCGTACGGTTAACGTGCGTTGTCCGTGCGGATTTGGAAGTCGGCAAGGCCCTTAAAAGGCCCGTACGGTTAACGTGCGTTGTCCGTGCGGATTTGGAAATCGGCGAGGCCCTTAAAAGGCCCGTACGGTTAAAGTACGTTGTCCGTGCGAATTTGGAAGGCCCGTACGGTTAACGTTCGTTGTCCGTGCGGATTTGGAAGTCGGCGAGGCCCTTAAAAGGCCCGTACGGTTAACGTTTGTTGTCCGTGCGGATTTGGAAGTCGGCGAGGCCCTTAAAAGGCCCGTACGGTTAAAGTACGTTGTCCGTGTGAATTTGGAAGTCGACGAGGCCCTTAAAAGGCCCGTACGGTTAAAGTACGTTGTCCGTGCGGATTTGGAAGTCGACGAGGCCCTTAAAGAGGCCCTTAAAAGGCCCGTACGGTTAAAGTACGTTGTCCGTGCGAATTTGGAAGTCGGCGAGGCCCTTAAAAGGCCCGTACGGTTAACGTGCGTTGTCCGTGTGAATTTGGAAGTCGGCGAGGCCCTTAAAAGGCCCGTACGGTTAACGTGCGTTGTCCGTGCGGATTTGGAAGTCGGCGAGGCCCTTAAAAGGCCCGTACGGTTAACATGCGTTGTCCGTGCGGATTTGGAAGTCGGCGAGGCCCTTAAAAGGCCCGTACGGTTAACGTGCGTTGTCCGTGCGGATTTGGAAGTCGGCGAGGCCCTTAAAAGACCCGTACGGTTAACGTTCGTTGTCCGTGCGGATTTGGAAGTCGGCGAGGCCCTTAAAAGACCCGTACGGTTAACGTTCGTTGTCCGTGCGGATTTGGAAGTCGGCGAGGCCCTTAAAAGACCCGTACGGTTAACGTTCGATGTCCGTGCGGATTTGGAAGTCGACGAGGCCCTTAAAAGGCCCGTACGGTTAACGTGCGTTGTCCGTGCGGATTTGGAAGTCGGCGAGGCCCTTAAAAGGCCCGTATTGGTAAACGTTCGTTGTCCGTGCGGATTTGGAAGTCGGCGAGGCCCTTAAAAGGCCCGTACGGTTAAAGTACGTTGTCCGTGCGGATTTGGAAGTCGGCGTGGCCCGTAAGATACCCGTATTGTAAACGTACGGTATCTGTGTGCTACTAAGGGCGCTTTATTTTATAAATATTATATTTTAAAAGGTACCAGTGTTGCCGACGACACGAACCCATCGTCGGACACGCACGCTACACTATTACTCTGCTTCATTGAGTACTACTGTTGTCTAACCTAAATGGAAAAGGTACCAGTGTTGCCGACGACACCAACCCATCGTCGGACACGCACGCTACACTATTACTCTGCTTCATTGAGTACTACTGTTGCCTAAATGGAAAAAGGTACCAGTGTTGCCGACGACAAGAATCCATCGTCGGATACCCACGTTACACTATTACCCTCTACTTCATTGAGTACTACTGTTGCCTAAATGGAAAAGGTACCTGTGTTGCCGACGACACGAACCCATCGTCGGACACGCACGCTACACTAGTACTCTGCTTCATTGAGTACTACTGTTGCCTAAATGAAAAAGGTACCAGTGTTGCCGACGACACGAACCCATCGTCGGACACGCACGCTACACTATTACTCTGCTTCATTGAGTACTACTGTTGCCTAAATGGAAAAGGTACCAGTGTTGCCGACGACAAGAATCCATCGTCGGATACCCACGGTACACTACTATTATTATTGTCAATTATTATCAGAACTTTTCAAATGTATGTTTTTACCTTTGCTTGTTGGGCTAAAATTGAGTATATAAATCAAGTACAGGAACGAAACTGACAAGGAAATGTAGATCCATGGTCTAACAATAATGTATCCAAATATCTTTTTCATAAGATATATTAGTAAGTTAAATTGAAAATCCAAACGTCTTCGAAACATTTTTAACATGCACAGGTAGTTTAAGTTTGTCCAGTGTTTGTATTATACACAACGGATTTCTTATTCAATATAGTAACGCGTGCGTTTTAAATGGGTTTAATGGGCGATCGCATTTAAAGGGTGATATCACATTTTAAGATAAAACTTGATGTCCTTATCAAAACTAATACTAGTTCGACAGTTTAAACAGAATATGAGTAGTTCTGCCAGACTGGTCATTTAATCTTCCAGACTGGTTATTCAAGTTGCCAGACTGCCCATTTACGCTACCAGGCTGCTCATTTACGCTGCTAGACTGCCAGATTACTCATTTACGCTGCCAGACTAATCATTTACGCTGCCAGACAACTCATTTACGCTGCCAGACTACTCATTTACGCTGCCAGGCTGCTCATTTACACTACTAGACTGCCAGACTACTCATTTACGCTGCCAGACTACTCATTTACGCTGCCAGACTGCTCATTAGCGCTGCCAGACTACTCATTTACGCAGCCAGACTGCTCATTTACGCTGCCAGACTACGCTGCCATACTGCTGATATACGCTGCCAGACTGCTCATTTACGCTGACAGACTGCTCATTTACGCTGCCAGAATGCCAGACTGCTCATTTACGCTGCCAGACTGTCAACTTCACAGACATGACAAGCCGAGTAGTGAATAAATCTCTTTGAAATGTGGTTACTTAAAACCGAGTACTTTATGTCAGATTATCAAACCATGTTCTTTTTATAAAGTCCTTCATTACAAACTTATTATTCAAAAATGATTTTTCTGTTATTTTAAAGGAAAGCTTTGTGTGAAAATAAATAAATACGGTGATAAAAAACAACACCATTGAAACTCAAGTTCCATAGGAATGCATTATAATTCGAACTAATTAGAAAAATAAGGGGACACTAGTTAATCACTTATTATGACGTGAATTTTCACAGAACAGAGAAGAAAAGAAAAGTCTATTTCGACTTATGCAACAAAGCCTCTTCTTGTCCAACAAATATAAACAAGTAAAACAAATATTCATCCATGTGATCATCTTGGCATGGCAGCCAACATCAATAACGATTGAGGTAAAGCTTAGAAATACAAGGCGTGCGAATTCACCATAATGTGGAAAGAAATTATAACATTTTTGCTTTGTAGTTGTTACTGTTCCTTTAGGTACTGATTTAAAAGGTATTTATTTTAATAGTACACACATTGTTAAAGAAAGTAATCCGTAACAGTTTGGTTAGTTACAATGGCCGTAATCCCTATCGATTCGGCCACAATGGCCATTCGCTTTTATTGTCGTAGTTTGACCGTGAGCTGTGATAATCCGACAGCCAAATGGAGTTATTATAGCCAAACATTGCATGTACATGTATAGAACATGTATTTGTTTGCATATTTCGGTAGCCTACACCGTATAATACAAGAATTGGATTGATGGTGTCGGTGAGATTTTTGTGTTCAAGTGGCGCCTATGATGGGTATCAAATTTTACGGAAACGGCATCTTACTTTAAGTTGTCTGTTAATGCTTTGATTCTTGTGCAAAACAACATTTCTACAATAGTTTAAACATAATACAATGAATTCTAAATTCAAACTACATTTCAGCCCTCATTGCATCAAAAATGGTCGCTAGACAAAAATAAAAATAGGTTATTAGGAAATAGTGTATTTTTAAACCGATCGTTAGTTCATATAAAATTATATAGTGCATTGGTGCAATACCTATTACATATAACATAATCCCGAAAATATTTAAACCAACATGGCGCCCAAGATGGCCGCCTTAGTACACAGAAATAATCTGAGAGTAAACAATGCACAATCATAACTTCTTGACTTAAAGATACAATATTTTATGTGGTATGTATTAAGAGCTTTAACACATACTGCGTGATTGCTCTTTTCTTTTATTTATATTGTCTTTTAAACAGCTAATTTTTGCGTGAATGTCTGAAAACCATAAGACTGCTGTCAAAACATCAGATCGTTGATTGAATTGTGTTCAATTTCATATATTTATCTTATTGCTTTTCTCTGAATTTGACATGATTGCCATTAGTAATAAAATGCGCTTTCTCCCATGTATTTCAGATGCACTAATTTTGAACGACCCTTTATTTACAAAACAAGTCATTCCAAATATAAATTAAGAGTCACACAGAAGTGACGAATACCCCCACACGCCGACTGGTATTGTAACTATACTGCCACCTATCGTGCCAATACTACCTCCTATGGATATTGATCCCATTTTGCTGATTCCTTCATCGATGGATATTGAACTGACAATGTTATATACCGATACTGCCACCTGTGGGCTTGTAACGAGTCTGCCATATATTTGTATTGTAGCTGTACGTACAATGCACTTATGGGCTTTACACTGTTACTGCCGCCTATAGGTATTGTGTACCGGTACTGCCGTCCATGGTTATTCTACCGGTGCTGCCGTCCATGGTTATTCTACCGGTACTGCCGTCCATGGTTATTCTACCGATACTGCCGTCCATGGTTATTCTACCGGTGCTGCCGTCCATGGTTATTCTACTGGTACTGCCGTCCATGGTTATTCTACCGATACTGCCGTCCATGGTTATTTTACCGGTGCTGCCATCCATGGTTATTCTACCGGTACTGCCGTCTATGGTTATTCTACCGATACTGCCGTCTATGGTTATTCTACCGATGCTGCCACGTTTTAGTATTGCACCGATACTGCTACATGCACCTATTATTAAATGTTCCGATTCTGCTACCGATGGGTATTGTACAAATACTGTCACCTATGTGTATATACCATTTAACTAATACTGCCTACTATGGGTTATAATTCGAAACTTCGAACTTTGGGCATTGTACCGAAACTGCCAGATATGGATATTGTTCCTATGCTGCAACCTTCATATATTCTGAACCGATAACGTTGAGCATTGCACCAATAATACCACCTACAATCGAACCCTGTTCTACCAGCAATGGGTATTTTACCGATACTGCTAGCAATGGGCACTTCATCGATACTGCAAGCAATGGGCATTTTACCGATACTGCTAGCAATGGGCACTTCATCGATACTGCCAGCAATGGGCATTTTACCGAAACTGTCAGCAATGGGCAGTTCACCGAAACTGTCAGCAATGTGCAGTTCACCGATCTTGTCAGCAATAGGCATTTCACCGAAAATGCCAGCATTGGGCATTTCACCGATACTGCCAGCAATGGGCATTTCACTGATACTGCCACCAATGGACATTTCACCGATGCTGCCAGCAATGGATATTTCACCGATCATTGGGCACTTCACCGATGCTGCCAGCAACGGATATTTTACCGATAATACCAACAATGGGCACTTCACCGGTCCTGCCAGCAACGGTCACTTCACCGATACTGCCAGCAACGGTCACTTCACCGATACTGCCAGCAATGGGAATTTTACCGAAACTGCAAGCAAGGGGCACTTCATCGATACTGCTAGCAATGGGAATTTTACCGATACTGCCAGCAAGGGGCACTTCATCGATACTGCTAGCAATGGAAATTTTACCGATACTGCCAGCAAGGGGCACTTCACCGATACTGCCAGCAATTGGCACTTCACCGATACTGCCAGTAATGGACATTTCACCGATACTGCCAGCTATTGGCATTTAACCGATACTGCTAGCAATGGGCATTTCTCCGATACTGTCAGCAATGGGCATTTCACCGATACTGCCAGTTACAGGCATATCACCGATACTGCCAGCAATGGGCCTTTTTACCGATACTGCCAGCAATTTGCATTTCACCGATACTGCCAGCAATGGGCATTTTACCGATACTGCAAGCAATAGGCATTTTACCGATACTGCCAGCAATGGGCATTTTACCGATACTGCAAGCAATAGGCATTTTACCGATACTGCAAGCAATGGGCATTTTACCGATACTGCCAGCAATGGGCATTTTACCGATACTTCCAGCAATGGGCACTTTACCGATACTGCAAACAATGGGCATTTTACCGATACTGCAAGCAATTGGCATTTAACCGATACTGCCAGCAATGGGCATTTTACCGATACTGCCAGCAAAAGGCATTTAACCGATACTGCCAGCAATGGGCATTTTACCGATACTGCCAGCAATGGGTATTTTACCGATACTGCCAGCAATGGGCATTTTACCGATACTGCCAGCAATGGGCATTTTACCGATACTGCCAGCAATGGGCATTTTACCGATACTGCAAGCAATTGGCATTTTACCGATACTGCCAGCAATGGGCATTTTACCGATACTGCCAGCAATGGGCATTTTACCGATACTGCCAGCAATGGGCATTTTACCGATACTGCTGCCAGCAATGGGCATTTTACCGATGCTGCAAGCAATGGGCATTTTACCGATACTGCAAGCAATCGGCACTTCACCGATACTTCCAGCTATAGGTATTTCACCGATACTGCCAGCTAATGTTCAGTATCGATCCTGCCACGAATGGGCTTTATACTGGTACATCCAACTATGGGGTTTGTACCGATATTGCCACCTATGGGCTTTATACTGGTACATCCAGCTATGGAGTTTGTACCGATATTGCCACCTATGGGCTTTATACTGGTACATCCAGCTATGGGGTTTGTACCGATATTGCCACCTATGGGCTTTATACTGGTACATCCAGCTATGGGGTTTGTACCGATATTGCCACCTATGGGCTTTATACTGGCACATCCAGCTATGGGGTTTGTACCGATATTGCCACCTATGGGCTTTATACTGGCACATCCAGCTATGGGGTTTGTACCGATATTGCCATATATTGGTATCATTGCGTTCTCTCGTCTTCTTCTTAATCGTTGTTGAACCTGAAAAAAACTGATTTTATATATATATATATATATATAACATTACTATAGTGAAGTTTATATTTAAGATGATTTTGATTAAAACGGATCCAATGCAAAAAACGTAGTTTATTGAACTCGCATACCTAAAGAATGTGTTTATTTAGTCCATTTTCCATACGAATGATAGAACACGGATTATAACTCTCTTCAAAGGCCTTTGATGTTAAACAATGGAATAATGTTGTGTAGACCGAGGCATCCTTTTTTTCAAGCATTTGATAGAAACATTACGTAACGGTAAAATGGCAAAATTGCGTGTTTTGGCATCAACAGGTCCTATTTTTGTCACAGATGCATATCTTTCTTACATTAAAGGCGGTTCGTACGAACTTTTTTTAGACAATCATGGAGTTACGTTCGTCAGCCAAAATGTTTCAGAAGAGACTGAAAGTGACATTCATATAGCTAGCACAGTTTACTTCAATGATCGACTTGACCCAGCGCAATTCAGAGGGTACGGAAAAAATGTGTTAAAAGTGATAAGCGCAAATACTTAGCAATGGGGTGCAATGAAATAATAGCCAGAGGTTTGGAGCAGAAAGGATGGACAATTTTACAGAATGTAACAGCTGTCCTAAACGGGACTAATTATTATGACTTTTGTGAAAAAGGGCTCAACTCATCAATAATTGACCTGACATGTGACACAGTTTTCAATGCAGGACTGAACAGGGATTATGGAAACTACACGTATACAGCCCATATGTGGTTTCATTCATGGAAGAAGATACAAGCCGTAAAAAATGCGAAGTGTATACATCGGGGATATAGTCTCTCATGTAACATTTCATTAGGTCGGCCAGTCGAAGGAAATGAGTGCTATTACAATTTCAGACGCAGATTTTGTATGTACTGTATGTCCACACCATGCACGTATATCCATAACCATTATATTGACTCACCATTTAAAAAATATTCGGGCCTTGGACCTGGTTATATCTTTGCTTTCTGGGTGTTGCATTTTGCTATTTATCTGTGTCGTTAGGAATATCAAGCATTTAAGTTACATATGTTTGGTTTAAGTAAATGCAATTGATTGACCATTTGAGGCTCAGTTAATTTGTTAAATACATTTTTGTACTTTGTATGAAATCACCTACCGTGCACATACTTTAGTGAGGGCTTGTTGGGTCGATTTGAAACGTAGTAAATGTTAATGTGGTTACTCTATCACTCCCAGTGGCGTAGCTATGTAAACTCAGATACACCTGGGCAATTAAGTTTTATCGAAATGACAAATGCTTAAAACTCAGAATCAAACATTATAATAGAAGGCTTAGGGGTGTTTTCTGGGTATATAATCATTATATATTATTTTCAATGGTTAAAGTTTGTCCTAAGTTGACTGAATATTAGGGTTCGGAATACTTGAAAACGGTTTCTTTCTAACTGTATTCTCCAAAAACACCTCAAGGGACTCTCCTTTCGCTTCCATCCCATATAACATATTGTGATCTAAGTAAAGAAAGACCTTAACAAAAACATAGTGACACCTAGCACAAGAGTGCACTGCCGAACAGTTCAAAATACCCCAGGTACGCCCCTGATTCCTGATGGACAATACCAACCTGTATATTGGCAAAAGCCTGGCGTAGCTGCTGATTTAATTGTTATGTAAAGGAAAAAGTTTCCATCAATGCTAATAGAAAGCTCGATCCATGAAATAAGCCCACAAAGTAAACCCAATTAATGATTAAACGGGGTTTTGGTGGTCGTTGGGGTGACATTAGCGTAAACACTAAGGAGTAAAATAACGCAGACAGCTTGTGTTAATGTTTTTGTTATTGATGGACAAATTATGTTACAATTATCCAAATAAAGACTTGTTTTAACTGTGTTGAGTTTTACTTATTTCAGCATTATATCTGTCAAAATGCTCTTGGCTGCACAATCAACATTGTTATATTATTTCTTGCATGCCTTCGTTGAAATTTTGAGTGAAATAACAGCAGTGAATATCTTTTCACTGTGACCTAAGGATTAAAAATCAAAATGAGTTTAAGAACTTCATGTACTTTTAAAAAGTCAATTGTAGTTACTTCCCTTTGATCAAAATTGATCAATAAAATAAGAGGTCTCAGACTATATTATAATTAGATCGTATATGATTAATAAAGATTGTTTGGCTATATAAGTTAGAAGAATGATAGTTCTTTTTTCTTCCAAACCTTATTTAGGGAAATTGTAATTTAATGTAAAGCATTATTAGGACGTCTTTACTCAATCTTGGAAACGGATCTAATGATTTTATATCCATGTTTGGATGAAGGTAAACGATCCCGCTTGGCTCGAATTATCCGTGGCTCAAGGTAGCTTCGCCGGTCCCTGGGAATTCGAGTAAACGGGCTTCGACAGTGTACTGAAACTCTTAAACTTGGAAAAGTTTTTTAATCCGACGTAAATTTGTTTTGCTTACATTTTCAACCTTTCCAACTCATTCAGTCAAAAGATAACGGTGAAATTTGTTCAAAAACTGCCGTTGGAGTCATGGCAGACCAGCCTCCTGGACTCGTATTGTTTACTCTTTTATGACCAGTAATATACTGAACTGACTTATGTAGGAAAATGACTGAAGATGTTTTATGAATACTTTCCCAGGGACCCCAAGTTTTCTATATACTTATACAGTTGTATCTCATATAATACTGCAAGGCCAAGACCTTTGATAATTGGTAAGTAGCCTCATGCAGTGCTAAGTAACTAACTACATCCATAGCAACCAATGACTTTCTTAGCAACCAGTGACTTCCATAGCTGTTAATGACTACCTTATCAACCACTTACTTAAAAACCTTCCTCAGCAACCAACTTACTTACTTCGTATTCGATATCATTCATAAACTTATCGGCAACCACTTACTTCCTGAGCAAGCAAAAACAACCTTAATAACCACTGATTTGTTGGTCGTTTCAGTTAGGTGAGCGACATAAGGCCATTTTATCAGTCTTGTTTTTGTTATATAAAAGCTGTGCTGCAGCGACATACAGCATTTTACAATAAGAATCTAACTTTGTCGCGGCATCGAATGTTGAAATTACAATATTTAAATATGTAGATGGGCCACATTGTCAATTTTGTATTATGTTCTTTTTTAAAAGATGCTTTAACAATTTTTGGCAATATTTCCTTAACAAATACAGTCAATACTCATTGGCTCGAACTTGCCTGTTTGATTTCGTCATTAGCTCGAACTGAATGGCCGATTTCTTGATACTGAAGCTTAGCACCCCCCGCTTAGAACTATCGAATACCCCAATGCTCGATGTACTTTCGCCAGTCCCTGGGAGCTCGAGCAAACGGAGTTTGACTGAATGTTTAATGTTTTGACATTTTCATTTCCCGTTTAAGTTTGCAATACTTTGCATTTCTTTAAACATTCTATTATAATAAGTTTTTTTATAAATATAAAAATAACACTACATAATGGGGACTTGTACATTAGAAATTGGTTTAATATGTGATGTTTATATGTTTGAGCTTTACTCCATTCAGGAGAGATTATATGTCTAAGGCTAAAGTTTTATTAACTTTTGATAACAAAATTGACAGTTGTTTGTCGCGACATAGAATGTTGAAAACCATGTTAAAACTACAACATTTAAATGTGTACGAATGGCGACATTGTCAATTTTGTATTATGTTATTTTATTAAGATGCTTTAACAATTTTTTACCAAGTTTTCTTAACAAATAGAGTCAATACTCATTGGCTCGAACTTGCTTGGCTCAATTTCCTCATTGGTTCGAACTGAATGTAAAGGACTGATTTCTTTATACTAACGCTTCGCATTCCCGCTTCGCTCGAGGTACTTCCGCCAACGGGGTTCGAGTGTATGCTTAATATTTTGACATTTTCATTTCCCAATTTAGCTTGGAATATTTTGCTTTTCTTTTAACATTCTATTATAGCAAGTTTTCATAGATATAAACACTATATTATTGGGATTTGTAGATTGGAAATTTTATTCGTATGGCATGTTCAGCTTGAGGTTTGTTCCATTCAGGAGGAATTATAAGTCTTATTTGCAAGTATTCATTCTTGATGCAAGCCTTAGACTAAAGTTTAAGTAACTTTTGTGGTAACACACTTGATATTGAAAGCGTCTACAACACTTTCGAGACCCATCATTATTCACCAACATTTCAAAGTTGAAAAATGGCTTTCAATGTTAAATGGTTGTGTCTACTAATAAAAGGATGAATATCGACTGTGTCAAAAATTTACATATGATTGCAAATCTGAAATTCTGATGTTGCCACTTGAACCAAAGGTTTTCTAGTACCGGTAGTTAGTTTCAAGACAATATTATTTTCACTTTTAGTAAAAATCACACACGATAATATCAAGGCATTGCCGCATTCAGCACTTTCAATGCTTTGATTTTAGTTATTATGAGAGGTAAACTTCTACGGATAGTGTCCGAGGGCATTGAATTTACAATACCTCGCATAACGTGATTATTTTAACAATATGAAAGTAACTCCGATTTTATTTAATAATTGATTAGGACAAAGTGGGTCGGTTTGTTTGCCGAATTACATCAGAAAAGGGCAATGATATCAAGCTAATACTCAATGTTTAATTATAGATTGGACGGTAATGAAATCGGACATTAATTTGTGGCAGTAGGGATTGATTCGTAATACATGTTTCACTGGCTACACAGAGTTTGGCAATCGGAACACCTCGGCCATTATACAACGGTATGAATATCACGAAGCATGCCGAGTTGTCACGATTGAAACTTTCATTATAAACGCACTCGAATCAGTAAGTGCCCATGATACCAATCAGCCTATGTATAGTTTAGTACATGGTTCCTCGCCTGCACGTATTACTCGTGGACATTCAGGTTAATATTACCAAAAGTACATGGTTCCTCGCCTGCACGTATTACTCGTGGACATTCAGGTTAATATTACCAAAAGTACATGGTTCCTCGCCTGCACGTATTTCTCGTGGACATTCAGGTTAATATTACCAAAAGTACATGGTTCATCGCCTGCACGTTTTCCTCTTGGACATTTAGGCTAGTATTATTACCAAAAAATACATGTTTCTTGATACGTCTTTTAAAAACAATATTTTAGCACAAACACAATAGTTTATTAATATTTATTACGCATTTTAAAGCTAATCTTGACGAATAGCTTTGTTTCGAAATATATACATATGATAGCGACTAATAACTTTAATAATGAACTTGCCAAAGTTAATATTATCTAACTTGCCAGTGTTAAAATAAAATAAAAATGTTTAGCCTTCCTTGCACGTTTCCAAGCATGACGTGTCTCTCGCTGTCTCGCTGTCTCTCTCTCTCTCTCTCGTTTTGATCGTGTGGTACATTGGAGAGAATCGTTGTTATGGCGTTGAGGAGAACTTTGAAACGCCTCATACCTCTTCTAGTCGGCGTCGTAACAGTGGCTATCTTCTACCTACACAACTTGTCGGGTTCATCATGTGTTTTTGGAGGTATGTTACTTATTTCTGACATACATTTATAAGCTGTATTAGCTCGTCTGTTTTATGCCCCCGAACGTGGGACTTAGTATTTATTAACAATGGAGTGCTGCATATAAGGACATAGAGTATAGGTTGTCGTGTCCGGGCTGTAACTTTCCATTGTATGGACAGATTTTAAAATAACTTGCCACATGTGTTCCACATACCAAGACGACGTGTCGCGTGCAAGACCCTTGTCCCTACCTTTAAGGTCAAGGTCACACTTAGGTGTTTATTCACAATGGAGTGCTGCATATATAAGGACATAGAGTATGGGTTGTCGTGTCCGGGCTGTAACTTTCTCTTGTATGGACAGATTTTAAAATAGCTTGCCACATGTGTTCCACATACCAAGACGACGTGTCGCATGCAAGACCCATGTCCCTACCTCTAAGGTCAAGGTCACACTTAGGTGTTTATTCACAATGGAGTGCTGCATATATAAGGACATAGAGTATGGGTTATCGTGTCCGGGCCGTAACTTTCTCTTGTATGGACAGATTTTAAAATGACTTGCCACATGTGTTCCACATACCAAGACGATCTGTAACGTGCAAGACCCATGTCCCTACCTCTAAGGTCAAGGTCTCACGTAGTGTTTATTCAAAATGGAGTGCTGCATATAAGGACATAACCGTGTAGGTTGTCAAGTATGGGTGGTGTTTTTTATGTTTTGAGGCAATATAAAATAACTTGCCATATGTATTTGACACGTAAAGTCAAGATCAACTTTTCATGTACTGACCTTGTTCATAGGTCAATGTCACATTCGGGGGCATTCGTCACATACTGTGACAGCTCTTGTTTACAAAAATGTTCGAGATGCCAGATTTCGTCATAACAGTGGTTTTAAGCTCGACTATTCAAAGAATAAGGAGGGCTAAACTACTCGCCCCAGCGTCGGCGTCGGTGTCCGTGTCGGCGTCGGCGTCTTGTTAAAGTTTTAGGGCAAGTTTGGATTTTCACTTATAACTCCATTACCCTTCCTTCAATTCACTTAATACAGGTTTGGGATATTTATTAATAACTTATATACCCTTCATTCAATTCACTTTATACTTCACACAGTTGTTCAGGATCATCACACAATGAGGTTACATAACTCCATATTATCCTTTATACAAGTTATGGCCATTGATTGACTTAGCTACTTAGGTTAAAGTTTTAGGGCAGGTTAAAGTTTTAGAGCAAGTTGAGATTTTAATGAACTTCTATACCCTTCATTCAATTGACTTAATAATTCGCACAATTATTGACGACGATCTTACAATAAGGTAACATAACTCTATTTTAACCCTTAATACAAATTATGACCCTTAATACAAATTATGACCCTTGATTGCCTTTTTTCTTTCTTTTTTCTTTTGACAGGCACATTTTTATATACTTAATCAAGTTTTCACAAAGGGAAAACTAGTTGTTAGAATGCTTTGCGTCATTGTTCGGGCGGGCTGGTGGGAAGGCAGTGCAAAAGTTACCTTATATTTTTGATCAGTCTGTTAGTCAGTCAGTCTGTCAGTATGTACGTCAAACTTTGTTTCCGCTCAATAAATAAAGAACGCTGGACCCAGGAACTTCATACTTGGTATGCTAGTCGGTCATGACTAGTAGATTACCCCTATTGATTTTATAATCAGTAAGCCAAAGGTCAAGGTTGCCGTGACCTTGAGGTGAAGAAACGGTTACCGCGCAGTAACTAAAGAACACTTGCACCCAATAACTAAATACTTGGTATGCAAGTTGGTCATGTAGATGATCCCTATTGATTATGTGATCAGTAGGTCAAAGGTCAAGGTCACGATGACCTTGAGCTGAAAAATGGTTTCCGATCAATAATTGAATAACGCTTGCGCCCAGGAACTTTATACAATGCAAACTTCGTTTACATTTTCCAAGATTAATCAACAATACTTTTTTCTCTTCACTATTTAATACGGGTGAATAAACCAAACTTCAATGTTCGTTCGACTCCAGTCCAAAATTACAAATTTCATGTCCATCATTTTTTTTAGCTACGACCACACAATAGGAGAGACAAGCGCTTTTTCAAAAAAGCAATCTTTAGTTATCTCAGTAAATACATCATTTATTGCATTGGAACTTTGTATATGTATTCCCAACTATCTAATCTACTAAATTAATGAAGTTGGATAACAATTATTTGAATATAATGCAAATTATGGGCCTTTATTATTTGACTTAGAAATTCTGGTTAAGGTTTTGCATGTTTGCACACATAGATTAATATCTCAGCAATTACTTGAGGTATTGCATTGAGACTTTATACAATGGTACTCAACTATCCAACCTACTTAATTAACCAAGTTAGATAACTCTAGTTTGCATTTAATGCAAAAATGCCCTTTATTATTCGACTTAGAAATTCTGGTTAAGGTTTTGCATGTAAGCACATATCTCAGCAACTATTTGATATATTGCATTGAGACTTTATACACTGTACCCCACCATAAAACCCACTTAATTAACCAAGTTAGATAACTTAAGTTTGCATTTAATGCAAAATAAGTGCCCTTTATTATTGGATTTAGAAATTCTGGTTAAGGTTTTGCATGTAACCACATTTAAGTCAATATCTCAGCAAATTCATCGTGTATTGCATTGAAACTTTAGATATATATTCCCAACTGTCTAACCAACTAAATTAATGAAGTAAGAGAACACTTTTTTGAATATAATGCAAATTATGGGCCTTAATTATTTGACTTAGAAATTCTGGTTAAGGTGTTGCGTGTAAGCAAATAAAGGTTAATATCTCAGCAACTACTTGAGGTATTGTATTGAGACTTTATACAATAGTACTTAACAATCCAATCTACTTAAATAACCAAGTATGATAACTCTATATTGCATTAATTTCAAATAATGGCCCTTTTTATTCGACTTAGAAATTCTGGTTAAGGTTTCGCATGTAACCACTTTTAAGTCAATACCTCAGCGAATACATCATGTAATACATTGAAACTTTATACACCGGCTCCCAACCATTCAGCCTTCTTAAATAATCAAGTAAGATAACTCTATCTTGCATATTATATACTTTTTGCCCCTTTATTATGCGACCTAGAAATTCTGGTTAAGGTTTTGCATGTTAACAAACATAGGTTAATATCTCAGCAACTGCTTGATGTATTGCATTGAGACTTTGTACAATGGTACCTAACCTACATGAACAACCAAGTTAGATAACTGGCCATTTATTATTGGACTTTTTTATATTTCTGTATACAACCTATAATCTTTTAATGTAGTGCATGCTATTTCTATCATTCTAATCTAATTTTACAGTGATCCATGCATGTTTCGCCATAACTTTCAATTCTTTCACTGAAAAGCGGCGGAATAGTCGAGCGCGCCGTCTCTGTGCCAGCTCTTGTTTTATTGCTTTTGACAGACCTATATTAGATCATTATTGTATTCACTTCTCAGACAAAGCGGCATAGTCGAACGTGCTGCCTTACGACAGCTCTTGTTTCGTTATCTTTGTGATATATCAGGTTTTTCTCATAACAGGGCTGGTCGCGTTATCTCTTGTTATATATCAGTGTTTTGTTATTACAGTGGTGGTCTCGTTATGTCTGTAATATCTTTTTTTTGTTATAACAGGGCTGGTCTCGTTATGTCTGTAATATCAGTTTTTTTGTCATAGATTTGGTGGTCTCGTTATCTCCGTGATATATCGGGGTTTTGTCATAACAGTGGTGGTCTCCATATCTCTGTGATATATCAGGGTTTTGTCATAATAGTGGTGGTCTCGTTATCTCTGTGATATCAGGTGTCTGTCATAGCTTTGGTAGTCTCATTATCTCTGTGATATATCGGGTTTTTGTCATAACACTGTTGGTCTCGTTATCTCTGGGATGTCGGGTTTCTGTCATAGCTTTGGTGGTCTCGTTATCTCTGTGTTATATCAGGATTTTGTCTAAACAGTGGTGGTCTCGTTATCTCGGTGATACAACAGGTGTTTTGTTAAAACATTGGGGGGGGGGGGGTGTCTCGTAGTCGTCCGGCATCTTTTGGCGTCTCTGGACCTAGACATAATTCAATAACCATATTTTCATTCAAGATAAATTTGTTTTCACGTACCACAGGCACAACTTAATAACCAGAAAACCAGTCAAAATACTTGAATTCACGAAACTTGCAAGAGATAACTGAATAACAAGACACCCAGTCAAAATACTTGAATACACACACCTAGACATCACTCTATACCAGTTAACAGGTAAAAAAACTTCAATTCACATACCTAGACAAACCACAATAACAAGATAACCAGTCAAAATACTTTAATTTACATACCTACATATAACACAATAACCAGTTAACCAGTCAAAATATAATTGAATTCACATACCTAGACATAATACAATAACCAGATAACCAGTCAAAGTACTTGAATTAAGAAACCTGGACATAGCTCAATAACAGATAACCAGTCAAAATACTTTTAATCACATACCTTGACATAACACAATAACCAGATAACCAGTCAAGATACATGTATTGACATACATATACATAACACAATAACAAGTTAACCAGTCAAAATAAATGTATTCACATACCTAAACATAACACAATAACAAGTTAACCAGTCAAGATACATGTATTCACATACCTAGACATAACACAATAACAAGTTAACCAGTCAAAATACATGTATTTACATTCCTAGACATAACACAATAACAAGTTAACCAGTCAAAATACATGTATTCACATACCTAGACATAACACAATAACATGTTAACCAGTCAAGATACATGTATTCACATTCCTAAACATAACACAATAACAAGTTAACCAGTCAAGATACATGTATTCACATACCTAGACATAACACAATAACAAGTTAACCAGTCAAAATACATGTATTCACATACCTAGACATAACACAATAACAAGTTAACCAGTCAAAATACATGTATTCACATACCTAGACATAACACAATAACAAGTTAACCAGTCAAAATACATGTATTCACATACCTAGACATAACACAATAACAAGTTAACCAGTCAAGATACATGTATTCACATTCCTAGACATAACTAAATAACCATATAACAAGTAAAGATACATGTGTTCTCATTAAATAATATAACTCTATAACAAAATTGCCGTTCAAGATTGATGTATTGACTTAAGATTGATGTATTGACATACCTTTGACATAGCTCAATTACAAGTTCACCATTTAAGAATGTTTTATATCAAGACATAATATTTATGTGAAAAACTACAGAAACAAGCTCAGTAGCAGGGGCACAGGGTAAACGCAAAAGACATAGAACACAAAAACAAAAAATCACAAACAAAATGGAACAGCAGATACACTCAATAACCTGATTGCCGTTCCAGATACATATGTTTAAATACATGAACATAACTCAAAATCCAAATTGCCACTAAAGATTCATGTATTTACATACCCTTGACATAATTCAATATCCAGATTGCCGTTCAAGCTACATGTATCCACATACCCTACACCTAACTCAATGATCAGATTGCCGTTCAGGATACATGTATTCACATGCCCTACACCTTACTCAATAATCTGATTGCGGTTCAAGATACATGTATTCACACACCCTAGGCCTTACTCAATATCCAGATTGCCGTTCATGATACATGTATTCACCCTAGACCTGAATCATTAACCGGATTGCCGTTCAAGATACACGTATTCACCCTAGACCTGAATCAATAACCGGATTGTCGTTCAATATACACGTATTCACAGTAGACCTGAATCAATAACCGGATTGCCGTTCAATATACATGTATTCACAGTAGACCTGAATCAATAACCGGATTGCCGTTCAAGATACACGTATTCACCCTAGACCTGAATCAATAACCGGATTGTCGTTCAATATACACGTATTCACAGTAGACCTGAATCAATAACCGGATTGCCGTTCAATATACACGTATTCACCCTAGACCTGAATCAATAACCGGATTGCCGTTCACTATACACGTATTCACAGTAGACCTGAATCAATAACCGGATTGTCGTTCAATATACACGTATTCACAGTAGACCTGAATCAATAACCGGATTGCCGTTCATGATACATGTATTCACATACCCTAGACCTGAATCAATAACCAGATTGCCGTTCAATATACACGTATTCACAGTAGACCTGAATCAATAACCGGATTGTCGTTCAAGATACATGTACATGTATTCACATACCCTAGACCTGACTCGGTAAGGGAAATGTCGTTTTAGATACATGTATTTACATACCTTGATATAAATTACGACCAGTCTGCCGTTCAAAATGCAACAATTCACATATCTAGATATAACATAATTGCCAGATTGCAACTCATGATTCATAAATTCACATAACCTAGACATACTTCAATAACCATATTACCGTTCAGGAAACATGTATTTACAAACCCTAGGCACAACTAAATAACCGTTCAAGATACATTTATTCACATAAAAAATGATGGGCATACTATGACTTAAACAAACAGCTCCCCCATCATTGTTATGTTATATCTTACATAGCCTCCCTCCCCCCCCCCATTTCTAGCTTAACTATTTGTAGAATAAGAAGATACTACTCGCCCCGGAGTCGGTGTCGGCGTCCGGTTAAAGTTTTAGAGTAAGTTGGCATATTCACTTGTAACTCAAATACCCTCCATTTAATTCACTTAATACTTCACATAGTTTTTCAGATCCACACCTATTTAGGATATAACTTCATTTTATCCTAAATACAAATAATTGGCCCTAATTGACATAGGTTAAAGTTTTAGGGAACTTTGTGTCAGGTTAAAGTTTAAGAGCAAGACTTTTATTAATAACTTGTATACTCTTCATTCATTTGACTTTATACCTCACACAATTACCATCAATCATCGTACAATTAGGTAACATAACTTCATATTACCCCTGAATACAAATTATGGCCCTTGGTGGCATTTTTGAATTTTGTTGTATTGCCCTTGACAAGCACATTTATATATGTTTAACCAGGGTTTCACAAAGTGAAGCCTGGTTATTAGAATGACGTGCGGCATTGTTGTTCGGGCTGTAGGGCGGTGTTAAACTCACCTATGGTATCGATAATTTAAGTTAGGTTAGACAAATAGTGACCAAATTAGTATATATGGGAAGTGCATGGATATCTTTCATTGGTTTGCGATTGGGGCCCCTAGGATTAAGGTAAAGGTCACTGATATTATACATAGAAAAATGATTGGCGTCAAACTCGCCTATGAAACTGAATAACATAAGCAAGGGTTAACATATCTTGACCAAACTTCGTATATAGGAAGAGAATAAGGTTACCTTTCATGGGATCGCGTTTTGGACCCCTTGGGTCAAGGTCACTAAAATCTGTTGAAACTGATTAACTTTAATTTGGGTTGATATATCTTGACTAAACTTGGTACTTAGTAAGAGTGTATGTAGATTTCACATGGGACTGTGTTTGGAGCCCATGGCGTCAAGGTCAATGTTCAATGTCACAGTTGCTAAAAACGAAACACGGTTTAAACTGAATAACTTTAGAAGGATTGAAATATCTTTACTAAACTTGGCATACAGGAAGAGTTTATTGAGACCATCCATGGGATTGTGTTAAGGGCCCCTGTGGTTAAGGTCAAGGTCACTGAAACAAAAGATACGGTTGAAAATAATAACTTAAGTAGGGATTGTTATATCTTGACCAAACTTCATAAAATGGAAAATTTTATGGATATCTTTTATGGGATTGGGGCCCCTGAGCTCAAGGATAAGATAAGCCTGAATCTAACTGAAGGTTGAAGTTCTTCTGTGAATCATCCAAAACCTGGTTTTGTCGCATTGCGGCGTTTCTTGTAATGAAAATCTTACAAAACGCCACTGCCACATTTTTTGTTATATCTCACATTAAATCCCCTCTCCCATTCTTATGTTATATCATTCATATAGCCCTCCCCACTTAACTTTTTTGTGATCGGAACCTTTTCAAATTGGAAACGCCTAGAAGGAATGTCATTATTTAAACGAGTTGTTTTCATGGTCATGTCAAGGTTTGTTTTAAATAAAACTTTTAATTCAATAACAAATTCTTGTTTTACGATATGTGGTCGTGCGCACATTGAGCTATTTAGAATTACACAATTCGTAATGCTTTGAAAAGACGGTACCTCAGTCTACATTTGAGCCATTGAGAAATACACAATATGTTATGCTTAAAATCATTTTGACGCCATTAAGAAATACACAAGCCTTTATGCCTAGATGAGATGACACCTCCGTCTACATTTGAGCCATTGAGGATCACACAATCCGTTATGCTTCAATATTATTTTGACGCCATTGGCCCGGAAGCGTGCTGTGACACAGCTTTATTTGGATAAAACTACAAAGTTGCACCGGGCATTGGTGTAAATAAAGAATCGGCCATTGTATGAAATACTGAAGAAACAAGTCCGGTAATCGAATATTCAAACATATACCACATTTAATGGCATAGGGTCATCGCCAATGACACATAAATGAAAAGTAACCACTCACAAACCTCAAAAAACAACCTACATATATAAAATATAAAACTAGGGTGTGTGTATCAAGTATGTTACGTTCCACCTTGGAACGGTCAGTAAAATGTTAATTTACCGGGGGTTAAACTAGTTTGTGTGCGATACCTCACACTCAGTCAAACCGAGACAGTTCTTTTTAGCTCGACTATTCTAAGAATAAGGAGGGCTATACTACTCGCCCCGGCGTCGGCGTCGGCGTCCGATTAAAGTTTTAGGGCAAGTTGGGATTTTCACTTATAAGTCCATTACCCTCCATTCAATTGACTGAACACTTCACACAGTTGTTCAGGGCCATCACAAAATGAGGTTAGATAACTCCATATTATCCTTAATACAAGTTATGGACCCTGATTGACTAAGGTTAAAGTTTTAGGGCAGGTTAAAGTTTTAGATTGACTTAATACTTCACACAATTGTTTAGGACCATCACACAATGAGGTTACATAACTCCATATTATTTTTAATACAAGTTATGGCCCCTGATTAAAGTTTTAGGGCAGGTTAAAGTTTTAGGGCAAGTTGGGATTTTAATAAAAAACACTTCTATACCCTTCATTCAATGCACTTAATACTTCGCAGAATTATTGACGACCATCTTACAACAAGGAACATAACTCCATGTTTGCCCTAATACAAATTATTGCCCTTGATTTTTTTTTGGATTTTTTTTTTTTAACTTTTCTTTTAATTTCTTTTGAAAGGCACATTTTTATATTCCTAACCACATTTTCATAAAGGGAAAACAAGTTATTTGAATGACTTGCGTCATTGTTCGGGTGGGCTGGTGTTAGGGCAGCCTCAAAGTCGCCTTATGTATCGAATAATTTTAGCTAGGTTTGACATAAAGAGACCAAATTTGGTATATACAAAAGGTTTATGGAAACCTTTTATGGGATTGTGTTTGAGGCCCCTAGGATCAAGGTCAAGGTTACTATTAATATAAAAAGGGTTGGTATTGAATAACTTAAGTAACGGTCTTCATATTGGTACCAAATTTATATAGTATATAGGAAGAGTTTATAGAGACCTTTCCTGAGATTGTGTTTTTGGCCCCGAGAGTTATGGTCTAGGTCAAGGTCAAAATAGAAATATGGTTAGTACTGAATAACTCACCAAACTTGATATGTAGGAAGAGTTTATGGAGGACTTTCATGGGATTATGTTTGGGGCCCTTAGAATCAAGGTCACTGTTACAAAAATAGAAGAAACAGTTGAAACTGAATCTCTTTTGCCAATCATTTAAAACCTGGTTTTGTCACATTGCGATTCTTGTTCACTTTTCAATTTGATTGTTTTATTGCTTTTGACAGGCACATATTACATCGTTATTGTATTCACTTCTAAGTGAAAGCGGCGTAGTCGAGCGCGCTGTCTTACGACAGCTCTTGTTCTACACCCTTTTAATGTAATTGGTGCTTATGAATCATGTTTGTTCCTTGATGCTTTTTTGAAGGATTTATACACGTATTTGTTTATATTCCAGGGGTTCAGAAAGGATGCTTCTTTCAGTATTCAAAGATTGAAATGTCTGACAGAATTACATCCGTCAAGTATCAAACTGTTCAAGAAATTAAAGACTTACCGAATTATATCCTCGCCGTTTTACAGGACTCCTCCCCTCCCATTAAAGATTTTCCATGGGGAAATCGAAAAACACAAAAGATTCCGCACATAGTCCACCAAACACATTGGGAGGCTAATATTCCTAGAGAGGAGATGGAATACGTTAAAAGCGTTGTCAAGAATACTCCTAACTGGAAGTACTATTTTTGGACGGATGAAATTGCACGAAAGCTCATTAAAGACAAGCATCCAAGCTTTTTAACAATGTGGGACTCGTATAATGTAGGAATAAAACGAGGAGATGTCTTGAGGTATTTTGTGCTTTACGAATTTGGTGGTGTTTATATGGACCTTGATATTGTGGTTCATAGATCCTTAGACAGAGTCACTGGTAAATATTCTTGCATAATTCCACCAGAACCATTTGAACACACATTATTTCTACAAAAAATGCCTTTTATGTTGAACAATGGAATAATGTTATGCAGACCGGGTCATCCATTCTTCAAGCATTTGATTGAAACATTACATATCGGCAAAATGGCACATAAGGGTGCAGTGAAAGCAACGGGACCTGGTTTTCTCAATGATGCATTTTTTCCTTACATGCAAAGCAGTATGCATGACGTTGTTCCAGAAAATCATGGAGTTACTTTCCTCAGCCAGAATGCTTCAAACGAGACTGAAAGTGACATTCATATAGCTAGCACAGTTTACTTCAGTGATCGGCTTGACCAAAAAGAATTCGGAAAACCAAAGCACAGGAACATGTGTGTTAAAAAGGATAAAGATAAACATATTGCAATGGGATGCAATGAAATAATTGCCAGAGGTTTGGAACAGAAAGGAAGGACAATTTTACAGAATGCTACGGCTGTCCTAAACGGGAATAATTATTTTGAGCACTTTTGTGTAAATGGGCTCAATTCATCAATATTTGGCATCAAATGTGACGACGTTTTTAATGCAGGTTTGCTCAGGCCTCATGGAAACTACACATATACAGCCCACATGTATTTTCATTCGTGGATTCGTATTGGTGTCGTACAGAAAATGCCAAGTGTATATATCGGAGATATAGTCCCTCATGTAACATTTTATTAGGTCGGCCACTCTTTGAAAATGAGGACTTTTACAAACACTGTCGAGTGAGTGTCGACATATCCGACGCAGTTTTCGCATTCAAGTTTATATTTCATTCCAAGTCTTAATGAATAATGAATCTTGATTGTATTAAATCTTAATGGTTTTCCATTTTTGACTTCGAATATTTGTTTAAATTGTTTTTATTGTGCATTGGGTTTTTAATCTATAAACCCGTTATTTTGGCACCATGGGGAATTAGCTATAAAGTCTAAACCAAGTCCTTTTCACGAAACCAAGTTCTTTTCACGAAACCAAGTTCTTTTCACGAAACCAAGTTCTTTTCACGATTTTATTCTGATGTTCTTTCCTTAACCAATATTTGATGCAATAACACAGTATGTGTAGTCCAAAAATAAACACCAAATATATTGTATAATAGCGACAACGCTAAAGTTTGCTGGACTGTTGTAGAACCACCTTCGAGCTCAGACAAATTTCAAGTGTCCGTATTCTATTTACAACTTCTCCTCCCAACTTTTAAAAATCTATTACCTAGCTTATATTGTGCGGCCCGGTCATGCATTACATAAAATTAACCAATAGAAAAACAGAAAATACTTAAAAAAAACTGACAATTCAGCTCAAACTAATTACTTCTGATTTCAAATAGTTCTCTATCTTAACATACGCTTTAGTCAATATGGCTGCGACTGACACCTCCTTTGTTTGGTTATCAGCAACATCCTAATCTGTTGGCATTTGCTAACCTGTTACAAACACAGTTGCATATTTCAAATAACAGATGTAAAAACATCTATCAAATAATTTGTAAATAGGCAAACGCTGGAATGATGAAACTGGTTTCAATTAACGGAAACATTTTTAACACAAGAATGGCATAACGTTCAGCATAACATTTTACTTTGATGTATACATTCACGAAGTAACTATGCAATACATGTAGTTCCAATTACTGCATGTTTGTTAAAGGTATATTTATATGTAATAATATTTATTGAATTTAGTGCATATATTTTAAATGATAAGCAAACTTCGTTTTCTAGATTATAGTAATTGTTTATTTTTGCTTTCTTAAACCATTAAATCGGCATTAGCCTGGCGCAGCTCTGCTTCCGATTTAATTGTTCAGTAGTGTGTGTACTAAATTTTGTATAATTGCGCGATCCGGGGAATAATCCACTAAACAAACTATTAATGACTGTTACCTCGGTTATTGTTTACGTCAGAACTATTTTAAATAATTAAATCAGAACCAGTCTGGTAATCATCTCGGCTGTGACATAAACGGCAACACTAAAGCGTAAAATACCTGGTAGCATGGGCTTGATTTAGTATCAGTTATTTAAAACTTTATGTACAAATTATATTACAATTACCGAAATAAAAGATTTTTCTGTTACGACTGTTTTGATCCATAATGAATTTGTATGTTTTGTTTTTGTTGATTTGTTTATCGACGATGCTGCGAGAACGAAGTGGATCCGGAATATTTATTACAAACGAAGTAAATGATAGTATATGTCTTATGTTTTCCGATGATGTAGCTAGTTGTGCTGAAACGACGAATACAGAACATCAACGATTAAATGTTATTGAACATTTGTTTTGCGAATACTAGAATTGAAATTAATTTAGACAAAACCGAAAAAAATCGTATCAAAAATGGCGGACCGCTCAGAAACCACGAAAAATGTTTTTAATGACAAAATAATAATTATTGCTTGTTTATATAAATACATGGGATTACTGGTTATTCCCCAATGATCATGTGAGATCAGTACATGATGAATTATCTGCACGCGAACAAAAGGCTTTTTTATACATAGATTTATGAACATTTTGGAGTATTCATAACAAATAATTCTCTTTACTTTTTGAAAGCATGTCGTAGCCAATTATGTATTATGGATATCAGTTTTGGGGCTATAAATATGATGAAAGCATGGAGACAGTTTTTGACAAATTTTGTAAGAGACATTCGTAAGAGAAGTACGAAAACATGTATGACTCTTCGAATGTGGACGACTTCCTCTGTGTATAACTTCATGGCTTCACCCGTACTTGCCACGTGCATACAATCGAATTATTCCCAGAGGGAATGACGTTTCGTATTGAGGGAATGCCGTATTGTATTCGGAATGTTGTGAAACTTAATTTTATTAATGGTGCAACAACAATCGTTTTCTTAAAGGATGGAATCACACATACACAGATTTGACAATACATCAATACAAGAAAAGTAGCCTGGCGAGGATGCTTTTGTCCAGTAAACAAGCTCCTGGGGGCCGTTTCAATAAAACAAATTTAGTCGTAAATTGTGATCGAAATCGATTTTCGAAGGTGAGAAAAATGTGTTAGCCTTTTGGAGAATTTCAAAAAGGAAAGGAAGTGACGTTATTATTTCTTTCGGTCATTCGGAGCTCCTCGGCCATTTTATCGAAAAAATGGCCGAGGAGTTCCGAATGTTCTTTCGGTATGTTATGCATCTATAGGTCACGCACAACTTATAAATGACCTGTGACAAGTAGATGATGCAGCGATAAAACAGGTTACGGAGAGCAGTAATCCTTACTATCTCGGTGTCCTATTTTGGATATTTGCAACAAATATTAAGGTGAAATGAACACATTTTTAAAAGCAATTGAAAGAAATATGTTGGCAAATGTGACGTTTAAACAGATTTAAGATAATTGAAATTGACCCTTTGTAAGAGAGAGAGAGGGAGGGAGGGAGAGAGGGAGGAAGAGGGGCGAGAGAGGAGAGGGAGAGAGATAGGGAGGGAGAGGGAGAGAGAGGGGGAGGGATAGAGAGGGAGGGGGGAAGAGGGGGGGAGGTAGAGGGAGAGAGAGATGCGACATGTATGGAATCTAGCAAGGAAGGCTAAATAATTTAATGTGCTGGTGTTTTATTTTAACACTGGCAAGTAAGATAAGACTGATATTGACAAGTTCATTATTAAAGTTATTAGTCACTGACAGGTTTCGGAGCAAAGCTATTCACCAAGAGTCGATCTTAAAGGCGTAAAAAATATTAACTAAACGCTTTTTTTGTGCTGAAATAGTCTTCGTAAAAGATGTATCAAGAAAACGTAATATTAGCCTAAGTGTCCGCGAGGATAACGTGCAGGCGATGAACCATGTATATTTGGTAATATTAGCCTGAATGTCCACGAGGATAACGTGCAGGCGAGGAGACATGTACTAGAATATACAAATAATTGATCACATGGACATTCCATCATTCTTGTGCGTTCATAAATACATTATTGCAGCCAAAAAATCAATCGTAACAATGGAACGGCATTTAAGCAAGTATTAAATCTTGCGTTCTGACTTGTACATTTTGCTTTCTCAAAATATAGTAAAAATAAATAGTTCGAAGATATTAAATCAAGATGGAGCGCAGCGCAGCGATACCTATAGGCAGTAGTTTTAGTAAAAGCCCAATGCTGTCAGTATCAGTTTTAACTAATAGGATGCAGGATCGGTTCTCAATAGCTATTGTCGGCAGTATAGGTACTTAACCAATATGTGGCAGAGCATTGCCCATAGGTGGCAGAATAGTATCCATAATTGGCAGTATAGACTACAATGCCCATAGGTGGCAGTATCGAGTACAATACCAATGGGGGACAGTCTCATGTACAATACCAATAGGTGGCAGTATCCGGTACAATACCAATAGGTGGCAGTATCAGGTACAATACCAAAAGGTGACAATATCAGGTACAATACCAATAAATGGCAGTATAGTGTACAGTACCAATAGATGACAGTATCGAGTATAAAAGCAATAGATGGCAGTATCAGGCATAATACCAATAGATGTCAGTATCGAGTACAATACCAACAGATGGTAGTATAGGGTACAATACCAATAGATGGCAGTATCGAGTAAAATACCAACAGATGGCAGTATAGGAAACAATACCAATATATGGCAGTATCAGGCATAATACCAATAGATGGCAGTATCGAGTACAATACCAACAGATGGTAGTATAGGGTACAATACCAATAGATGGCAGTATCGAGTAAAATACCAACAGATGGCAGTATAGGAAACAATACCAGTATATGGCAGTATCGAGTACAATACAAATAGATGGCAGTATAGTGTACAATACCAATAGATGGCAGTATCGAGCACAAAAGCAATAGATGGCAGTATAATGTACAGTACCAATAGATGACAGTATCGAGCACAAAAGCAATAGATGGCAGTATCTGGCACAATACCAATAGATGTCAGTATCGAGTACAATACCAAAAGATGGAAGTATAGGGTACAATATCAATAGATGGCAGTATCGAGTACAATACAAATATATGGCAGTATCAAGTACAATGCCAATAGGGGCAGTATCGAGTACAATACCAATAGGGGGCAGTATAGAGTACAATATCAATAGGGGGCAGTATCAGGTACAATACCAATAGATGGCAGTATCAAGTACAATGCCAATAGGAGCAGTATCGAGTACAATACCAATAGGGGGCAGTATAGAGTACAATACCAATAGATGGCAGTATAGGGTGCAATACCAATAGATGGCAGTATCAAGTACTATGCCAATAGGGGCAGTATCGAGTACAATACCAATAGGAGGCAGAATAGAGTGCAATGCCAATAGGGGCAGTATTGAGTACAATACCAATAGGGGGCAGTATAGAGTACAATATCAATAGGGGGCAGTATCAGGTACAATACCAATAGATCGCAGTATCTGGTACAATACCAATAGGGGGCAGTATCGAGTACAATATCAATAAGGGGCAGTATAGAATACAATACCAATAGATGGCAGTATCAGGTACAATACCAATAGATGGCAGTATCGAGTACAATACCAATAGGTGGCAGTATAGAGTACAATACCAATATATGGCACTATATGGTACAAAACCAATAGATGGCAGTATCGAGTACAATACCAATAGATTGCAGTATAGGGGACAATACCAATAGATGGCAGTATCAAGTACAATACCAATAGGGGGCAGTATCGAGTACAATACCAATAGGGGGCAGTACAGAGTACAATACCAATAGGGGGCAGTATCGAGTACAATACCAATAGGGGGCAGTATCGAGTACAATACCAATAGGTTGCAGTCTCAGGTACAATACCAATAGATGTCAGTCTCAGGTACAATACCAATAGGGGGCAGTATCGTGTACCATATTAATAGGTGGCAGTATCCGGTACATAACCAATAGGTGGCAATATCGGGTACAACATCAATAGGTGGCAGTATCTGGTATATAACAATAGGTGGCAGTATCGGGTGCATTACCAATAGGTGGCAGTATCGGTACAATACCTAGGTATCATATTCTGTTACATTACAAATAGGGGGCAGTATCGCGTACAATACCAATAGATGGCTGTATCTGATACAATACCAATAGGGGGCATTATCGAGTACAATACCAACTGGTGGAATTACCGGGTACAACGCCAATAGGTGGCAGTTTAGGGAACAATACCAAAGAGCCCAGGGGGCAGTATCGGGTACAATACCAATAGGTGGCAATAACGAAAACAATACCAATAGGTGGCAGTATCGAGTACAATACCAATATGGGACAGTATCGGCTACAATTTCAACAGGGGGTAGTATTGCCTACAATATCAATAGTGGGCAGTATCGGTTACAATACCAATAAGTGGCAGTATCGCCTACAATACAAAAAGGTGGCATTATCGAGTAAAATGCCAATAGGTGGGAGTATCGGCTTCAATACCAATAAGTAACAGTGTCGCCTCCCATACTTATAGGTGGCATTATCGAGTATAATACCAATAGGGGGCAGTAACCGGTGCAATACCGATAGGGGGCAGTTTCGCCTACATTACTTATAGGTGGCATTATTGCGTACAATACCAATAGAAAGGCAGTATCGCCTACACTACTTATAGGTGGCAGTATCGGGTACATTACCAATAGGTCTCATATTCGGTAATAGTATTAATAGGAGGCATTATCGCGTGCATTACCAATAGGTGGCAGTATCGGGTACAATACCAATAGGAGCAGTATGAGGTACAATACAAATTGGTGGCAATATCGATCACAACACCAATAGGTGGCAGTTTAGGGAACAATACCAAAGAGGCCAGCATGGGGTACAATACCAATAGGTGGCATGATCGAGTGCAATACCAATATGTGGCAGTCTCGAGTACAATACCAATAGGTGGCGGTATCAAGTACAATTCAAATATGGGGCAGTATCGGCTGCAATTCCAATAGAAGCATTATCGCGTACAATATCAATAGGTGGCAGTACCGGGTACAATACCAATAGGGGAAAGTATGAGGTACAATACCAATTGGTGGCAATATCGGCCACAACACCAATAGGTGGCAGTTTAGGGAACAGAACCAAAGAGGCCAGCATGGGGTATAATACCAATAGGTGGCATGATCGAGTGCAATACCAATATGTGGCAGTCTCGAGTACAATACCAATAGGTGGCGGTATCAAGTACAATTCAAATATGGGGCAGTATCGGCTGCAATTCCAATAGAAGCATTATCGCGTACAATACCAATAGGTGGCAGTACCGGGTACAATACCAATAGGGGACAGTATGAGGTACAATACCAATTGGTGGCAATATCGGCCACAACACCAATAGGTGGCAGTTTAGGGAACAGAACCAAAGAGGCCAGCATGGGGTATAATACCAATAGGTGGCATGATCGAGTGCAATACCAATATGTGGCAGTATCGCGTACAATACCAATAGATGGCAGTATCGAGTACAATTCAAATATGGGGCAGTATCGGCTGCAATTCCAATAGAGGGCAGTATCGGCTACAATTCCAATAGGGGGCAGTATCACCTACAGTACCATGGGAGGGGGGCATTAGCGAGTACAAAAACAATAGGTTGCAATATCGTAAACAATACCAATAGAAGGCAGTATCGAGTACAATATCAATACGGACAGTATCGCCTACAATACCAGTTGTGGGCAGTATCAGCTAAAATACCTATAAGTGGCAGAATTGCCTACAATACCAAAAGGTGGAATTATCGAGTACAATACCAATAGGTGGCAGTATCGTCTACAATACTTAAAAGTGGCGTTATTGAGTGCAATACCAAAAGGGGGCAGTAGCTGGTACAATACAGATATGGGGCAGTATCAGCTACAATTCTTATAGGTGGCATTATCGAGGAAAATATTAGTAGGTGGCAGTATTGGGTACAATATCAGTAGGGGACCGTATCGCCTACAATACTTATATGTGGCATTATCGAGTACAAAAACAAAAAAAGGCAGTATCGCCTACAAAACTTATTGGTGGATTACCGAGTACAATACCAATAGTAGGCAGTATCGAATAAAATACCAATAGGGGGCAGTAGCCGGTACAATATCGATATGGGGCTGTATCGGTTTCAATATCTATAGGTGGCATTTTTAAGTACAATACCAGCAGGTGGCAGGATGGGGAACAATATTTTTTGGGTGACAGTATTTGTACAATACCAATAGGTGGCAGTATAGAGTTCAATACCAATAGGGGGCAGTATCGGCTACAATGCTTATAGGTGGCAGTATCAAGTACAACACCAATAGGTGGCAGTTTAGAGTACAATGCCAATAGATGGCAGTATCTGATACAATACCAATATGTGGCAGTATAGGGTACAATGCCAATATGGGGCAGTATAGAGTACAATGCCAATAGTTGGCAGTATAGGGTACAATACCAATAGTTGGCACTATCGGGTACAACGCCAATAGGTGACAGTATAGGGTATAATACCAATAGTTGGCAAAGTTGGCAATACAGGGTACAAAACCAATAGGTGGCAATATAGAGTTAAATACCAATGGGGGCAGTATAGGGTGCAATGCCAATAGTTGGCAGTATAGGGTACAATCACAATAGGGGGCAGTATAGGGTACAATACCAATATGTGGCAGTATAGGGTACAATGCCAATATGGGGCAGTATAGAGTACAATGCCAATAGTTGGCAGTATAGGGTACAATACCAATAGTTGGCACTATCGGGTACAACGCCAATAGGTGACAGTATAGGGTATAATACCAATAGTTGGCAAAGTTGGCAATACAGGGTACAAAACCAATAGGTGGCAATATAGAGTTAAATACCAATGGGGGCAGTATAGGGTGCAATACCAATAGTTGGCAGTATAGGGTACAATCACAATAGGGGGCAGTATAGGGTACAATACCAATAGATGGCAGTATAGGGTACAATACCAATAGGTGGCAGTATAGGGTACATAACCAATAGGGGGCAGTATTGAGTACAAAACCAATAAGTGGCAGTACAGAGTACAATACCACTAGGTGGCAGTACAGAGTACAATACCAATAGGTGGCAGTACAGAGTACAATACCAATAGGTGGCAGTACAGAGTACAATACCAATAGGTGGCAGTACAGAGTACAATACCAATAAGTGGCAGTATGGGGTACAATACCAATAGGTGGCAGTACAGAGTACAATACCAATAGGTGGCAGTACAGAGTACAATACCAATAAGTGGCAGTATAGGGTACAATACCAATAAGTGGCAGTATAGGGTACAATACCAATAGGTGGCAGTACATAGTACAATACCAATAGGTGGCAGTACAGAGTACAATACCAATAGGTGGCAGTACAGAGTACAATACCAATAGGTGGCAGTACAGAGTACAATACCAATAGGTGGCAGTACAGAGTACAATACCAATAGGTGGCAGTACATAGTACAATACCAATAGGTGGCAGTACAGAGTACAATACCAATAAGTGGCAGTATAGGGTACAATACCAATAGGTGGCAGTACATAGTACAATACCAATAGGTGGCAGTACAGAGTACAATACCAATAGGTGGCAGTACAGAGTACAATACCAATAGGTGGCAGTACATAGTACAATACCAATAGGTGGCAGTACAGAGTACAATACCAATAAGTGGCAGTACAGAGTACAATACCAATGGGTGGCAGTACAGAGTACAATACCAATAGGTGGCAGTACAGAGTACAATACCAATGGGTGGCAGTACAGGGTACAATACCAATAGTTGGCAGTACAGAGTACAATACCAATAAGTGGCAGTACAGGGTACAATACCAATAGGTGGCAGTACAGAGTACAATACCAATAGGTGGCAGTACAGGGTACAATACCAATAGGGGGAAGTACAGAGTACAATATCAATAGGTGGCAGTATAGGGTACATAACCAATAGGGGGAAGTACAGAGTACAATACCAATAGGTGGCAGTATAGGGTACATAATCAATAGGGGGCAGTACAGAGTACAATACCAATAGGGGGCAGTATAGGGTACATAACCAATAGGGGGCAGTACAGAGTACAATACCAATAGGTGGCAGTGTAGGGTACATAACCAATAGGGGGCAGTACAGAGTACAATACCAACAGGTGGCAGTATAGGGTACATAACCAATAGGGGGCAGTACAGAGTACAATACCAATAGGGGGCAGTATAGGGTACATAACCAATAGGGGGCAGTACAGAGTACAATACCAATAGGGGGCAGTATAGGGTACATAACCAATAGGGGGCAGTACAGAGTACAAAACCACTAGGTGGCAGTATAGGGTACATAACCAATAGGGGGCAGTACAGAGTACAATACCAATAGGGGGCAGTATGGGGTACATAACCAATAGGGGGCAGTACAGAGTACAATACCAATAGGGGGCAGTATAGGGTACATAACCAATAGGGGGCAGTACAGAGTACAATACCAATAGGGGGCAGTATAGGGTACATAACCAATAGGGGGCAGTACAGAGTACAAAACCACTAGGTGGCAGTATAGGGTACATAACCAATAGGTGGCAGTACAGAGTACAATACCACTAGCTGGCAGTACAGGGTACATAACCAATAGGGGGCAGTACAGAGTACATAACCAATAGGGGGCAGTATAGGGTACATAACCAATAGGGGGCAGTATAGGGTACATAACCAATAGGGGGCAGTATAGGGTACATAACCAATAGGGGGCAGTATAGGGTACAATACCAACAGGTGGCAGTATAGGGTACATAACCAATAGGGGGCAGTACAGAGTACAATACCAATAGGGGCAGTATAGGGTACATAACCAATAGGGGGCAGTACAGAGTACAATACCAATAGGGGGCAGTATAGGGTACATAACCAATAGGGGGCAGTACAGAGTACAATATCAATAGGGGGCAGTATAGGGTACATAACCAATAGGGGGCAGTACAGAGTACAAAACCACTAGGTGGCAGTATAGGGTACATAACCAATAGGGGGCAGTACAGAGTACAAAACCACTAGGTGGCAGTATAGGGTACATAACCAATAGGGGGCAGTACAGAGTACAATACCAATAGGGGGCAGTATAGGGTACATAACCAATAGGGGGTAGTACAGAGTACAAAACCACTAGGTGGCAGTATAGGGTACATAACCAATAGGTGGCAGTACAGAGTACAATACCAATAGGGGGCAGTATAGGGTACATAACCAATAGGGGGCAGTACAGAGTACAAAACCACTAGCTGGCAGTATAGGGTACATAACCAATAGGTGGCAGTACAGAGTACAATACCACTAGCTGGCAGTACAGGGTACATAACCAATAGGGGGCAGTACAGAGTACATAACCAATAGGGGGCAGTATAGGGTACATAACCAATAGGGGGCAGTGTAGGGTACATAACCAATAGGGGGCAGTATAGGGTACATAACCAATAGGGGGCAGTATAGGGTACATAACCAATAGGGGGCAGTACAGAGTACAATACCAATAGGGGGCAGTATAGGGTACATAACCAATAGGGGGCAGTATAGGGTACATAACCAATAGGGGGCAGTATAGGGTACATAACCAATAGGGGGCAGTATAGGGTACAATACCAATAGGTGGCAGTATAGAGTACATAACCAATAGGGGGCAGTATAGGGTACATAACCAATAGGGGGCAGTATAGGGTACATAACCAATAGGGGGCAGTATAGGGTACATAACCAATAGGGGGCAGTATAGAGTTTAATACGATTAGGGGCAGTAGGGAGACATTAAACAGCCAGTTGTACTAAGTGAAATGGGATTGTTTGAAAACAATTAATATATAATTATTAATTCGTTTTACTTCTTGTAAGCATTGTAAAACAATACAGGTTAACTTGTGGAATAAAATAAATGATGCAGAGATCATAACAGATTGAATTCCCAATTTTGTTTCAATTACCGGGTAACATTTCAATAATTGAGGTGAACAAAGGGCCAAATATTATTCCTTTTAAGGCCTAGTTCAGGCCTAAAACAAAACAATAACAAACAAATTGGCTCATTCCTAGACAAAAAATAAAAAAGTTGTCAAAACATTCAATCTGTAAGAGTGCAGCTTAAAATAGATAAATTCCGTCCTTCACAATTGAGCAATATAGAAATGTTGACCATTTTTGGTAGTTTACACTATTTAAACTCTCGTTAAAGGTACATTACAGTTATTTCGGAACAAACAACAAAACTGGTCCGTTACTGTTCAGTCAATAAAGGGGCATCACTCCACAAATATTAAATCCAGAGTTCTGGGCCTTGGTGTACATCTGTGTATTGTCTCCGGCAACATGTATACTAAATTCATTTGAATATCAATAATAGATTTTCAGTTATGGCCATGGTTGAAGTATTTTCATACTGCCTATGACAATGTTGAATCAATGGCGAAGACAGTACCTAAAATTTTTCTCTGCAAAAAAACGGACAACCTAACAAACATTGCCACACCTCCAAGATAAATAGAAATATTTTTAAAATAATTCCTATGCTTCCATTTTGTAAGTATATTTCCATTACTGATAGCAATCTAATCATTAAACAGATTTTTCTGCAGATTTCTTGGCATTTTAAACCATTTCAGACAGTTTATCGATGAAATGAACAATTTGGTATTTGCATTATGCAGGTCTTTTGCAATAACATACCTCTAAGGCAGAATTTATAAGGTGCAATGATTAAAAAAATCAAATAACTGTCAATGGGTGCATCATTATGGCATTAATTGATTTGGACTTAAATCAGTTTTCATCAAACTTTATTTCTTAAAGCCATAAAATATGCACACATATAATATATTTTTTGAATCATATTATCATTATTTCATATAAATTGGTTAGTTATGTAACCCCTTGCCATTCAACATGTTGGGTCAACTTTTTAATAGAATTTAAACAACGTTGAGGTTGAAGCAAAATAAACTGAAAAGTTGTTTTCATAAACCAATATTTAGAAGTGAAATAAACCTTTAAATTATTTCTGATTCAATAATAAATAAGCCAACCTTCTCGGGACACTTTTGATGTTTTATTACATCTGCCATCGGAAAATATAATTTTGTGTGAACTGTAAACAAAATGATCTACAGTAAATACTTATTTAGAATTGTGACAAAGAATGTATAATTTTGTCAAAAAGTGTTAGTAACGCAATTGATTTATCTGCCAGTTGCCATTTGGTGTTTGTTTCATAAAGGTTGAAAAAAATAACTCAATTTCAACAAGGTTTAAAACAAAATGTTGTAAAAACATCTGTGAGTGAGCCCCTTCATATTTGAAGCAAACAGCAACATATACAAATATATAGATATACACTCTAGTATCACAATTAAAACAATGAATTGCACTTAAGGGATCGAGTTCTTTCATCTTGCAAGAAAGTTTTTTACGATGTCTTGTATTTCTTTACTAGCATCGCTAAGCATGTCTCTAGCTGTTTCTCCCTCTTTGTCAAGTATATCTAAGGAAGCTTTAGCCTCTAGGAGAGCCTTCATAACATCTTTATGGTCACAACTGATAGCTGGAAAAAAAATCTATTATGATTATATACAGGTCTTGACAATAAAGGGCTGATCATCATTGTTGTTTTCTTTCAAATTGTAACTGCTCTGGAAATTTAACACTAGTCTTGTCATCTGTTGTATTTCTAACAAGATGTTTAGTACAACTCTTTCAGTTGTTAATGCATATAAACAATATATGTATCATCAAATATTTCACGCTTAAAAGTTAACAATGATGTCACTAATTACGTTTGTTAACTTTAACAAAGTTCTAACCAATCATTCATTGTTAGATTATTTTCAACTAGTTTTCGACAATAAAGGGCTGATCTTTTAGAAACTGGTTCAAGTTAACAATGTTGTTACGGTAGCTTCATTGTTTATAACTTTAAATTCTAACACTTGTAATCTGCTGTAACAAGATTTTTGAGACAACTCTTTCAGTTCTTTAAGCATATATATATGCATCATTAGATAGTTCATGTTTAAAAGTTAACAATGATGTCATTAGTTATGTTTGTTAACTTTAACGAATTTCTGAACAATCATTCATTGTTAGATTAGCTTCAACTGCAGATGACAAGACAGTCCATAGGACACATATGCCCCCATATCCAATGTCTGTCACAAAAAAAGAACTTCATCACCCCATTAACATTACCGAACCTTGAGTCGTAAAGGGACTTAAACTAGTTCAAATATTCAAGTTGTTTGTTTTGGTTAAGTATGCATCGGCAAGACTAGAAATATGTTATGACTAAAAGCAAGATTCGTTAACCACCCTGCACTCAGCCAGTGTATAGCGAGAGGTTAAAGTATATCCTATCACATGAATGTTCCATTTTGGCGGCAAACTTATCACTCTAGGACAACACTTTAAATTACCGCTATTCCAATTTGTTACTTCATATAAATTCAAATTTAGACAACCATGGCAACTTCTTTAAGGTTTTGGAACATATTTGATGAGAACTTCCAGTTAAAATATTGGCATTGATCGAACTACTTTCTGTCCATGTGAAAAAAGCCTTACCTACCATAATGTAAAGCGGTCTGGCCCGTATCATCCTGCAACAAAGCCGAGAATTATAAACATTTCAGTGTAAGATCGCAATATATTTTGGATTAAGTACAAATTGTTTTCATTCTCGAAAGACGGTGTAGTCACTCGTGAAATGTTTCATGTTGTTATGTGCCAGGTTTCAAGTACCGTAGTGAACACATTTTAAACTTCAATATCTTTGTCATTTTTTTTAGGTTTTAAATTAAATTGATTAATTAATTGCCCACAACTGCAGATATCATGTATGAATAAAATCACAAAAAGAAAATCAAAACTTTCAGACGTTCACCCCTTTATGATATTCTGAGAAAGCTGAGAAAGGGTATTTTAGAGATAAAAACATTAAAAAGAGATAAAACATAGAGATAAAAAGAGATAAAACAATGTTTCCATTCTCACAAAATATTATGACAAGACATCAAAATTGTAATAAGAAATAAAGAAAGTCTCTGTTTTATCTAATGGTCCTTATACAATGTTGAGTAGTAGCTGAAAATCTCTTCTAGGTATGAAATTGATCCTAGAATATTTGATAACGCTCCACGTCTTCTTCCATGTAAGAAGAAGACTTATGTGTAATCCAGTTAATTTTAGTAATAGCAGCTGTCTTTAAAATCAAGCTGAAATATTTAAGTATTAACTAAACAAGATGAAAACAATCAGATGCAAAGACTTGTCCATTTTTCTTTTTTAGCAAAGTCCAAAACCCTACAACTCAACATATTTAATCTGGGGCTTTATCTTCAAACAAGAGCAGTGCAAATGCCTGTCACTTTTCCTCAGTTGACAAATAACTAAAAAAATTTAACCAAATGACGTGTTGAACACTTAATTTATGTCCATATCATTGTTAATATGTGATTATCTCGAAATAATAATTTCATTAAAGCCATAGCTCGTATGAAAATCTCCAAACTTGATACCATTGGCAACCGCTATGACAAATCCATTTTCTTTGATGATTATAATTAAGTGAAAAATTTACCTGTTTATCAACACTAGCCCCTTTGCTGAGCAGCATATGAACCATGTCTGCGTCGCCTCGATCTGCAGCCCAGTGAAGCAGCACCATTCCCTAATAAGGTTAGATGATACTAATTTAAAGTTGGTTCGATTAAGAATGAAACAATATAACTCAGAATCCCGTTATCTCATTGGAGTGTTTTTCTGTAAGAAAGTTCTTTTATTCTCAGTTTGTAGTACAATAAGAGGAGACGGGTACTGTTATATGTTTCATGTGACCATTCCCACAACTGGGCAAGTGGGCTTAAAACATCTTAAGTATGTTCTCAATGTAAGTTGACTTACAATCATAATCATGGTCAAATTCAAAGAAAAGTTTTTGAACATAAGAAGAATATATATTTTTTAAGATTAATAAAAAAGTATTTTAGATTTTATTCAGTTATTATATCATACGACCATTGAGAAACTTGGACTCAGGTAAATGACTTAAGTTAGGAAATGACTTATGATGCTTTATGCATACTAGCCCCCATTATTAGAAATTTTAACCCAACGCTACATACCAAAGACCGTAATTAAGCTAACACGATTACAATGCACATACATGCACCCAGCCCTAGTGTTAAAAAAATAAAATAAATGCTGTTGCACTTCAAATAAACTGATAGATCTATAATAATGATTATATCAATAATTAATTTTTCGCAAAAAAATCAAAATAAAAGGGCCATAAATTTCCTGGTGTGACACATGATTTATATATTATTTTCACCACTGAAAAGAGCATACCTCATCATCTTTCAAATTCACACAAGACTGGTTTTTCTTGAGGATATTAGCAACTTTAGTTACGTCTCCCTCTTTACACCAGTCAAACACTGTCTTCAGCTCATCATCCAAGTCCTCCTCATCATTCTGCATGGTACTGACAGATACACCGAGACCGTTTCCGGATGAACGGGGCTTATCAGAGTCTCCACTCTCCCCGCAGTTTTGAAGCTGATAAAGAGAACAATAATTCACCCGTTTTTCACTTATTAAACAGCTGCTGAAATATAGGAATTATTTTGCATTCATGCTTGGCAGGGGTCACTCAACTTGCTCTACTGTCAAAAAAGAGAGTCCTCGACACACAATTAATATTATTAGGCAAGAGAATAATTGATTAATAATTCAAACATTGCAATATAAATCAAAACAAAATAAAAGACCTATTCTGTAGATTGGATTTTAGTATGACAGAGAAATATATCAAATTTTTCGGAAAAATGGCTTGATATATCAATATTTATACAAAATCATAAAAAAAAAATTAAGTTCTTTTGTATAACATGGTTGCTGTCTGTAAGTTTGTTTTTCCTTCATGGCTGCCATACTTGTATATAACACTTTGTTGATAAAAAAAGCTAGGACAAGCCCAGGGATGCGATTGACCTGGCAGCTGGAGGGCTGAAACCATTTCAGCCATAGGTTTTTGGGGCCCTCTTGGGGTCAAAAGCCCACTGCCATAGAAAAAAATGGCTTTCTAAAAGCTCTGTGGAGGGCTCTCCTGACTTCAAATTCGAAGCAAACTGGAATATCTACTCTGTTAACACCTTTACCGTTGATTCCTTACATTGACCATTGAGTCCAAGGTTCTAAGGCAAACATTCATTCATGAAGATATTTCTATGCATATACATGTATGGTTGGTCTGTCATGTTCTTTATGTTGTGTGGCTCATGTTCAGTATCTGTTAGGCCACAATAAATGTTTGGCTGATGGTCTTGTGTCCCTGCACTGTCCATTGTTTTATTGAACTAATATGTATGTTGTTGTTTTTATTTGACAAAGTAAAATCTGCCTATCCATCCACTATTTTTTTTTAACAAGAGCTGTCGAAATTATTTAAAAAAATAAATAAGTTTGTGTTATTTCAGCAAAATTATGAGATATTCTGCCCATATATATACTGGAAATTCAAAACTTCCTTGTGTTAGCGTGCAGATAGCATTAATTGAGTGTTAAATAAGCAATTCAAGAGCTATAGCTCTAAGTAACTTGGGTGACATGTTTGTTAATCAAACTTGGCTGAAATGTTCTGCCCATACACACATTGTCCAAGTGCGGTGATGATCAGAATCAAACTTCTTGAGTTAGAAAATGGACAACTCAGTGGACTCCGCCTTTCTGCCCACCACAGATGTATCAATAAAACCATCTTATGATGGGCATAGAAAAACAGATTATAAAAACAAATCCTGTGTTTAAACTCATCCCATTTTACCTTCGAGCTCCAATCCGGAATATCTTTTGTTAAAGCTTTAACATATTCCTTCATTGCTTTCTCTTTCGTCATATTGCCAAGTTTCTTCCATGCTTCCCTGAAATATATGTAACATAAGATTTGTTGCCATTAATATAACTAAAGCACTGCAGACCTAACACCGACTTCTTGTTTGGGTGCTTATTTTTCAACCTAAAAAGGGGCATAACTAAATTATCTTTAAAACAAGATTTAGGCACCTTGGAAAACATGTGCATATTTTTAATATGGCTAAGGTGAAAGTTGTTGCACAATGACAACCACAACACAATCAACATTTCGCACATGAAAGAAAACTTTCCATCCATGTCAGCGATTTGGCTTATTGTTTTACATATCACATGGAACTAACTACTGAAAAGCCGGACTCATTACCCCCAAAATCATCCTTACATGTACAGTTTGCATTGATTTTACTTCAGCCAGCTAATTAAATCATAGCTTTATTTTGAGCTTGCACGAAAGATGAAAAAAACACTTCCAGGAGACAAAACTGCCTGACGAAGGGTATAAAGTGACAGTCTCTTAAATTGTTGACAAGTATCTGCAAACAAGCATCACTAACAGTTTATCAGACAAATACCATTTCTGCTTTCCTTGAAAATCAAGAAATCCTGGCTTTGGCACGTTACATGTACCTTCCTTCACCTAGAATGTATTAAAACATAAAACAGTTGAAATATTGTGATAGCCATATTGAAGACTTTTCAACCCCTATATCAAAGACTTTTCAACCCCTATTATTTTTGTCAGCCAGGTGCTGATCTATTTCATAGTTTTTTTGCAAGAAACTTAACCAATTGTTATTGAAAAACAATTAAAGGCTTGTTTGTCTTATTTGTTACACTTTTCTCCAAAGTATTGGATGAAATTTACAAAGGTTTTGTCTTGATTTACTAAGCACTTTTTTTATCAATATAATATTCCAAATATTAACAATGGTACAGTACATTTTGATGCCTGGTTATACGGTATTATGATAATAATACCCGAACAATTGTTGTATTATTCTGAAGGATATTACATATTTCAGCGAATTCACATATATTATGTACAAAGTTATGGCCATACTTTTGTTCTTTAAATAACAAATTTAAATAATTGCAAAAGAAAATGAATGCAAAGAAGGTTTTACGGAACATTCTCCTTTTTTGCCTGTAGAATGCCAACAAAAACCTCAACTTGAACATTTATAAAACTTTCATTGCTTTTAAAAAAGGTCAACAGTGGAAACATCTTTTGTACCATATTGCTATTTCAGTACAGTTTGATTTTAGTTCTTGATAACGTATTATCTAAAAATCCTGAGTTTGGGGGTATAAATAAACTAAATATATATTTTTGTTTGGTTTTAAATTCGGAAAATCATACACAAAATAAATCAATCTGCTCATAGTTTGGAATGATGGCCATCAGGGTATTAAAACCTTAATTAACTGTCACTTTCAAGTTACTATAACCTCAATTATAGTATCTGTTATGAAGCCCCTTAATCCCTTAGGAATTTATGACCATGTCACACATGTTGCCCATTAATGAATGTGTGACCTTCATTCCCTTCTTTAATTGCATATATGAAAAGACAATACAATGCTTATAGCATTATTTTTACATATATTGATATACCACTCGGTTCTAAATGAAAGACTGTGTACAAGTTGCAATAAATTTGGCGATGAATTTCATTATCTTTTCAAAGGTTATATTTTTGATGAAGAACGAAAAAATATATTTAAAACCTTACTTTAACAGACACCTGAATACTTTCAAACTAAAGAAACTTATAAATATCCGGAATAAAATACAGATGTTTAACCTAATACTGTTTGTTAAAGCAATTAATTCATAATAGTTGTAAGACATGCCTGTTGACATGAATTACGGACACTACGGACCATGGACATTACGGACCAGATTTAGGGACACTACGGACCAGATTTAGGGACATTACGGACCATGTTCGGAATCTTAAGGACCATGATTTAAACTTTTTTGTTTAAATTATTCACTCATTAGTTTTTAATTTGTTAATAAATACTTGAATATGAGTGCTCAGTATGACGTTATATCTTCCATATAACTGTGAAAAATCCTGTGAAGTTCGAATAGATCAATGGTTCAATATAAAATCTTGTGAAATTCCAAAAGGTGTAAAAGACCTATGTATTTATAACAATTATTTGAAAAATAATGAACAAAATTTGAAAGATTGGCAGTAAAATCAGTTAAAAGCAACAGAATAAATATTTTCAAAAACAGTTTATTTCCCAAAATAAATCGAGCAGAAATATTTTCCAAAACAGTTTATTTCCCAAAATAAATCGAGCACATATAAGAACATATCAGTGTTTGTTGCAATTCTTGCAAACTGATGTTTAAAACTGGCAATTTCTGTTGTCTTAATTAGTGTTTATTAGTTATAATTGTACTCGTAATTATCGGCGGTATATTACAAAAGAAACAAACATTATACTGACAACCTTTAATTGGCAATCATAAATGTGTGAAAACCCATTGTGACTGTGCACTTTCACTGAACCTTTCAATTAAAACAGATGAAACAGAAAACAAACAAATATGACGATCGAAAGTTTATTTCAGAAAGCAATCGATCACATATGAAAACATTAATATTCACATTAACAATTATAAGATAAACACATATTTCGTTCCTTATTATTCACATTATTATAATATTTTATAAAAATTAATTGATGTTTAACATTGGAATTTCATGGGATTTTTCAGTAACATTAAAGATAATTGTCATACTGAGCAATTATATTAAAGTATTTATTAACAAATTTAAGACCAATGAGTGAATAAATTAAAAAAAAATGTTTAAAAACATTATAAATCATGGTCCGTAAGTTTTTGAAGATGGTCCGTAATGTCCCTAAATCTGGTCCGTAATGTCCCTAAATCTGGTCCGTAATGTCTGGTCCGTAATGTCCATGGTCCGTAGTGTCCGTGACCCGTTGACATATACAGAATTTGAGCCACTTTGTTTCTAATTGCTACAATATTTTATTGACTCTCCATTTATTTATTTATCCACTAATGTATGTGACAATAATTTAACCAAATTAACTACACCGGTAATTTTGTATTTCTTAAACATCGTCTGCTAAATCTAGATATTATAAAGAATTTTATTTTAAGTTCAACTCATTTTATTGTTGTTTTTATTGATGACAGAATGCTTTAAAAAAGTGTCAAAAAAAACTAAAAGAAAAACAAATGCTGTTTTAATTAATTTAGGGAGCAGTACCATGCACATGATATATTGTGTGAGGATTTCTTCAGGGAGATAAGGAAGATTTATGGCTAAGTGACTAAATAGCTAAATGGACAGGCGAGCATTTTTTTTTATTTCAATGTAAATATTTAATGAATTATTGTATTATCATGTGTTTCAAGTATGTATATTTTGTATGTATTACATTTTTTCTGTCTGTTATATTTTTAGTCTTGATATATTCTTGATTTTTTATATGAAATTTCGAAATAAATTGTTTACTGTTGTAGTTATTTTCTTAAAAAGGTGATAAATTAAGGGGTTGAAAAGTCTTTGTTGATTAGGGGTTGAAAAGTCTTTGTTCTAGGTGGGGTTGAAAAGTCTTAGCACTTTTAGGGGCTGAAGTGACAAAGGGGTTGAAAAGTCTTTGATTTCACAAATGACAAAGGGATTGAAAAGTCTGACAGCCTAAAAGAATTTACAATTACACAAGATACACAATTTCAAAAATTGTGCTAAATTGCCAATATCTCAGCATGACAAACAATTACTTATCATTTTGCATAAATGATGAAGATTTATTTGAATACAGTAGTTCTTCATTCATTATATTATAAATCAAGACCTGTCTGTCTCTTACTTACTTTATGGACTTTATACTAATATGAATAAAAGAGTCTAATACGCTTGAATAATAAAAATAAATGGTTTCTGGTGCCATTAAATTTAATAAATGAACACAGGTTTTATAAAATGAACACATGTTTTAAATGAAACAAGCAAGATTCTTGAGTATATTGTTTTTATATTTATTATTAAATAATGTTTAGAAATTGTCAGGTCGCGAAAATACATGGCATTTAAAGATATTTCATCTACTGTTCAAGGAAAATATGTTTCATACCTGCTTATACCTAGCATAGAGGTAAAGCAATGTTTCTGTGCCAAGTTTATTTGAATTTGATCTAACAAACTCAGTGGCAGAGTCAAAATGGTTTTCGTTTTTTTCCACAGATTCCATTGTTTGTGTTGTGAAATAACCATAGCTTGTGAAATTTGCAAAAAAATGAAGGTCTTAAAGCTGCACTCTCACAGATTTACCGTTTTGACAACTTTTTTTCATTTTTTTTTGTCTTGGAGTGAGCCAATTTTTGCATAAATATCTGAAAACCATTGATATAAGACGGCTAACAAAAGGTCTTATCGCAGTTTTCCATAATTTTGTTAGAAAAATTCATCATTTATGGCTTAAAGGCAATCCCAACGCTTTAAGAAAAATTCATAAAACATCAATTTTTATCATAAAAATGAAATCCTGCGATATGATTTTTTTTGCAAAAACTGGCTTGTTTCAAGACAAAAACTAAAAAAAGTTGTCAAAACGTTCAATCTGTGAGTGTACAGCTTTAAATAAAAAAGGATTTTTTTTTAAAAAGAACACTCTTAATTTAAATTTCCTAAAACTGGTTGTAATTATTGTATTGGATACTTTACTTGAAAATATGATGGCGATTCCCTACAGCGACAATGAAGAACCCCTAAAACTGGTCACATGACCAATGAGTTTAAATATGGCAACTCATTCTTGTGTTGGCCAGTGACTGCCTCGACAGTTCAGTGGTAGAGTGTGCACTTTTAATGAGAAAGGTAAAGGGTTTAAACCCCGGCCGCATCATAAATCGCAACGAAAGATGTTAAAAATGATACTTGGAGCTCCCTTGTCTAGCGCTCGGCATTTAAAGGGTAGTTCTGGGAAAATGGTGTACTCAGTACTGGTTAAACCCAGAAAAGTAGTATCCTGTGTATCAGTGCTTTACACCAAGTATATTAAAGAAACAAGATGTATATCCACAAAGAGCTAACATATCGCACTGGGATCTCTTTTATCTCACTCTGTTTCTTCAAGTCTTCCAATGTCTGGATTTGACTGCGAATTGCTGTCACTTCGATCTCATGTCACTTATGGCATTCAAACAATTTTAATTGTGATGGCGTCACGGCGGCATCAAGCCATAAGTAAGCTAATGGGCGCAGGAAGACCTTGTTAAGTTCAAATAAACAAACAAACTGTGCAGGCCAGTGAATATTGTTGGATCACATCGTACATTTATGTTATGATATACAGGCCTGGGTAATATATATTTGCTCTCTATAATAGGGTTTTAACATTGCTTGTCCTTGATATATTATGATAATGTATCCCCAGTTCCTTGTCTACCATTAACCAATATCAATGTACCTTGCTTTCCATTGCAACGTGAAGCTGGAAGGAAGATTTGTTATTGGACCCAGAGTGAAGTGAGAAGATAAATGTGTTAAAACATTGAAATAAAGGTGCTACATGTAAGTCTTTTCCGTTTAAAGAACAAAGATATCTATCAATAAGCGTTCAAATGAACTCCACTCTTTTTTTATCAAAACCAAACTCTGATCAGCCAAATCAACAAAAACAACACCAAAGCACCTCTTTGGAAATTAGTACAGTGTTCCTTAATAGATTATCTTACATGGCAAAATCTGTCTGAATGAAATACGTACAAACAAGGGGTACATCATTTGGCAACAAAACACATGTAAAAAACAAACATATAACCTTTATCAACACTTTATTAAGTCCCAGCTGTATACAAACTGTATACAAACTAATAGCACATATAAAATACTGTGAATTACAAAAATAATGTAAGAATACACAAGAATTACATGATCTCACTAATTTTCATGCTATTTTTTCATGAATTTGTGACATTAGGACTTTTAAGTTGAAAACATAAGGATAACAGTATATATTGCAATCACTCATCAGAGAATATTAGAATTTCAGTATGAAACATTTTTTTCAGTATTATCAAAATCTAACAGTAACATTACAGCCACATCTTGTTTCTTCAACCTAATGAATATATTCATCTGTAGGATTTTTGTGCCACCTTCGGTGTGCAGGAATGTGGTCACATATATCTTCATTTAAAAGTGCTATTAAATTAAAAATATTCAAAAATGAATTACTAAAACACTAAATATAAATTCAGTTATTGTAACTTGTATTTAAGTTTATTTGAATTGAAATTGAATGTAAAATAACCTATTATGCCACTTTTAAAGGAAAAAGAACCTTATTTGTGATAACTGTTAAATGACAAACCATAACTTATTTAACATTCTAAACTCAGAGTGTTCAAACATTTCCCAAGAACCTTATTTGTGATAACTGTTAAATGACAAACCATAACTTATTTAACATTCTAAACTCAGAGTGTTCAAACATTTCCCAAGAACCTTATTTGTGTTAACTGTTAAATGACAAACCATAACTTATTTAACATTCTAAACTCAGAGTGTTCAAACATTTCCCAAGAACCTTATTTGTGTTAACTGTTAAATGACAAACCATAACTTATTTAACATTCTAAACTCAGAGTGTTCAAACATTTCCCAAGAACCTTATTTGTGATAACTGTTAAATGACAAACCATAACTTATATTTAACATTCTAAACTCAGAGTGTTCAAACATTTCCCATTCTCATTTTTCAGAGATTTGATAATGATAAGTCTGTGGTACGCATAGTATCATCATGATGGTGAATGAGAAGCTTCATTTCCTAAACATAATTAAATTCTGAAATCACCGAACACTTTAATAAAAAGAAGTTTAATTTAATGTTGTGCAGATAAATTACAAAATTTGATTCTAAAAATTTAAATCATTTAGCAAATCTTTTTATGATTACTTATTTACATAAAATATAAAGGTTCGAATAAATATAAATTATGTCCTAAACAGCACATGATGTATATACAGGAATAGTATGGTAAATCTCTAAGAGTTCAGAATCATGTAATAACCTGCATTTCCAGTGAAATAAAAAAACAATGTTATCAACTGAATATTTAAACTCTTTTTAGTCTTCAAAAATAGACATAATTACATAAATTGTTATAATTAAATTTGTATTAAATACATACTGGTATTAAAGGGACCCCTTTTTCCATGGAAATGGAGGTATTTCTTGAATACTAGTATCTCGAGAAATACTGAATATTTTCAAATGAAATTTCACATTGAAAAGTTATGCTCCTGATCTAAAAAGTCATTAACCAGTGCATAATTATGTCCATTTAGGAACTTGCATAGTTGAATTATTAAATCACAGATTGATGGAATAAGCTTCTTTTATGCATAGTAATTATGACAATATTTAAAAATATTTCTACATTTATATGTAAATGTTGTTTATTAACACAAAACATGAATTTACATAATTCTGGGAACAGTATTCCTTAAAACAACAGATTGTCCAGTGTACATCAGTCTGGTTTGTGGTGACTAAGCCGCACAAATGGGTTTTCTTCGGACATTCTGGTTTCACCCACAACACAAGAGCACATTCTCACGCAACAGCATACCAACACAAGTGACATAGCAAAAGTTAATATAAAATTCTATGCAATCAATGACAAATAAATCAAGTTTAAATGAAAACATCAGGACGGATCATACTGCAATTTCTAGCAATGCATAGACAAAACAACAAACATGTACATGTATGCAGATTTGGATATCATTATATGTTTTAAATACAGTGAAGATCAATTATTGTACATGAGTCACCTTAAACAACTTTCAATATTTGATCACATTTTAAAGTAGAATTTACATAAATTGGTTATGTCACCTCGGGAGTGCCAACCATTATTGAAGCAACAGATTTTTTGAGTGCCATAGGCAATGCAGATTTGCCCGAATGTCTAAAAACTTCTTAAGCTTAACAAGTAGCTCATTCCAATTAGCCAAAATACATACTTAAATAAGATTTTGATAAATGAAAAATGGTTTATTTTAACTATCATATAGATAATTCCTATCTAAGTTATAAACCTCGTACAAAAATAAATATTACACAAATTATACAAGAACAAAAATAGTGAGGTTAGCTTAATCCTTTAATAAGAGACTTCAGATCTTTTGAGTCATTGGGACCATATTTCTCATAAAAGGATGAAAGTAAAACATTAAAAAAATCATAGTTATTATTATTTGCTAAGTCAAACCAACATTGCTTGGTCAAGGGATACAGTCAAATCAGGGTTCTGATGGCATGGTGTAACAAAGTTAATTTGGTGAGGTTTTGCCAATATCATTGGATGTAACCCTAGAAAAAATAATGAGATGACCTTCTTGTTTATAAAAGCAATATATAAGCCCCATTTCAAATGTCATTTTGGATAAAATTGGATAAGAAATGTTCCAGTATGAGAGGACAGTCCAAGTGAATTTGGTCAAATTTTGACGATTCATGGGCCATAACTCCACAGTTGATGTTGCAAACTGGCTTGAACAAACTCCATCAAGATATTGTGCCCATAAACATTGCAACCCAAATTGGTGAAGATTGGATAAGTCATGCTTAAGAAAGAGAGTGGATAATGTGAAATTGGTATAAACATTCGACAAATAAAGGGTCTTAACATCTGAGATATATATATCAGTATCAGTTGAGATATGATCTTACATTAACATTGTAGCCTAGTTTGGTAAAGATTTGATAAGAAACTCTCATAAGAAAAGTTAAGGGAGTTGACACAGTGAATTTGGTTAGAATTTATAAATTAAAGGGTAATCTTGCTGATGAGTGAGCTCAGTAATAAACAGAGTGACTAGGTTTGGTAAAGGTTGAATTTCAGAATTTCGAAATCTAAAGAGGGTAAATGAAAGTGTGATGGCTCAGACACAGTTTGACCACATGAGAACGCAGACAATCCAGACAACATGATCCCTGGATGTCTGCAATGCTACATAGGTGACATAAAAAGCATAATAACAAAAATGTATTTTCTAACGTACAAAAAAAAATCCAAGAATAATGTACATTAATTTCATTGAATATTATATTAAGTACACAGTGTAATACATATGTCAAAAGCAAAATGTATTGAATTGCTCATATTCAAACCATGTATCTATATAGATAAACAACCCACAAATATATTATCATTTAATATTATGTTGTAAGTCATATTACATAGACTACTCATGCATGTATTATCTTAGATCCCCAGTAAAGTCCCAAGCAGTTTTTGTATGTACAGCAGTCGGAGTACTGTCCACTTGTAGTGTACTGTTATGTGACTGCAGACATATACCACTATCATTTTGGCTTGATGCATTATCACCAATAGTTTTGACATCATCTACCGGTAACTTATTTTCTGTTTTCCCCGACTCCGGAGGTTCAGCTATCACCTTTCCAGTGGATTTTACATTTGAGACTGCTGTGTTCATAGAACCAGCTGTCACAGTATGAGATTCCATGCTTTTGGTAGATTTACATGTACTTTCTGAACCACTAGTACCAGAATTTAACTCAGTGTTTGCATTTTCAGTAAGTTTGTTTTTCAGAGATGAGCTCTGTTTATCTCCTATCTCAGATTGATTGACCAATGAAATATCTTCCGCTTCTGATTTGATTCCAGTGTTAACCTCTGCACCCTGATTGTTTCTTGTCTCACATTTTCCTGAACTTGCACTGGCTTCATTCGATGCATCTCCTTCCTTATTGCTTAACAAATGTTCAGGGGGATTTCCACTTCCACCATCTCCAGATTGACTAGAAATTCTTGGTCTTTCCTTAAGTGTTAAATGCTGCTTACTGGTCGATGGGGAGAGAAGTATGTCTGTTGGCTGAAATGTATAAACTACAATTTGAAACTATAATTTAAAAATCTGAATTATTATTTTTTACGCAAGAGTGACAGTCAATGCTTTTCCATTTTGTTTGCTAAAAAATTGGCTTAAATAAAAAAAAAAGCATTTGGTCACTGCAGCCATGAACTTAGTAATTGAAATTATTCATGAGTGCTTTGGCAACAACCGGATAATTTCAATCCCAAGGGAAGTTGGTGACATAACCGTTTTGTATCACTTTGCCAAGGACAACATTAAATAACTGGCGTGCAGTATAAGTATATAGCGTTGAATTTTATCTGCATGCTAGTAAATGAATTTAAATTTAAATTCAACCTTCGTGTTGCTGTTCCGATATGGGGTTTAATGAATAGACAGAAACAGCATTCACAAACATAGTACAAGTCAGATTTATGGCATTTACTATACATATGCTTTTGTCATTGTCAAAATCTGTAAAAAGTTACTTGTTCATTTACAAATATTTTAAATGATTTCTGTAGTTTTTCTATGACTAAAGGCAACTAACTATGACAACATCAAGACAAGAAAATTTAGAATAAGGCAAAAAAAGTATTCTACGCAGCATGGTGAGAGCATATTGCCTGAAAATGAAATATTTAACAATAAAACAAAAAAATCTTTGAATACCACATTCAAGTTTATGACAAAACCTCAACATTCTTTTAAATTTGAAAACAGACAACCTAAAAATCAGTATAACCTGAAATGATGTAAAGGGAGGTAATTCAGGAAGTGAAACCTCCTGCTCTTCAGCCTCCATTTCCAGGTTTTTCATGAGCTCAGCAAGTTTCCGCGCCTTGCGAACTTCATTCTGGTGGATAATGGTGTACAGATGTTCGGTAAGTTGCTCCTTCAATTCCAGTGTATTATGTAATTCCATCTTGGCAGTAACATATTCAGCCTCTGCTTTCTCAAATCTTTTCCTGAAAGAATTCAGTCACAAGATTTCATTAGTTTATACTTATTTACTTTAGCTCAATTGAAAAGACAACAGTTAGCTGATATAAATCAAACTCAAGTATGTTTCCCAGGAACAAACCAGTAATGTATACTATACTTTTTGAGTGGCAATTACCCTAGTGGGGAACTAACCCACAACCTTTGACACAGGCGCATAGGAGCTGGGGCTGCGGGGGCCGTGCCCGCGGCCCCAATATTCTGGCTAGTAATGGCAATGGGGCCTCGAATATTTGATACCGATTTTCTTTATAATCGTATTTTAAATAAAGCTACAGGCATAAAGATCAATACCAGTTTGACACAATATCGAATAAACAGGTCACCATGTCATAATGAAACCTGTGACTCAGCTAATTGGCATAGGAATGGCATGAAAACAGTTGGCGGATTATTAGACGGGTAAGTGGAAGAAGAGGCAATAAGACAATAACATTTTGTATCGTTTTAAAAACTGTAGATGATAATGCTAATTGCAATTACTCATTAAAATAGAATTGTTATTAAATAGCCAGCAATATGTATTATTTCAAACTCGTCACATTAAAGTTTGACTTTAAAGTGGAAGTTCCAAATTTGTCCAAAAGTTTTAAATTCTAAAAGAGATCTTTTGGCACTAAAAAACTTAACACGGGGCATTAAACTCGCAATGGTTCCAAAGTCACTATGAAGAGGTAAACTGTGCTAATTTCTTATTTAACATACATTGTGAGACTGGTCAAATATGAATACTTAAAAGTAAATAAATACTGGTGTTTATAATAATTTATGATTGCACAATAATTAACATGTCGCTGTTGCTCATAATATTATTTTAACCAGAAAAAAGTTAAGATAAAAACATGAAAATAAAACCTGAACTCACTGAAAATCGAGTCTTTCAATGCTTAAAATTAAAAAAAAATCTTGACATGAGGGGACACCCCTCCCCAACCCACCCTTTCCGCGGCCCCAATGTCAATTTTTTCCTACGCGCCTGTGACACCTATACCACTCTCACATGGATAAAGGATTCGATAATATAAAGCAAATCATAGAATGTTCCTAAAAAAAAATTATATAAAAAACAAAAAAGGACAAAAAAGAACACCTAAGCCTTTGATTAGGCTAGTCACTTCCCCCATTTTGCAGGAGGCTTTAAACAACATAAAGTCTGATTAAGTGATACATATAGCATAAATTCTATATTTATTGTTAGTGTTGAAATGTGTACCAAAGTTTCCGTGGTTTAAAAGTTGGCCAACATAATAGTTGTTGCTAAATGACAACGACAGTGTGTTTGCTACCACAGATAACACCAAGGCTTTGACAATACCACAGCAAGCCTGTTCTCCAATAAAAAAATACCAGTATGCTAAAAGAGTCATAAAACAAGAAACTGAAATAAAAATACACAGTGATGTGATGAAAATTAAATTGTTCCTTACTGAAGTATTTTGACCACAAGCTAATCACTGCTTTTTAAAAATTGTGATTTTAACAACTAATAACTATATAACAAATTGACAATTGTTTTTTATTCAGGTTTATTATCAAAAGTTGTACTGTTCATTCAAGTATTGACTAGTTTCTCTATATGTCAGAATAGGTCATTTTATTTTCATTATCAATGATGGACGATTATTATTGCCTTTATTGTACTTACTGTGCATCCATGAAGACGCGACTAGCATCCTCTATACGTCCTCGTATGACCTGGACATCGGCAGTCAACAAGTGGTCCAATTTCGACAACTCTCGTTGAATATGCTCTAACTTGTGAGTTTCTTTTTTGGCAGCCTTTTGCCTGAAAAATAAATTTAACTTTCACAAACTGACTGAGATAAAGGCCTCATTAAATTATAGCTCATTTGGTGCAGACCTATGCCTGAAAGATTGATATTTAAGTTGACAAACTGCATGAATTTACGATAACAGCAAGTATTTACTTTATCTTAAAAAAAGTTTGTTTAACTACACCTATAAACTATTCCTTTCTGGTACTAAGTATGGACTTGGCAAGTGTTACATTACCAAAATCATTGTCAGAACAGATCAAAGCCGAAATCCAAATGTGAACCAACTGGAAAGATATTGTCTGCAATAATATCAAAATCACTAATTTGAAGAAATACATGATATTGGCAATGAATAACCGTAGTGTTGTTTTGATTCAGGCAAAAATAGTATCTCATATCGTAGAGTATTTAAAGCTTTTCCAAGTTCAATGTTTAGTTTGTGGTTTTAACATCTTAATTTAGCAATTGTAATGTTATTTTTTAATGGAACTGTCAAATGTAGAAATATGTTTTTCCTGTATCTACACACTAGGGTTCAAAGATTAAATGATAATCAAGTGTTTTTTCAAGTAGACAGTTTGTGACTAAAGTCAGCAAAAATCAATTTTAATTCATGAAATTTATTTAGCTAATAATTGCAAAATATTTTTTTTCATGAAAATCTCTATATACATAATGACATTCTAAATGGAAATTTTATGAATTTACTAAGCAAAAACATCATGCAAACAATGGGCTAGAAGTGTTGTCCTAGTGTGCCGAATGATTCAAAATGTCATTTTTATAAAACATTTAAAAAACTTTGGTAACATTTCTTCCATTCTTACAAGAATTAGTTTTTTTATTAAAAAATTTAATGATTTATGACAAAAGCCTCTTTGATTATTTCCAACAATCAATTGTTGTTTTCATCTGTTTCTACCAGGGTAGCCCTGAAGTTGTTTGATATGGCCCATAAAACTGATGTTACTTGTACAATGTTCGATGTTTTTATGTTGATATGATCTATAGTACCCAGGCAATAAACATAATTCTTATTTTGGGGTGAAATACTGTATACTTTAAATACTAACGCAGTCATCGAAATTACACTTTTGGATGAACAAGCCTGAATTCTTATATTATTGCTTAGCATCAATTTTTTTAACAAGCCCTGCTATATAAAATTCAGAATTTGAGCAAGCCCGGAAGACATTTTACCAGTGCAGGGCTTGTGGCCTTGTGCTAATTTGGACCAATGCTAACGTAAAATTATGTGCATAATCCACAAATGTACCTTTATCCACATGCTAACTTAAATGAATGTAGCTTTTATACCAGTTATGCTAAGATTCGGTCAAAGAGTTGTATCTAAATTATTTTTGCTGCCATTCCAATTATATCCAAAAAAAAATAATTAAATGATATGCATAATCTCCTAATGGCCCTTTATGCACATACCCAGTTTCATTTCATCTTCTGATGGACAGCAAGACCGAGGGTTAACCTGTAGTTGCGTAACATTGTGCTAACGAGAGCGATAATATTAAGTAAAATAACTTTCTTTTAAATTGTTTAAAAAAATAATGTTAAAATAAAATTTAAATTTAATTTAAACTAATTTTTTTTTACAAAGATTGTGAAACTGGTAGTGGACTAATTTTGAATAAAAATATATAAAATATTTAAGCTAATATGATATAATTCACAATTTGTACCTACCTCTCCGTTATAGTCTTAGCAAGCAATGCTTTCTTCTGTTTATTTGCCTCTTCTATCCGCTTTTGTTGATCACGGAACTTTTCTAGGGAGACTAGACCTCGACTGTGAATTGAAGATATGTTACATGACAAAATGCAAAACTTCCACTTTTTTTTTTGGGGGGGGGGGGGGGGCCCTTATCAACAATTCTATTTTGTTCATACTTTTCATTCAAATTATATTTGTATTTAAGATATGTTTTGAAATAAATTGTTCTACATGATATCTCACACTAAGTATTTTAAATAGGAATTAAAATTTTAACTAATTTGGTACTTGACACTAGCTTTTTTACTGTCAGAATAATTTTATCTTACAAAAGGTTGTTGTATGCTTGTTGATAATATGGCTTGATAGTGTGGAAAGCTGTGGTTGAATCTTCATCAATTTTATTAAAGGTATAGTGTTTTTGTTGTAATTCTTACTGGATGTCGTCTAAGTATGCATTTTAATTAAAGACAGACATAAAACAATCAAAAGAATCTGATGTTTTAAATTAGTCAAGGGATTACACTTCCACTACATGTAGAGCAAGAAATGGCATTGGCTCATGACTAGAGCAGGTGACAGGGACTACACTTCCACTACATGTAGAGCAAGAAATGGCATTGGCTCATGACTAGAGCAGGTGACAGGGACTACACTTCCACTACATGTAGAGCGAGAAATGGCATTGGCTCATGACTAGAGAAGGTGACAGGGACTACACTTCCACTACATGTAGAGCAAGAAATGGCATTGGCTCATGACTAGAGAAGGTGACAGGGACTACACTTCCACTACATGTAGAGCAAGAAATGGCAATGGCTCATGACTAGAGAAGGTGACAGGGACTACACTTCCACTACATGTAGAGCAAGAAATGGCATTGGCTCATGACTAGAGCAGGTGACAGGGACTACACTTCCACTACATGTAGAGCAAGAAATGGCATTGGCTCATGACTAGAGCAGGTGACAGGGACTACACTTCCACTACATGTAAAGCGAGAAATGGCATTGGCTCATGACTAGAGCAGGTGACAGGGACTACACTTCCACTACATGTAAAGCGAGAAATGGCATTGGCTCATGACTAGAGCAGGTGACAGGGACTACACTTCCACTACATGTAGAGCAAGAAATGGCATTGGCTCATGACTAGAGAAGGTGACAGGGACTACACTTCCACTACATGTAGAGCAAGAAATGGCATTGGCTCATGACTAGAGCAGGTGACAGGGACTACACTTCCACTACATGTAAAGCGAGAAATGGCATTGGCTCATGACTAGAGCAGGTGACAGGGACTACACTTCCACTACATGTAGAGCAAGAAATGGCATTGGCTAATGACTACAGCAGGTGACAGGGACTACACTTCTACTACATGTAGAGCAAGAAATGGCATTGGCTCATGACTAGAGAAGGTGACACAGGAAGGTCGTTTTAGCTATTTTGTTTTGGAAAAGGCATGTGATAAAAATAATCTGACACTAGTCATCACACAATATACAATTTTATTCCACTCATCCAGAAATTATGTTATGTCGTGACATATCCTATATATTTTGCGACATGTTTCTATCATGAAGGTTTTGGTTTCACAAATTTTGCAAAGCTTAAAATAATTGACGTGATTAATAAATCATTGAAAAGCAAATTTTAATTGAACTTTTTGCTGATAATAAGTTATATAGTCTATCGATCACCACTAACCTAAATGCTTCCTGGTCATCAAGATCTATGACCTCATCCGCAGTTTCCACATTTTCTTTCCCTTCCTTCTCTTTATCCTAAAAAATATATAGATTTTTTTTTGGTTAAAAATGACTTCAAAGCATAAACTAAGAAAAATAGGGGTGAGTTGCTTTATGGTTCATAATCGAGCGCTTTACAATGGATTCTATGCAATGCCTCCCTATTTTGATTCAGATTCATAATAAACAATGCACCAATTTCATCCATGCCAATATTAAGAGTTTAAGACAAATATTTATACCTGAAGGTTTTGTTTTGAATCAGAGATGCTGGCAGTCTGAGGCTGCTGTAGATTTGCTTTTGGTGTAGCCAGTGTTTCTTCACTAAGATGTCTCTGGTCATCCTGAAATATGTTATAACTGTCATATTAACTATTTGGAGAATATTCATTATTTCTGATCATAACTTTTAAACTGACTAGCATTCCTAGGGAAAAAAGGGTAACAATTCCTTGGGAACATAGTTTTCTAACAAAAAAAGTTATTTCATGGGACACAAAATTAAATATATCTGTCAAGATAATATGAACAAAATAAAATAAAATAGATTATTTTTAACAATTTTGAAGTTTATAGAATCAAGAAACTAAATGAATGTCATGATTGGGTATCAAAGACTGGCCAGACCGGACCAACAGAAATTTCTGTAGCAGTCTGGAAAGATTTTCCCGCCAAATTTCCTACACTGAAGATAATTAATAACACCTTGTAAATGTTGTTTTCTTTAATATATTGACAGGCTTACAATGGCTTTGATATTTACAAAAATGCTGATTAGTAGGATGCCAATTAAAAAAATGCTGATTAGTGGTCTTTTGTACCATGCTGGTAACTTAGCAACGATCTAGTCCGAAGTGTGAAGTTTACAAATACTATTGAAATTATAAATGCACTTCACAAAACAATACATATTTTCATATTTTTATTCCAGATCAGCCTGTCTTTTATACTTTCTTATTGAGTTGATCCGGAATCCATTATTACGGTCCAGCCAGTCTTTTATATGCCACCAATATCATTGCAAATCACCCTTGCAATTATTAGTCTCATTTCACATGCAATCAAATTCAACATACCTTTGCCATTTGTCTATCAGCATTAACAAGTTTTCTGGAATTGTTTTGTGAAGATACGTTTTCTCTGTTTGGTAATTCCTTGATAGCTCTACCTAAAAAGTAAAAATGTAACATTCAATTAACCACACAGAGGGAAGGGTGGTATTATTTATAAAATATAGTCCTTTGAAACCAAAATATACGATCAATAAAGCATATTGTATATATACTTAATAAAATGTCCGAAATATCTTTATCCGAAATTTAAAAAATCATGTAAACACAGTCTGATATTTAGCTGTAAAGACGAAACATTCTATATAAACAATATAATAACATATAAGCACAAATTTGTAGTAGTATTCAGACCAGTGTTTTGTGCATTTGTACTTCTGGATGCCAAACGCTTCATTTTTCTTACTTCGTCTTCCGAAAACCCAGCCCAGTCGGCCATTTTGACACGTTTGGGTAACAAAAAAACGTAACGGAATTATACATTTAAAGCACGCAATGGAAAAAAACAACGTTGTCATATATATGTATACATGTTATATTTACTTACATTTATCTTCGCAATCCAGGTAAAGCTGCTATAAATAATTTTCCATTTAGATTCCAAGGTAAAATCAAGTACATTTGTTCGTCACAGTTTTAGCAGCCTTAATAATGTAACAACGGCAGGACACGATGGGTTTGTTTCCTCAGTGAGAGGTGTGCATCTTACCCATAGACCACTAACACACCCGAATAAATACTCACTTTTACATATGCAGCATGAACGTATTGCTATATGTGTTAGTTTGGTTCCATCCATTTTCCAACGCCCTAGCTACTTACAATTCAGTACACGGCTGGACCCAGGAACGTTAAAGACAAAATGCTTACTATGTATTATTGTGTGGCAAGACCTATGTGACTCTGGACATTTTAGCACGACACTAATCCAATCGAACCTGAAAAAATACCCACAGAGCCACTACTTTAGCATTGTTCAAGTATACTTTTTATGTCAATACCCGAGAAACAATATGAAATCCTGCACTCTTAAATGCACCATTTCAGACTTAAATGACTAAATCTTTCATTGGGAACAACCTCAAGCCATATTTAACTCATTAAATCGTGATTCCTTTGTAATGTTTGGAAAGGGGGCGTACTTTCTTAGATGCGGTCAAAAACTACTCCCCTCTTACGCCAAAACTCGGAGCCACCACTGGGAGCAGATATTACAAGGATGATGAAAATGGTACTAGTAATATGTTGATGAACATTCACAGTCCACACCTGAAGTGTACCTTTACGTTGCCTTCCCGAGCAAACCTTAACAAATCATATTAAATATATGTAAACATTATTTAACTTCCTCATTTATAAATTACAATACTAAATATAATCTGTTATTATTTATACAAACACAATCCAAATTCACATAAAAAAATGCATCCACACAAAACAAGTTAACAGCTGAAGTAAACGCATAATATGTAAAACAACAATAGAATTCAAGGGAAGTGGCCTGTACTCGTGCTCCGAAGTATCTTATCCTTTTCGTACGCCTGTTCATAGAACGGTATATTATTTTAGTTTCACCTGCGGCGAATGGGTGGGAGGGTAGCGTCCAGTATTTTGCCCGATCAATAATTCCAGAACCAAATCTGTTCAGAATGTGTATGTGCATACTATATCTCGGACAAGTTCGATATAACCGGCCATATATCGCTCGAGTCACTCGAGACTTGTCGCCGTTTATTTTTAGACTTCGGTCTTGTCCTTTCTTTAACTTAAGAAGTCTTGCTCTAGTTGTCACCAAATTTGGCCAAAATGTGTATGCAGAATATCTCGATCAGGTTCGATAACCAGCCATGTCGCCTCAGTCACTCCAGAGTTATGACTCTTGAATTACCAAAAACTGTATTTACAGTGTCTGCTTTCTAAATTTGACTAATTTATCACCAAAAAATAGGACGAACGTATTTTGCGAAATTTGGGGCTCTTGCCTACCTAGTCTAGGTTTCATACGTTGCCTTTGGGATTAATGAAAGTTTAAAAAAAGCTTTACTCATTCTTAAGGTATTCATCAATCGGAACTCCTCGGCTAGTATCAAGATATCTCGAAGCTTGCCGGAGATGGCCGAGTTGTTACGATTGGGTATTCATGTCATACTCGTTATGAACGTTGCATTAGTAAACATTTGGTTTAAACAATATTTATTCTTTATAAGTACATTAAGCTAATACATATATGATAATTATGGATTGAGGAGCTAATATTTATACCTCTCTCCTCTCCTCTAGTAAACATTTGAGCATATAATGATGAGCTTTCATCAAATTTTCATTTTAATAGTGTGTTTTTTTTTCAACATCTAATCGCAAAAAAATGCATCTAGCTTTATCCGACTGTCTCCCATAAAATATCAATTTCAAGTACTGTATTGAGAGCGTTATCAAGGCTATAAATGTTCCTTAATTACTAATAAACAGAACACTTAGTTTTAAAGGGAAAACTTCATTAATGTTTTTTTTTTTATCTTAAAATCGATGGCGTTTTTTTGTACACGTAATTCAAGGTGTTATACGAGATGTTACGGAATTGCAGAATGCTAGTATATAATAAATTGCTATTTGAAGGCATTTTTTCATGAACTCACTATACAGATATGTGCAAGAGCGCGTACTGTTGTATTAAATATTTAAACATTTGATGTTGAATTCACTGCGTTGAGCTGAAGAGAGCGTATTGTTTCATTTTAACCCAACCATTATATAAACATATGTGATGTTGAATTCACTACATTGAGTTGAAGTGATCGTACTGTTTCATTTGTATCCGGAATTTATATAAACATTTGATTTTGAATTTGTACAAGGATCTTTTTGTGTATTTTGTTTCCTGCTTGTGCTAGATCCCCACATTGATTTACAAATACAATAGCATCGGTTCGGCCCAAGGCAATGCCAACTTGATTCTGTGTCGGGTAGGTTTTCAGCTTTCAAAATAATCTTTCTCCTCACTAAAATCTATATTTAGCATAGAAATATAATTTCCTAGATCTTCATTATGATTAATAAAATAACAATGAGCAATTTTAAACTGTGAACTGTTTATTTTTCAAATCGCATGGAGTTCACAAATGTATTTGATAAACAATACTGGTTACATCCTTGTTAAATCGGCTATCAATGCCATATCTTTTAAAACGAATATAAAACGATTTTTATTGTATTTATTCTGCCTTGAAATTGGAGCCTGGCGCTATATGAATTGAAACAGTTTGGTATGGCCTAATGAGACAGTGTGCCATGAATAATAAATAAAGCCAATCTGCTTGAGTGGTCCTCTCTCATGACCAAACGAGGACATTTTAAAATATAGTATGTACTTGAATCTATGACTTCAATAAACGGGACATATTGAATGGGAACTATTATACATGTTTAGTGTACCGTTAGCGTTCGTACGTGTATAATTAATTATGAGGACGAATACGCAAAGGAAGGTGAGATATTTTATAAGAATGGTTTTAATCAACATAACACATCTATCCATCTTATATTAATACCTATATTGTTATAACAATCGGTGTGTTTATATCAAATACCAATGTAATGTTACTGGCCTTTTTTCTTTTCTGAGAAAAGCACTACAGCAGCCTATGCGCAGACGAAAACTTGAATCCACATGTTCTATTAAACGTGCACAGTCGATATTTTGCATGATATTTGTCCATGTAAGTACCCGTAAGTTAAACTTCGATGGCTATGGCTAATTATTCTATAAATATTGTTTTTCTTGTGTAATCTTTAAATAGCGGTAGTTGGACGGAAAGGAATTAGTTGCCATGCTCCCCCAGGGAAACAAAATCTAGTGATGAGATGTCCCAATGAAACTCCTTAATTCGTTTGAAACAAAAACGAAGTCGGTTTCTGCAGAAAGGGCCGTACGCCCTAACCCCACTTGTGTGAAAGTATTCATTCATTGTGTCATTGTGATGCTTGTTTGCATGCAATAAAGTAGTATTGAAAGATACGGTTACCGCCCGTTGGAATTTTGACGTCACCTATGAGGACCAGTCGAGAGTTAAATTTGCCAAAGTGAACCTTTCATTCCAAAAGGGTGAACTATTGATCATAAATTACAACAGTATGAAAAACTTAAGACTCATATAAGCAAAATGTTGTGGGGAGGGGAGTATTCTAAACTTTTGAAACAATTTGTTTTCGGTTCCTGCGGTAAAGGGTGGGTTAGGGCATGATACGGACCGACTTAAGTGCCCCCCTCTCTCGTCAATTCCTGGACCCCCTCTTCATGATAATAATATTGATAATAATAATAATAATAATAATAATAATAATAATAATAATGATAATAATAATAGTAATAATAATAATGATAATAATAATAATGATAATGATAATAATGATAATAATAATAATAATAATAATAATAATAATAATAATAATAATAATAATAATAATAATAATAACGTTAATACGAGCAATTAACTGCATCATACCTCGGCGAGGGAAAATGGTGGACAATAGGGGATGATTTCCGACAGTCGAGAATTAAATTTGGCGTAACCATGGGAGAAACAACCGGTATGTAGGCTGTGCAATATAGTTTATAGTTGTATATTATTTATGATGATTTTGAACGCTTTTTATTGTGATTTACCTTTGAATAAATGTAAAAGGGTTTGAGTTAAGAAAGAAACTGTTCAGGATGTCTAAATCCCCATGGCACCTGCGGTCGGGATTTTATGTCAAATTAGTGTTCTGTAACCTTTAAAAATAAGCAGAGTTACGCCCCTTATTGTAAAATTAGCTGTAAACGTCAATAATCGACAAATGGGATAAGCTTGTCAGAAAGACACATTTCCATTTAATTCTTGATATATTACGAATGCATTCATACAAATGAATGATGTTTAATTTACCAATCAATTTAATCAAACCACGCGAATTATGTAAATGTATGCATAGGTAAGTTTTATCTAAATTTCCATTGATCTATTGTCTATTTCAAATTTCAAATACAATGTATAGTACTTGAAGGACACAATTACAATTAAGTCAACTGGTTTTATATTTTGATAACGTTTACAAAGTTCAGTGAATGGAAAGGAAACATGTTATTATAAAATGTAGTGAATTGTGTGGCGGCCGCAGAGGATCTATAATGTAGTCCAAATAATTGTACGTTGACAGAATTTTTTTACGATTATTGATATGGCAAATCCTTCATGTACAAAGTGTATTGTACGAAAAGTGGGTAATTGTTCCGATCGGGATTCCGAGTTAAAGCATATTGCGTCCATAAAATATCATAAAAACAAAAAATATTACTAGATAATGTTATTTCATATTAGTTCCGTACACTAAAAATAAATATCTAACGAATAATTATGAGTTTAATGGGGTTTTCTTCATTTTTATTCTGTCAAAACATAACGCAAGGCTGCAGTTCACAGTTTTACAACAATCATTGTTAAGATTGTATTAACGAGGTCTATCACGAAGCTTGTCGGAGGTCAGTGCTCCAGCTAGCCCGTTTTTCAATGGCGCAGCGCCCGTGCCCCTTTTCTTACCGACCTGCCCCCTTTTTGAGTAGTGCCCTTTTCACAAATACTCTATTAGGGCCAATTATTCCGTTGGTACCCTTTTTACTATTGAAATCATCATGAAAGAGCAGCAGCCCTTAATCCGCTGTCATAATTTAGACAAATTACGTAATACTAGTGTTCCCGCTAGGTGTTACCATGCCCCCATTGTCTGCTAAAAATATGCCGTACTGCCCTTTCATCTTCCCATGTGCCTTGTCCAAGTCATATGACAGCTAAGTGTGTATTTGTGTAGTGAGCAGACGACCTGTGTATTCATAATCGGTCATCTTCTAATCCAATAATTAGGAAGAGCCAAATACGGAAACATCGGCAGGAGGCGGGGCTATTGAATGTCAGCCAATCAGAATATACATTGAGAACTTGTTCATTCAATCATGAAAGTTCGTAAAATGCGATAGAAAATGTGAAGTGATGGTGAAAAAAGTTGTCAAGCACAAAAAAATAATTGTTAATTGTATTGTACTGACGATACTCGCCATTTTAATTAAAAATTGTTGATTTGAAGCAGACGGTCACTGCCGATTTGTAAACATAAGAAAGGTGGCGCTGACACAATCAAATACATCACCTTTTCAATAAAAGTTTTGAAAGTTTATTTGTAAAATATTCGTGATGAAAATTTCTTTGTTACCCACAAAAATATGTTGATGTTTTATGTAGCATTTATCTATCATGTCCACGATCTTGTCAAAATTCGCCGAAACCGCCATTTTGTCAGAACGATTTTCGGAGTTATTTTATCAATGCTCTATGTTTTAGAAGTGATTTTTTAAACCAGGGAAGTGATTTTTATTGTCATTTTATTCACAAACATCAGCATATTTTAAACATTATTTTACCAAAGACAATTAAATAACAGCCAGGCTGAATGTAACATTCGTACCCAATCCCAATAGTACCAAACTAAGATTCGTCCCCTACATATTTTTTTTTTTTGTGTATCTATTTATTTGATTGCTTCAAATGTTTAACTGTGTTTGTTTTTTTCTTCATTTTACATAATTTTTAGGAGAAATATGTGACATTGCACTAAAGAAGATACCAAACAAGTACAATCATACTACCACAGACAAAAAGACATTTTAATTTTGATATTAAAACAAACCCTTCTAATTTTAGAGAAAAAAACAACACCATTTTGTATAAGTCTGAAAATCATGGAAAATGATTTAAATTGAGTATGTAAACAAAACCAATTCTAGGGGGAGACCCCCCCCCCCCCCCCCAAAAAAAAAAAAACCACACACACACAAAAAAGTGGAAAGGTAGATCATGTGTTTTAATGCATTTCATGCTTGTTTTATGCAAAATAGCTTTGTACTTACATGGTAAAATATGAATATAAACCTTTATTATCCATTTCAAACATAAAATACTTCACTAAATACAATTTAAATATTTTTCAAACCCACCCAGTTTTTGCACAAACCTGTTTAGACGTTAGGGATTGAAAGAATCCCGTATAACACGTCTCTTATTTTAGACTAAGGTTCTATGGTAGCCACAGGGCAACAAGGGCCTTCAGCAGGCCATTTTAATGCCCTGGGACGAAGACGTCTGTATCAAAAATCAGTATCTCCGGGGCCCTTGAAAATCTTACTGCTAGTGCTTGCATTTTCGTATATGAAATTTTCCGATAACGAAAAATAGGTCTGTTAATGCACCAGTCAATTGTTACCAAAGCCCCCCCCCACACACACACACACAGGTCTGGAGAATAGCGGGGACTTTGACTTTCGGTCCAGCGAACCCCAGGTAAAATCCCTGTCCTACCGAGACGAACGGATCATAAAATCCCCGCCAAATGCCCCGCAGCCCAAGGACTCTGGGAAAGGCCCGTTCCCGGCTATATTTTGCACGAAAACAAAAGCACCACATTCACCTGGCACTGCGGGGCCACCTGAAAGGTAAAAACATGGCCCATTTCCCAGGCTATCCCCGGTATACCCCTGGACCTGGGGGGCAGCATGGTTACAATTGACTGGTGCATAATGAACAGATGCCCAGGACGCTTGCATTTTCTTCACCAATTAGCCAGACATTGGTATGACATAGTTTTCAAGAACAGGTTGTTGTTTTAGCAGCTTTTTGATATCAAATTAATGACTCTCTTTATGCCTTATGCCAATCAATTATTGATTTAAGTTTTTTGCAAATTAAATTTTCATCGGACAAACCACACATCTATTACGTGTTACTTTATTTAGCGCATTGCAATATGTTACCGCACACTTTTAATCTCTACGTACACCCCTTGTGCTTTGATGTCACACAGTGTACCGTTTGATCTGCAGCCGACACATTTCAATACATGTATAAAAAGGTTAAACTCTCAGAGGTGTTTGTTTCTATTGTAGTTGATGGGACTTACATTAGGCGTAATAAATAACCATTGATAATTTGGGATAATATTGCGATTTGTAAAAATTATGTTCCCAATGTTAAATACATTTTGACCAGTAATGGATCAATATTTAGCCTTATTCCAAATGCCATTTTTCACTGTGTTAGGAAATATGTCTCTTTTTAAGAAGTAAACAGTCTTACATGTAAATTATTTTGGCAAAAAAGCTTCCAAAATTGAGGGGTTTTGCAGACAAAGGCAAATAAAAATCACAACTATTTACGGTAATACTTCAAAACCTGCAAATGCTTATTTCATTTGCAAATGTTTATTTCATTTGCAAACAGTAGTAAATGTTGACAGCACCCGCAACATAGTGAAACAACTAAAACTTCATTATATGCATTTTTTCCCAACATGAATAACAAACATACATACATGTAACATATCAAACCATATAAATGAGCTTGTGACCTGGAAATAAAAAGGTAAAAAAAAATGTAAAAAAAAGCATTTCTGGCTTAATGTAATAACATTATATTCAATATGTTTTCAGATGAGCTCAGCCTGTCGTTCAGTGTCATGGTGTATACGTGTTGTGCGAATGAAGCTACTTAACACCCCGAGACAGGCGTGCAAGCTGTGTATTAGGTGCTTGGTTAGTTCAATTTATAATGTTATACCATCGTCAGCAACCATGGTACTTGATTCAATTATAGCTCATAAATACTGTAATTCTGTTTATTCAGACAATTGACTGACACAATATTATTTTAATGAATATGCATGAGGCAGGGGAGACGATTCTCCTTCCAATGAATTTGTGTGTTACAATTTAGTATCCTCTAATTACTGTCAGTTGCCTCGATGGCCGAGTGTTCTTAACTGCTGTCTAAAAAATTTGTACTGCAAAGGTGGTTCCAGTTTAGTTCCAGCTTTTGCCAGAATATGTTTCTACAGGGAAGGTTCTGTTACCTTGTGGAACCAATGAAACTATTTTCTTCGTCAAAAAGTTCCTCGGTACATAAGAAGCATAGTGTAGTAGTGTATGGGGTGTATCTGACGATGATGAGAAACATGAACAATACATTTTGTAGCATTTCAGTTTTGGTTAATGATTTTTTGCCAATGATAGATTACCAGTAATGATTAAATGTTTGCCATTGAGATCAAGAACAACTTTACATTAAAAAATCTGCTGTTGAAAACAGTTAATTATTTGGAAATAAGTTTAGTTATAAACAAAATAGAATATATCTGCTATTACATGTAACTCTTTTCCTCTGGCACAAATTATAACTATTGGCAAATATCATGTTTCATGTTTTCTCTTACTCCTGAAAGCATTCCAGTGTATGATTCCTATTGAAAGCTTAATGTTGCAAAATCGTTGACTTCACCTTTGATCCAGTAGAAAAGGCAGATCAAGTTAAGACCATACATCTGATTTCAGTTTAGAGTTTCACATAAACTCAGTTTCGAGTTTCTATTAATTTCAGTTTTGATTTTCCAAATAATTCAGTCTAGAGTTTTCCATAAAGTTTAGTTTAGAGTTTTCCATATTGGCAGCTAAGTGTTTCCCATTAATTAAGTTTAGTGTTTCCCTTCAATTCAGTTAAGTGTTTCCCATTAATTCAGTTTAGAGTTTCCCATTAATTCAGATTAGTGTTTCCCATTAATTCAGTTTAGAGTTTCCCATCAATTAAGTTAAGTGTGTCCCATACATTCAATTAAGTGTTTCCCATTTATTCATTTTGAGTTTCCAGTTAATTCAGTTTAGAGTTTCCTGTTAATTAAGTTAAGAATTTCCCATTTATTCATTTAGTGTTTCCCATCTATTCAGTTTAGAGTTTCCAATTAATTCAATTTAGAGTTTCCCATTTATAAAGATTAGAGTTTCCAATAAATCATGTTTAGTTTTTCCCATTATTTCAGTTTGGAGTTTCAATTTATATAATTTAGAGTTTCCCATTAATTAAGTTTTTATCAGTTTAGAGTTTCCCGTAAATTCAGCCTAGAGTTCAGATTTTTACAAGTTGTGCCTTATATGATTAAAGAGTATAATACTCTTGAATCAAACATAAAAAAGGAGTCATTGAAACATTACTTCAAAGTTTATAGACTTATGATTCTTATCAAGGATTACTTTTGCCATTTACATTTAAAGGTTAACATTATCGATTCTATGAACCTTTTAAGGAATGTGTAACTGTGTTTATAAGTAAGAAGTGATGAAACAAATTGCATCCACAAAAATTACATCGAAAGAAAAAAGGTTTCACAGCAGGGTGGTAAACTTGTATGGGATGTTTCGTCCACCCTGTCAAAATGATGTGGGGTGTTTTGTCTACTGTGTCAAAATGATGTGGGTGTTCTGTCCACCATGTCAAAATGATGTGGGTGTTTTGACCACCTTGTCAAAATGATGTGGTATGTTTTGTCCACCATGTTAAAATGATGTTAGGTGTTTTGTCCACAATGTCAAAATGATGTGGGATGTTTTTTCCACTATGTCAAAATTATGTGGGATGTTTTGTCCACCATGTCAAAATAATGTGGTATGTTTTGTCCACCATGTCAAAATGATGTGGTATGTTTTGTCCACCATGTCAAAATGATGTGGGATGTTTTGTCCACCATGTCAAAATGATGTGGGATGTTTTGTCCACCATGTCAAAATGAAGTGGGATGTTTTGTCCACCATGTCAAAATGATGTGGGATGTTTTGTCCACCATGTCAAAATGATGTGGGATGTTTTGTCCACCTAGCAAAAAATGCATGGGATGTTGTTTTTTTCCGTGTTTATGCCCCCACAAAGTGGCGGCATATAGGGTTGCCCTTGTCCCTACGTACGTACGTACGTACGTACGTACGTACGTCCCGAAGATTGTTTCCGATCTAATTCTTGAAAACCGTTTGTCCAATCCTCACCAAACTTTAAACACATGTTTGTGACCATAATATCTTGATCAAGTTCGATAGTCATGGAAATCGCTTTAGTCATTTAGGAGTTACGGCCCTTTTTTGCCAAAAATTCACGAAGATTGTTTCCGATCTAATTCTTGAAAACCGTTTGTCCAATCCTCACCAAACTTTAAACACATGTTTGTGACCATAATATCTTGATCAAGTTCGATAGTCATGGAAATCGCTTTAGTCATTTAGGAGTTACGGCCCTTTTTTGCCAAAAATACTTCAAAAATATATGTTTCCAATCTAATTCTTGAAAAGTATGTGTCCAATCCTCACCAAACTTTACATACATGATTGTGACCATAATATCTTGATCAAGTTCGATAGCCATGGAAATCGCTTTTGTCATTTAGGAGTTACGGCCCTTTATTTGCAAAAAAAGACTTGAAAAATACGTCCCGAAGATTGTTTCCGATCTAATTCTTGAAAACTGTTTGTCCAATCCTCACCAAACTTTTAACACATGTTTGTGACCATAATATCTTGATCAAGTTCGATAGCCATGGAAATCGCTTTAATCATTTAGGAGTTAGGGCCCTCAGATTATCCTGAATAATCATTATGGCTTATTTTCTGTGACAAAAAATCGAAGTGGGGGCATCCGTGTCCTATGGACACATTTCTAGTTTTTTTTTTGTCCTACATTCTCGGAAAACAATTTATTATAATTAAGATTTCATTACAATGATTTCTGTCAAAATCTTTTTTAACAAAGACAAGCAAAATATCAGAGCTTTCTTTTACTGTTTATGGAGCTAGGCATGTGGGTCAGAATGGACGCGTGGGTATCTTGTGATCAGAGCTTTGTTATTTTTTACAGAGCCAAGCATGGGAGTCAGAATGGACGCGGGGGTATCTTGTGATCAGAGCTTTGTTATTTTTTACAGAGCCAAGCATGGGAGTCAGAATGGACGCATGGGTATCTTGTGATCAGAGCTTTGTTATTTTTTTACAGAGCCAAGCATGGGAGTCAGAATGGACGCGTGGGTATCTTGTGATCAGAGCTTTGTTATTTTTTACAGAGCCAAGCATGGGAGTCAGAATGGACGCGTGTGTATCTTGTGATCGCAGCTTTCTGCACACTGATGGTGTTGTTGGTAGGATGGCTCATCTACCGGGATCCCTGCTTCCAGTGGGAGATACGCACACAGATGGTAAGAGTTTACTCTCAGATGGTTACACTATATTTTGGGTATCTTTAATATATTGTAATGTATTGAATTAAGTATATTAATATTCAATACATTATTGTTTACTAGCCTTTAGACTAAGAAATTTATTCTGCGTTTGTATACACTATGTTTAACAACAGTTACTGTCATATTAACTATTTGGAGAATATTCATTATTTCTAAACATAATTTTTAAACTGAGTTGTATTCCTAAAGTAAAAAGGGTAACAATTCCTTTGGAAAAAAGTTATCGCTATTTCAACATGGGACACAAAATTAAAAATAATTTTCAAGATAATATGAACAAAATAAAAAAAATAGGTGACAATTTTTCACAATTTTGAAGTTTTTAGAATAAAGAAACTCAATGAATGTCATGTATGGGTATAAAAGACTGGCCAGACCGGACCAACAGAAATTTCTGTAGCAGGATGACAATTACAGATTTCAGAAGATTGCATTATTGTAATGGTTTATATGCTGGAGCACTGTATATTTACATCTGTTTGGGACAAATCAGCTTTATTTTAAATCACCTCTCACAGTGTGGAAACTTAATGAACGAACTTTAATATACAGAACGACACTTCACTTCTAAATGATGGTATACTTAATAAGATTATATTATTTACCTTTCAGTGTGAAGATTACCACAATGGTTTGATAGCAGGAGCGTTGTGTTTTGACATTTGTGTAGAACAAGTTGGCTACCTCTCACACTGTGTGGAACAACATGATGATCTTTCAGTAAGATATTTATCACGAAATTAAACAAGCTTGGGGCTTATCAGTTCCTCGTATTTCAACATTTATTTGTATGTATGAAGAAATTACAGTAAATGTGGGAGAAATTGTTTCATTCAATTTAAGTTTGCATGTTTTGGGAAAAAAAATGTTGTCTAGGTATTGTAATAGCCTTGTGATCATCTTCATCATGGGGCTGTGCAAAATACTTCTGTCTATAAGTGGGTTTATATAAACGATCATTGGGGAAAATGTGTATTTTCGTATTGTAGGCATTGGTCATTGTCAATTTCTTTCAATACATGCACAGGTCCATTTTATCCTTCTTTACCAGGCTTCTTTCCCAAGGGCCAGACCTTTTTTTCCTTAAATTAGTCTCTGAAATTTCTCATTTTCCAAATAAAAGAATGTTGTTGTTTTTATTATGAAAATCTCATGATCCATTAAGAGATGTTTTTGAGTGATTTATTTACTGCTTTATTGATATTTTACACAATATGTTCCCATAATGTTTGAAAAAGTACTATGAGAATTTTTCTTCAAAACTAAAAGCACTTTTTTCCCACAAAAAGAGCAAGGGTGTCTTGCCAATAACTGGTTAAAGGGCCCTAATGCAAATTTCCTGTTGTTAAAAGTTTAAGATTTATATCTCCAACATGTTAATTTCATTACTTCAGATATTCCGATGGGACGACTTGCTACTAAAGGCTCGGAGAGGTGACCACAAGGTGGTCAATGACCTTGACCAGTACATCTGGGAGGGAATGACCATGGCTGACCTTGAGGCAGTACTTGATTCATTCTTTGGTAACATACTAGGCAGGGGAGATCACTCCAGGCTTATCGAGGATGTAGTGGATTACGCTGACTTTAATAAGGATAAACAAGTAGGTGGAATGTTTTTATAGTGGTCTGTTTGTTATAGAAAAATCAGAGGTAATCTCATGTTTTTTGTCAACCTAAAATGGAACAGTATTTGTTCACCAATTCAGGTGCTGTTTTTTAATATTTTGGGATATGACCTTTACCCAAAGCTTTGGGAATTTTTGCATTTTTTTGGCAAAATTGTGAATTTCTTTGTAAATTATAACATTGAAAGGGTATAATATACGGTATTTAATTCTACAATGAGTAATACTCAAAAACTGTTCATCATATGTATTTGGAACATAATATGCACAGCCCCGGTTAACACCCTACATGGGTTAATCCCTTTGTTTTAACTCTTTGAAATATTAAACTGTTTGATCAACAAGTTCTGGGCTCAGAGAATGGTGCTCTAGATTATGCATGCAAATTCTCATATATGCATCAAAATTGCTGATTGCTCAAAGAAAATATTGATAGGTCTATTTTTCAAGATAGTATTTTGCATAATACACAGTACTCATTCTATTTTACATACGTTTCTTCTTCGGCGTCCTATTAGCTCGCACTGGCAATTCTAGACTTGTTTTGAGGAAATACCGCCGATTTTTGGACCATCTGGTGTCCATTCCCTTTAAGCCTATCCTGATTTCAAAAACAATACATATTTTCACTGTAACAATACACACTTGATTGTGGTGGAGCAAGTCCCATAACTCTGGCTAGATATATATACTACGGGTATTATAATTCATGGAGAGAAGAAAAAAAGTATATTGAAGTTAAGAGTCATAGGGAAAGTGTTATAGAGGTTGGAGTATCTATGATTTGCATGTTTGGTGCATTTCTATAAAATGAAGTCAAGACACTCATGTGTAAATCATATAAGAAAAACTTTCTTTGTCTGTATTTGCATGTTTCTGTACCAAATTTAAATGTCATTAAACTTATTAAACAAGGCTTTTCTGTGTTATTGCATTTTAATGTCAATTATAATGTTACATAAATAATGTTTTTTTCTCTAAACCACAACAGATAAAAAAGAAGTTTATCAAAACAGTCTCAGTTCTAAAGTTGAAAATGACAACAGTTATAACATTTTAATGTATAAAGTAATTTAACTTGTCATTTTTTTATAGCAATTTAAAGTAATACAAACGTTAATTACTGTATCACACACAGTCTTAAAGATGAATTGTGTTGTTAAGACATTGATATAGAGCCTTGTTAAGATTCCAAGCTGTATAATATAATCAGGCTATGTTTAATGAAGACATGCTGGATTCATTAAGTAATAAATCTTCTAGGTTTAAGTGTTGCTTTCAACTTGCAATTACAAGCACTTATTGAGATTTACATATGTCATAAATAATTTTAACATCTTTAAGCAGACTTTTATTCACCGTCATGTACACTGTAGTGTGTGTACCAGGTACTTAAAATAACACTTCAAATTAATATGTCATATATTCTAAATTAAATTTTAAAGTTGGGGTGTGTATGTGATATAAGCCATATTTCTGGAGACCATTCCAGGGGATTTTGACCTTTTTGATGAGCAGAATTCCGGGGAGTTTTTACACCCCCCCACCCCCCATCTTTTAAGATCATTAACATTTAAAGTTTTGGTGAAAGTTTAAATAAAAAAAGATCCTCTTTATTTTATAACCTTAATTTTACTAATTTCAGGTCAATTTTGGAGAAATACGATCAATGTGGCACCTATTACAGATCCAAGAATTCCAGACACTCTTCATATTTCGTGATAATCCAGTCTTTCCTTCAATAAATGGGACCTGCGGTTCCCTGTATTTCGTGGAGGATACATTCCACCATTACTTGTATCGAAGAAATAAGTCATCATATGTGGATAAAATCTTTCCTAACAGGTCAGCTATTGTTATGAGATCAAAGAAATAATGAGAAATAGTTAGAAATAGTTTCATTATAGGCCTGGGCCAAATATTTCTGCGAAGTTTGTTTTGAAACAGTACTAAGTAATCTTCAAACTTTGTATGCATATTATTTATGGTAGGTTGACCCCTAACCCCTTGATTGATTTGAGGTCAAAGATGAAGGTCATGTTGAACTTTCCTAAAATCATTTTTTTGGTGCATACATTTCTGATCAATTTCTTCTGAACAACTGGGGTTAGAGTCTTCTGACTTGAAATGCACATTGGTCATAATTAGTAGATTATCTTAATGATTTTAAGTTTAATAGGTCAAAGGTCATGGTCATTATGACCTTTACTAGAACAATTATGGTTGCTCCCAATAGGCCACACATCTAATTAATGATATTTCAGTATAAATACTTCATTTATCATATTTACTGTAGAAAATATATTATGGTTGCAAGCAAATGTATTTCAATGATAACTTATTTAATGGAAATGGTTTGTGTTTATTTCTACAGGTACCGTTGGGGTGCTCCAGCTTTTCTTCAACGAGCGTATATTGGACTTGGTATTCTGGAGTATACATTTTCCATACGGGAACAAGATAATGCCCGTTTCTACATGTGTGACTTTAGTCCGAGTAACTTTGGTTACTCAAGATTTTACGAAATGAAAGTCTCAAATGTTGGGGGGTTGATTTCTGAAGCGATGTTAAATAAAACATTTGAAAGCAAATATTGTGATAGTGATATCGATTGCGTGTACGGCACGGTTTGTCGGACGTCTTGTGATAAGCTGACGCAAAAGTGTCGAAGCTTGCCTGAGAATTACATTCCAGATATTGTAAAAGTTTGTAACATTCTACAAGACTATTTACTCTTCAATATGCCCACCAAGATTAAGTATGTTTTAAGTCATCTTGTAGCGGACTGTATACGCATTGGCAAGAAAGCTGTGGCAATGAATCCATATCGTACTGCGGTTGAGGAAAATATGGCTCTAGACCGTCTTAATCAGGTTTTGTGGGATGAATTAAAATTCTCAGAAAATAAATGGATGGACAAGACAACGAAAAAACCAGCACTGATTGTGTGAGACAAGTCCTTAGATTAGGTGAAACTAGCAACGATTGTGTCAGACAAGTCCCTAGATTAGGGGAAACCATGTTTTTTTTAAGAGGAATATTTTCCAAATACCAGTATTTTACCTCTTCATTTATTTTTTTTACAAAGTGGCATGTAATTGTCTTCACATTGAAACGCAGTCACCCTAGCCCGTGTTGGTCAAATTCTTGGGGCGGTTTCATTAAGAATCCTAGAAACAGTCGCGTAGCTACGGTTTATTGTCAACAGTAGTACCAAACAATTGTTTTTTTCAGCCCCATTTCCTGCTATAAAAAAATCCCCTACCCAGGTAAAAAAAAATATGTATATTTTTTATTTTTCAAATTTTTAGGAGCCTTGACCTCTAAACATGTAGCAGATGTAGCAATTTAGTGCCATTCATGAAGCTGTTCATATGTTTGTTGATTAAAAGGTCTGTCAACAAATTGAACATTTTAAGAATCATGTTAGTATTTTCCCCCTTTTTGCCAAAACAACACTATTTTCCCACTATCAAAGGGCCACCATTAAAAGTTGAAAAAAACACTGCGCACTGTTGGACTATCACAAAGGTATGCAATTGCTTATAGGAATCTTAATGACAAGGGCTTGCTGTACATAAACATGTAAAATAATGCCTTCTTGAGCAGCATTATAAGTTTCCATTTTTGGAGGGAAAAATTGGTCTGGCCAGAATGCTTTTGAATTTGCAGGTGTTTGCAAATATACGGTACTTATTTTTTTTGTGTGCAATTATCTTCAAAATATTATCCTAATGTGTTTTTCACTTTTTGTTATTTTGCTTATGGCTTCTTTTAAACATTTGATAGCATATTTTCATCAAGTAGTTAACTATTAGTTGTTAAATTTAAGAAACGGATGTAAAGAAATTCCAAAATTTACATTAATGAAAATACTTGCCATGTATATATATATACACTAATATTTACTACAAATTTTGATGCAATATTGTTGACTTGCAATATTAGATGAAATGCAATTTTACTATTTTCTAGGAGTCATTTTAAATAATTGTTTTGTGTCATATATTATTATATTATCAAGGCTTGATAGAAATTTTTAATTATCTTTTTTCTAGCTTCAACTATTGAGTTACGCCCCTCTTTGTTTTGTCTGCAAAGCAAAGATCACTGTGTCCGTCAGTATCACACTATCTTATCCGATCAAAAACTTTTAAACAACTAGAAGATTCTTTGAACTTGGTATGCTCACTGGTCATTGTCAAAGATGACCTATCAATTATGGAGTCAATAGATTAAAGGTCAAGGTCATGGTGAATGACTGTTACATCAAATATTATGTAATGTTATGTAATCACCTGGGAAAAGATCTGTCTTACGTAATTCTACTTTAGTTGAGTGAAACAACCGATAACTCATTGGTGTTAACGTTCACTTGTGCTACTCTTTGTTAAATACATGGTCACAATGCTGGTCAGAATTTCTTCCTTTACAAAGCTTTGAAGGATGAGAGGATTTTTTTTTTAGTGTTAGAGGGGGGAGGGGGAGGGTGAAGGGGGTTAGTGAGGGTTAGAAGGGCAGAGGGGGGGCATTTAAATTTGTTTCCCACTTGTTAACATGTTTTAATACTTTATAATTGTTTATCCTATTAAACTGTTACATGTTTTATAGATTATTTCTTTCCAGTTGTTAAAATGATTCTAATGCAATGGTCTTTGAGATTTTAAAGCAATTTCCATAGCCATATAAGGGTTCAGATTTGATAGTAGATTTATCATTCCATTGTTTTTAATATTTTATTTAAAAAAATGCTCTTGGTCAAAACTGGCTTGTAAATAATAATTACAATAAATCTATTGCATTGCAAGTTGACAGACAATCTGCTGTTTTCACATTATATTTAACTCTACAAAATTCAAATGCTGTGGTATCCCGGTGTTTCTGTATTACTTTGGTCATCAAAATGTAAATTCAGTTTTCTGAATGGTTATTTTTGCATTTTTTAGGGACACTTATTTCAACATGTTGTGATTTAGCGAATTGTTGTAATGTTTCTGTTTTTAAGTCCAGTTTACAAGCTGATGTGTTTCATGTATTATGATATTTGGATAAAAGGAGTTTGGTTGAAAATGAGTTATAATAGTTTAAATGATATTAAGTGGAAAAGTGATGTTCTTTTTCCAATTTATGGCTAGTGACTTTGAACATATTTTGATGTCTCATTTAAGAGCCATTTAAAGATTTTATCTAGTAAGCATTAAAAGTTTTTAGATGAATGTTTATTGTATTACTTTATCAGACATGGGGCCAAGTGTTATCAGACATTGGGCCAAGTGTTATCAGACATTGGGCCAAGTGTTATCAGACATTGGGCCAAGTGTTCAGAACTTCGTTAGAGTGAACAACATTATTAAAGTCATTGTAGTTACTTTTAAATCGTTACTGATCGGGAAGTTAAATGGATACAGTATTTGAGACAACTGTTTCAGCTGAACTTGTTAATATTTAAATATGTGAGCACATAATCAAATATTTCAAGTTTAAAATTTAACAACGATGCCGTTAATCACATTGTTAGCTTTAATAAATTTCTGAACAATCGGCCCATAGTGTATATATTTTCTTAAAAATTTTCTGTTGATTATCATGTAATATCATATACTGAAATTACTGTCCTTGTTAGCAAATGATACAGGTATGTCTTTCAATGAATTTCAATTTATTTGTTTAAAGTTAAGCTTCATATTGTACTATTCTTGTATTGGAGATTATTATGATTGGTTTTGTTTATGCATTAATTCTCATATCAAAAAGGTAACATTTAGGCAGATCAGATCAGAACCCACAACATATCTGTACATAACAGTTATCAGACCTGTTACTGTTGTTATTGACATTATACATAACCCTTGCTTTGTGCTCTAGATATGTGTTCTGAACTAGCAAACCTACTTATCTAATGAAGTAAGATAACCCTAATTATAATTATTTTTTGGCCAATTATGGACCTTTATTATTCAACTAAGAAATTCTGAATGTAAGGACACATTGGTAGATATATCAGCAACTACTTGGTGTATTGCATTCGCCATTGAGACTTTATACAATGGTACTCAACCATCCAACCTACTTGAATCACAAAGTGAGATAACACTATTTTGCATTTGATGCAAATTATGGCCCTTTATTATTCTACTTAGAGATTCTGGTAAAGGTTTTGCATGTAACCACAAATTAGTCAATATCTCAGCAATTACATCATGTACGATATTGAAACATTACTACTAATTAATCAATTTAAAAAATTATTTTGCTTATAATGCAAATTATTCCCGTTTATTAATAAACTTAGAAATTCTGGGTAAGGTTTTGCATGTAAGCACACTTAGAGAAATATACCAGCAACTACTTCATGTATTGCAATGAAACTTAATATAATCATGTATGATAACACTCATATAATTAAAAAAAAAAAGTTTTTTATTTTTTATTTGGAAATTCCAGTTAAATTTAGCATGTTATCTTATTCTACAGTTTTCCACGCATGTTTCACCAAATCTTTGCAATCCTCAATTTTTAAAGGGCAGAATAGTTGAGCACGGTGTCTCTGTGACAGCTCTTGTTTTATAAGTTCTCTTGCATCAGAAACAGGCAACCATGATACCTTTTTATAATATTTTATTTGTTAAATTCTCTGCTTCAATTTCACACATTGTTATAATACGTTTTGTAACCATATCACTAGGTTTAATTTTGATTTTTGTCATCAACATGAATATCTCAACAGGACTCATTTTCACAGATGATGTCAACTTTTATTTACAATTTGGTTGATTGCTTATTTTGTGATTTCACAAACAGAAATAGGTGATATAGTTATGTCTCCCCCTCTCTGGGGGAGACATATTGTTTTTGCCCTGTCCGTCAGTCCGATAGTCCGTCAGTCCGTCAGTCCGTCCGTACGTCACACTTCGTTTCCGATCGATAACTGGAAAACCGCATGACCTAGGTTCACCAAACTTGGTAGGGAGGTTGGTCATGAGGTGTAGAAGATCCCTATTGTTTTTGGGGTCACTAGGTCAAAGGTCAAGGTCGCGGCGACCCCCAATGTAAAAAACATTTCCGCTCAATATCTTGAGAACGGTTTGACCTAGGTTCACCAAACTTGGTAGGGAGGTTGGTCATGAGGTGTAGACGATCCCTATTGTTTTTGGGGTCACTAGGTCAAAGGTCAAGGTCGCGGCGACCCCCAATGTAAAAAACATTTCCGCTCAATATCTTGAGAACGGTTTGACCTAGGTTCACCAAACTTGGTAGGGAGGTTGGTCATGAGGTGTAGAAGATCCCTATTGTTTTTGGGGTCACTAGGTCAAAGGTCAAGGTCGCGGCGACCCCCAATGTAAAAAACATTTCCGCTCAATATCTTGAGAACGGTTTGACCTAGGTTCACCAAACTTGGTAGGGAGGTTGGTCATGAGGTGTAGAAGACATGTATTGTTTTTCGGGTCACTAGGTCAAAGGTCACGGCGACCCCCAAAGTTAAAACCAATGCCGCTCAATATCTTGAGAACGGTTTGACCTAGGTTCACCAAACTTGGTAGGAAGGTTGGTCATGAGGTGTAGAAGATCCCTATTGATTTTGGGGTCACATGTCAAGGTCAAGTGCTTGAAAGATGAAAAATAGTTTTCAGATCATTAACTAGGGCTTATTGTGTGGAAATCCCTATTGAATTCTCACACCCTGCTTTCCAGCCAGATGTATCAGTACTTTACACCTCTAAGTCTTACTAAGCCTTCGGGGGAGACATGCGCTTTTCTCAAAAGCCCATTCTAGTTTTTTTCTATAGTTCATATATTGGAATCATTTGAACTAGCAATAAACATTAGTTTTTACACAAGAACCAGGTTACCTCTCAAAAACCAGGTGATCTCGCAAGAACCAGGTTATCTCACAAGAACCTGGTTATCTCTCAAGAATTAGGTTATCTCTCAAGAATTAGGTTATCTCTCAACAACCAAGTTATCTCTCAAGAACCAGGTTATCTCTCAAGAACCAGGTTACCTCTCGAGAACCAGGTTTTCACTTAAGAACCTGGTTATCTCTCAAGAACCAGGTTACCTCTAAAGAACCAGGTTATCTCTCAAGAATTAGGTTATCTCTAAAGAACCAAGTTATTTCTCAAGATTCAGGTTACCTCTAAAGAACCAGGTTATCTCTCAAGAACCAAGTTATCTTTCAAGAACCAAGTTATCTCTCAAGAACTAGGTTATCTCTCAAAAACTAGGTTATCTCTCAAGAACCAGGTTATCTCTTAAGAATAAGGTTACCTCTCAAGAACCAAGTTATCTTTCAAGAACCAAGTTATCTCTCAAGAACTAGGTTATCTCTCAAAAACTAGGTTATCTCTCAAAAACTAGGTTATCTCTCAAGAACCATGGTTTCTCACTAGAACCTTTGACCTCAAAGACAGTTCACAACATCAGCACCACTGCCATTTTTTTATCAGTAATAGAAAACTATGACACCGTATTTTTCACTAATGTCATATTAAACATTAGACCTATTTTTGCCGGGCTTGGTTTATATACAAAGATACAAATATGGGTTATCTCATGATGTATATATCAGCTTCACGAAGGAAAAAAGGTAAAATATAATGTGAGATTTTATCATGAACACCTGCAAGTATGTAAAGGGTGAATTATGTAACTATAAATGTTTTGCCCCTGGAGGGGGGGGGGGGGGGCAGACGACATATAGTAGACATTATAGACATTGGGTGATTCATGGAAGGTGGGATTTTGACAGGCCTGGGATGAAGGCCGCACAGGATAAAGGCTTTACCAGGGTTTATTTCAGAAGAAATTTTGATGCATTTTTTACCACTACTTGACGCCAACTGCGACTGCAGGGATTTCAACCAATTTCCTTGCCTAAATCCCCTGGGTGTGGCTGCCCATCCCCCTCTCTTCACAGTGGGGCAAAGCATATGTAGTGATGGTCATAATACAGTCAATGTTGAACCAAGGGTATTTTGATGTGATCTCATTATGTACAAAGAGATGTAAATTTTGTAATACTAATTTTATTTGTTGTAAATACTGAACATGAATCTTATTGGTAAATTTTGTATGACTTGTTGTTTTGGGGTTGTAAATACTGAATTTGAACCTTATTGTTCACACTTATTTATCAGATGTATGACAAAATCCCGCCAAAAATCACCCCACCACCACCAGTTGTTACGAAGACAGATGAAATGTCAATTTTTTTATTTAATGTTGTTTTGATTAGAAAAGTTGTATAATTGAAAATAAAAATAAAATACAGCCTGAACACTGTATAAATATGGTATATAATCTTCCAAAATAGGAGGAAAAGTTGAATATCATGTGAGCAGGATTTTGTGTGCATATGCAAGAACTGGTGGGGGTCGGGGATCTTGTCCAGGGGAGTATTTTGTTTACTGTCCAACTTATCTATTATAATGTATGAATCATATTTGTTTTCATTTTTGTTTTAATACGCTCTTTATTTACTTGTTTACTGTCCAACTTATCTATTATTATGTATGAATCATATTTGTTTTCATTTTTGTTTTAATACACTCTTTATTTACAAATAAAATGTGCAGCCGTGTAATGTACAATAGCAAACATAATCAGACTCTAGTGTTTAAAATCAATGTTTGCCCAACCTCTGTTTTTATGAACCAAATTCACTAAAATGTTGAAAATATGTTACAGCTAAATGCTGTTTAACCAAAGGGTTTTTAGGGCCATTTTAAAAATGCTGATTGCATACATGCCATATTTCTGGACACCTCCCAAGAGGGATTTTGATATTAGCCCAGGCAGTTTTAAATGTGTCTAAAATATCTGTCAATATCTCATACAAGCCATATTTCTGGAAGATTTCCTAGAGTTTTTTTGCTTCAAAAAGCATTTATTTTTGTATGTTCTAACTTTTTAAAGCAATTTCTTTAATCTAGCATTTCTTTTAACTAAAAAGCACTGTATTGGGTATACATGTTGTAAGAAATTGTATTGAACAAGGCAATCAAGTCTCAACATCTCCCAGTATATCAGTATTTATACTTAATATATTTTGGGGTATATTCATTCCGTGCTGGGAGATCAGGGGTTGAATTGAAATTCTAGTGGATTTTTCCCCCAATTGGATGGCATCTGCTGATATGGCAGGTATGTGTGAGTCATCTTGTTGGGCAAACCATAACTTTGAACACTTCACCTTTGTGAATAGATACCAGTACTCAGATGTTTAACTTGATATTGTACCATACGTGTATTAGAAAATGTTTTTGTTTATTCATGAACTCTTATATTAGAAAGGCAATTATAAGCAGATCAGAAAAAAAAAAACACAACATGTACATTTATAATACTGATACTAAACCAACTACCCTCGATAATGATATTATACATTACTGCCCCTATGTTCTCATTATGTATAATTCAAAGATAGAGGGCAGCTGATGCAATCACATTAGTGACATTGTCAATAAAAATTTCTCAGATGAGTTAATAATGGCATATTCATTTTCTGCAAGGTATTGTACCCCAGAAACAGGCAACCCTAAGCTTTTTGAATTTTTTTTTTATTTAAATTCTCTTATTCAATTTTACAAATTGTCATTCCGGTATTTTGTTTTGTAATTATATCAATTGGTTTAATTTTGTTTTTTGTCATGAACATGAATAGTTCAACAGCACTCATTTTTGCAGTTGACTTACCTAACCTCTCAACAGTGTTACAGAATGTTTATATTTCAGAACCCATTGTTCCTATTGCCACAACTCATGTCTTTATAGTGATTGTATTAAATGCTGGAAAATTGGTAGGTGGAGGTTTTACATGTAGGGCTCTAGGTGGAAAAGATGCTCGGTTGGATTTTATCCTGTTGATATAGGATTGTACATGAGTTGCCATCTATACAAAATATATGAAACAAGATAAGGGAAGTAGAATATAAAATTTCCGTAACTACTGTGAATTATTTATATCCATGGGCTTAAAATTTTGTGATTTTTCACAAAAGGACAAGTTTGTTGGTTCTTAAATTTGTGGATTTTCATTTTCAGGCGACAAATTGTATTTATTTATATAAACATTATAAAAGCACATACAACAAGAAAAAGAAATGAAAAGAAATGTACACAAGTCACAATAAATTTATAAATGTTTCTATGTTTATTATTTTTTGTTTGATAAGAATTCCAAGAACAGATCAGCTTTGATGATGATGATGATGATATGATGATGATGATGTTGATGATGATGATGATAATGATGATGATGATGATGATGATGATGATGGTGCTGGTGCTGGTGGTGATGACGATGACGATGATGATGATGATGATGATGATGATGATGATGATGATGATGATGATGATGATGATGATGGCGACGATGATAATGATGATGACGGTGATGATGGTGATAATGATGATGATGATGATGATGATGATGATGATGATGATGATGATGATGATGATGATGATGATGATGATGATGATGATGATGATGATGATGATGATGATGACGACGATGATGTTGATGATGATGGCGACGATGATAATGATGATGATGATAATTGCGACGATTATAATGTTAATGATGGTGATGATGGTGACAAGGACCTATACAGTAAACTGATTTATAGGTCCGTGGTGGTGATAATGATGATAGTGATGATGATAACGATGTTGTTGATGATGATAATGATGATGATGGTGGTGATCATGATGATAATTATAACGATGATGATAAGGAGCACCACCATTACGACGATGATGACGTTGTTGAGGTAACGCGGATAACGATTGTGTCGATAGCGATGTGAACAATTATATTTACTGTACCGCTGTTGACAACATGGCAGAAAAACAAGATAATTATTTTGACAGTTCAACAAAATTTTGTTTATAACGGAATTCAGCAGAAAGTTGTTGGTGATATCATTAAGATATCAACCTCAGTATATATAGATCATGTCTTCCAACACTTTACTAATTCTGCTCATTACAACCTTTGTAGTTTTAATGTTTTTAACCGACTCAGGTCAAGCAATGGATTCTGCTACAAAACAAACATTGAAGTGAGTTCAAAACTTTTTTGTTTTAATTTGATCGAAATTCTATCAGAATTGTTTTTTCAAGCATTTATATATCGAAATGTATATTGAAGGTAAATAATATTTTACATGCTTAAACCTTTCTCTGTCAAATCTGGACGGTGGAGGTTATATGGGAGACGTTTTCTCATTATTCAATGATAGAGGGGATTCAAAAATGGATAATGTCGTAAAATGACTTATTTGCTACATAATGGTTTAAAGCTGTCTATGGGTATAAGATAACTATATGGGAAGCAGTTTTGATATATCTTGGCCGTGATTACTAATATGATTACTATATTGAAACAAAGTGTTGACTATATGGGAGTCAGTTTTGGTAAAAAAGAAATTCCTTACTATATGGGAACCAGTTTTGGTAACTCAACGAATATATAATCATATAACATAAGACAGTTAATAAAAAGGATTCAGTGTTTGTTAAATGCAATTTATGGGTATACAATTACTATAAGGGAGTCAGTTTTGGTGAACTGCAATTTATGGGTATACAATTACTATAAGGGAGTCAGTTTTGGTGAACTGCAATTTATGGGTATATAATTACTATATGGGAGTCAGTTTTGGTGAACTGCAATTTATGGGTATACAATTACTATAAGGGAGTCAGTTTTGGTGAACTGCAATTTATGGGTATACAATTACTATATGGGAGTCAGTTTTGGTGAACTGCAATTTATGGGTATACAATTACTATATATATGGGAGTCAGTTTTGGTGAACTGCAATTTATGGGTATACAATTACTATAAGGGAGTCAGTTTTGGTGAACTGCAATTTATGGGTATACAATTACTATATGGGAGTCAGTTTTGGTGAACTGCAATTTATGGGTATACAATTACTATATGGGAGTCAGTTTTGGTGAACTGCAATTTATGGGTATACAATTACTATATGGGAGTCAGTTTTGGTGAACTGCAATTTATGGGTATACGATTACTATATGGGAGTCAGTTTTGGTGAACTGCAAGTTATGGGTATACGATTACTATATGGGAGTCAGTTTTGGTGAACCGCAATTTATGGGTATACGATTACTATATGGGAGTCAGTTTTGGTTAAATGCAATTTATAGGTATACAATTACTATATGGGAGTCAGTTTTTGGTTAAATGCAATTTATAGGTATACAATTACTATATGGGATCCAGTTTTGGCATCTCTACTGTAGGCTAGGTAATGAACGCACATTGAAATGAACAGTTGACGCAACTGACTGTAAGGGATTTAGTTTTGGTTAATTGCATGTTTGCAACATAAATGTATGGGTATTAATCTACTAGATGGATCCAGGCTTGATATCCTTAGGCAGTGAAAACATATTGAAATACACAGTTGACTTAACTGACTAAAAGGGATTCAGTTTTGGTTAATTGCATTGTATGTGTGTAGCATTACTTTATATGGGATCCAGTTTTGATATCTCTAAACCGTGAGCATTTTAATGAAACGAACAGTTGACGGTAAGGGATCCCGTTTTGGTAAAAACACATTTTCCTCTGTATATGGGATCCAGTTTTGATAACACAACAAACGCATATTCATTTTAAATTGGACAGTAGACTTATAAGGATCATGATTTGGTTAAATGCAATTGCATTTCATGAGTAAAGCATCAATGCTATATGGGAGCCAGTTTTGATACCTCTAGGCATTGCATGCATATTGAAATGAACAGTTGACTTCCGACTGACCAAAGGGGATTCAGTTTCGGTTCATTGCACTTTGTAGATATATCATTATAGCTGTTCATTGTAACGTGCGTTCAATGCCTAGCCTACAGTAGAGATGCAAAAACTGGATCAAATATAGTAATTGTATACCCATAAATTGCAGTTCACCAAAACTGACTCCCATATAGTAATTGTATACCCATAAATTGCAGTTCACCAAAACTGACTCCCATATAGTAATTGTATACCCATAAATTGCAGTTCACCAAAACTGACTCCCATATAGTAATTGTATACCCATAAATTGCAGTTCACCAAAACTGACTCCCATATAGTAATTGTATACCCATAAATTGCAGTTCACCAAAACTGACTCCCATATAGTAATTGTATACCCATAAATTGCAGTTCACCAAAACTGACTCCCTTATAGTAATCGTATATCCATAAATTGCAGTTCACCAAAACTGACTCCCATATAGTAATCGTATACCCATAAATTGCAGTTCACCAAAACTGACTCCCTTATAGTAAACGTATACCCATAAATTGCAGTTCACCAAAACTGACTCCCATATAGTAATCGTATACCCATAAATTGCAGTTCACCAAAACTGACTCCCTTATAGTAACCGTATACCCATAAATTGCAGTTCACCAAAACTGACTCCCATATAGTAATTGTATACCCATAAATTGCAGTTCACCAAAACTGACTCCCATATAGTAATTGTATACCCATAAATTGCAGTTCACCAAAACTGACTCCCATATAGTAATTGTATACCCATAAATTGCAGTTCACCAAAACTGACTCCCATATAGTAATTGTATACCCATAAATTGCAGTTCACCAAAACTGACTCCCATATAGTAATTGTATACCCATAAATTGCAGTTCACCAAAACTGACTCCCTTATAATAATCGTATACCCATAAATTGCATTTAACCAAAACTGACTCCCATATAGTAATTGTATACCCATAAATTGCATTAAACCAAAACTGAATCCCTAATCAACTGTCTGGTGTAATATGACTTTATAACATTTGTTGAGTTATCAAAACTGAATCCCATATAGTTTTGTTGACTATACGGGGGTCAGTTGAAAGTCATTTTCATTTTTTGTTTATTTATTTTTTATAAAAACTTTAGCTTTATTGAAGTGTGCAATTGACTAAAATGGATCCAGTTTCGGTTTATCGCCTTATCTGCCAAAATATATAATTGGATACAATTTGGATAACTATAACCTTTGTTATCAAATGAAGGCATTTAGTTTAAAGTAAGAGCATATTTAATAATTATAACTCCACAACAGCCATCGTACTATTATAATATTAACTATAGCAGTCCTATCGGAAAGTGATTGCAAATACCGGGTACCGGTAACCGTGCTTTTGCACCGCCCTTCAGAACGATTTACGTTAACCAAAATCGAATCCCCTATATATTCGATTTCGTTTCCCATATAACACTTACCAATCTGGACCAGTAAACTCACAATTATTCAGTGGTTATTATCTGTCACTCTGTGTGCATCTGTACGAGTATACCATAGATACCAATACCGGCTTTTAAATGACGTTCAAGTGCACATTTTGAGTTAATCAAAGTTTATTGCATGTTTGAATTAATTAACTCCAAAGTTCACTGATGAGTCACTATTTTATTCACTAACAAAAAAGGAATGTTTAAAATTATCTGATTTTGAAAACACTGTTTTTAAACATTTTTTATTGTCACAGATAGTTTTTTCTACTTGATTGTCATTAATATGTTCTTAAAATTTTTTAGCCTATAATATTTTTATTAATAAAAACGCAATTTTAACTTTGGTTTTAAAAGTTCTGTTTCTTCTATAACCTTTACTTACATTCTTGCAACTTGACACGCAAATCTCTAGGTCCCCAGTAGGGGTTTGACATTAATGGAAGTTAGATTGATAGAAAAAACACAGAGTTGAGGTTTTAACTATTATGAAAAATAAACCTTCCGATACGGAAATGTATATGCAGAGAAATAAATGAGATCACCAAAAGGCAAAATTATCTACAAGAAAATACAGTATTGCTAAATCATCAAATGACAAATGCTGGGGGATGATATACATTTGTACTTTTACTACTTTGATATAATTTTGTAAGACAACCGTTAGACATCTTTTGGAATTTACTTTTCAGGAACAAAGTGGTGGAGATGTTTAAACATGCATTTGGTGCTTATATGGTATGTTTTTTTGTGTTAACATGTACGATTTCGTAAGGATTATCGATACATTCTGGGAGTAGGATTTATGTTATTTTCCCAAATAGTCTCTTCGACTGCCTGATTACATTTGTTTGAAGTCAAACCTAATTTCTTGAAGCTTAAGTTTATCATAGCAGAATTAAGCTAAGCTAACAACTTTTTATTCATATTGTTTGTGTCAAATTTACATTTTTCAAAGGAGTTTTTTTACCTGAAACGAAAATTATCATATAAAATCACGACTTAACTAAATTTGACTTAGTTTAATCAAGACTAAATAAGAAATTAGGCCTTACATGTGTATCAACAAAAACTATGGAAATGAGAAAAATGAATATTTAAACAAGGTTAACATTTTAATCAAAGTAGAATAAAATTAAAATAAATTATTTCAGTCTTCTTTTTGTGAGAAATCTAGCAGTCTATCTCTCGGACTCAATGGGCAAATTAGCACTTGCCAATAACATACCTGAGCTTAAGCCTCCTGCTCAATCTTCTTGGTTTTGTTTTACGTTAGCCAAAAAGTCTGGACTTATACATTTCTTCTTGACTCCTTTTATTATCCAACCTATTTTTGTAATTGAACAAGATTGTGTTTTAGTTTCTAATTCTTGTGTAATTTCAGAACCATGCCTTCCCTGCTGATGAGCTGATGCCGTTAAGCTGTAAAGGTCGATATCGTGGTTCCGAGCCAAGCAGAGGGGACATAGATGATTCTCTGGGAAAGTATGACACAATCTAGCTACTCATGAGGGTGTAGCCCAACGCCCTCAGTTGTGTACAAAATATAAGTTACGAGTCTGTATACCCAGTAATGCCCAATTTTGTGTTTCTGCATAACACCCGAGTACTCCTATAAAAGCCCCTGAATATGATGTTTCCATGTAACAACTTGGGGAATTTCAGTTCTGGTATTTCAACTTGTACTGGGGTATTCAGATATTTTATTGCTTCTTGAATTCGGGGAATGCAGAGTCAGTATTGCAATATATCGCCAAAAATGGTTCACTCCATTGTAGACTAAGTATTGAGTATCACTCATTATGATATTAAAGAGTTTCAATACATGGACCATTGAATCAAACATGAAATGAGCTGTTAAACAAGGAATGGTGAAGAATCATCATGATGTTCTTGTCCTTTCCACATTCATACCAAATTAAAATAATGTTCAAAAGCCATTGTAATTGACAGTGTGTTTTGCTTATACGTGTATATGCAATGTTTGTAATGTTATAACATATTTTATATAATGCATCTTTTTATTTCATTTTTCAGCTTTTCTCTGACACTGATTGACAGCCTTGATACAATTGCAGTAAGTTTTTCTGGTATTTGGACATGTTTCAAAGATTGCGTGACTCAAACGTTTTATCGGGTTAGCTATTGAAAATGGTAAATCTCCATGTAAATTGGAACGTGAACAAAATGCTTCTAACAGTGGTACTCAGTCAATAAGAGTCCAAATAAGGATTATTTTGTTTATTAATAATTAAAAAAAATGACAGGAAATATTTCAATTTTTTCAAAAGATGTAAGTAAAGCTAATCGGGTATTGGATGCCTTCAGGGGTGAATTTATATGTACAAGTTTCACTTCAAATATGTATGTCAGTTACTCATAAGTATTTTTTTTCTGTCTTTTTTATAATTCTCAGTAAAATAACTCCATTTAAGCACACAATTTCAGCCCATTTTGTTGTAAATTTTTGCCAACATGAAACTATTCATTTTAACTTGATTTTGAAAAGATCTATCAATCAGTTTGGTATAATACTATTAATGCTCTTGAGTCAGTTTTCTGGGTAGAAGGTATAAAGCTTGTTCAGAAAGTTTGATGGGACTTGAATTCAGAACCTGCTGGGTGAGGGCAAAGCACCAATACCACAAGCACACTTTATCCATCAAATTTATTTACAGATAATGGGTGATGTGCCGGAGTTTGACAAAGCCGTTAAGCTGGTGGTGAATAGTGCCAGGTTCGACACCGATGTTGTTGTTTCAGTATTTGAAACAAACATCAGGGTTCTCGGGTATGTTATTACTTCAAAATGAGCTGAGAACATAAAGTCCTAGCTCATTGTTGTGTTTCAGGTCTTATTATATGTTTTATAAACTGTTATTTTAAGAAAAAGTTTAGGTATTGTCAAAAGTTGAGGTATTGTCATGGTGTTGTTGTCACTCTGCCAGCAGCATTGTTGGCGATGTCATGGTGCAAAACTTTAACCTATGCTAAAAGAAAAGGCTCAAAAAACTAGAAATTAAAACAAAACTTGGTTCAGATGTTGCCAGAGACACTACACACATGTATGGCAAGAACCATAACTCTTACTTTAAGAATTGTCAAGTTTTGCCCCTTGTTCATCTGGAAAAAAACAACAGACAATCATTGTTATTCGCTCTTCATTGCTCTTGATTGTCAATCTGGTGTTAAATACTCATGATAATTGTCTTAAAATGATAGACAAGTTTTAAGATGAATATTTAAATCCATGTACTTTAACAACAGATGACTTTGTCTTGAAGCTTCAAATTCAATATTTCTCTTATGAGATGAAATCATTTTTTTGAGATGAAATCATTTTTAAGCTATTAAAAAATTGGCCCTTTGTTGGTACATTCTCATAAGTCTAATGGATCCTGTTTCAGAGGACTGCTTGGCGGCCATGTTCTAGCTACTTACTTTAGGAAGCGCAAACTCGGTATGGATTGGTACAGAGATGAGCTGTTAAATATGGCGAAAGACATCGGCACAAGATTGCTACCCGCGTTTAATACAAGCACTGGAATCCCTTACCCTAGAGTAAGTTTGGTTTGTTTTTACTTTTTAGCTTGTTTTTTTTTTTTAATAAAAAAATTCTGATCTTGCCAAAGCCATAGTGTTATTAACTTTGTCATCATCGTTTTTTTTTTTAAATGTTGGCCAGAACTTATTAAGTTATTGCAGATTATTATTGACTTGAAACTTGGTATCCATGTTGTAAATGCCAATAATAGTGCACATGGTTAACAAGTCACAAAACTGTAACTTATGGATTAATGGAGTTATGCCCTTTGATCTACTGAAATAAACGGTTGAGCTAAAATAATTTAATTGATATTTAATATGATATAATATTTGACTTGGCACAATAATCTTATTTCTCGGTCAGATTCCTTAAGCTCTATAGAGTTTTCAAATCCACTGTGCTTGGTATCCACTGTGCTTGGTATCCACTGTGCTTGGTATCCACTTGCTATTCTCTTGATTGTACATTGTACTGTGTTTTTCTTTCCAATACATAAACCCTTAAAGCAATCAAGTTATTGATCATTTCTACATGTACTCTTATCCATTGCTCATATTGTAGTTCCTGCTTAAATAACTTGATCTTATTGCCGATGGCAAAATCTATTTGATATATTTTTGTAATATTTACTGACTTACACATGTATTATATAGTAATATTGGTTTTAATTAAACTCAAATTTTCAATCAATATATTAACAACTTTTCAACAGTAGCTACTCAACAAAAACAATGACCAGAATTTTGAATAACAGCAATTTGAATCACAACAACAAAATGTGTTCGAACTAGAAACCTTTCCATTTTAATACTTTCATGCAGTATAAGACAATGAAATACATGTACCGGTATGTTATAATTACGAAGTAAAAATGTTCATCAACAAATAAATCTTTATGCTACAATTAATAAATACTAAATAGTTAAAAAGGCCTTTCCCTACATACATATTTAGGTTTATGTATGTTTCTTTGAGATGTATTTTTTACTTCCTTACTTCTTTATTTTATTATGAAGACAAAACAACATTTTTTTATGATGACAGGCGAGGCTAAAATTTTGGTCCTGAGTAAAAGGGGGTTTTGTTAAATGGGTCATGGGTAAAACGAGTCGTTGGTGAAATAGGTCAAGGGTAAAGCAGGTCATGGGAAAATCGGTCAATGGGTCATGAGTAAAATAGGTTTTCATGGGTAGAACGGGTCATAGGGAAAAACAGGTCGTTGGAAAAATGGGTCTGTGGGTTGTTGGTAAAACTGGTCATGGGTAGAATTACTGGTGGGTACAATGGGTCTTGGGGGAAATGGGTTGTCTGTAGGTAAAATGAGTCATAGGTAAAACGAGTTATGGATTGTTGGTAAACCAGGTCATTGGTAGAACAGGTTGTAGGCATTTCCGGAGTTGGGAAACAGCTTATTGAATTATTGGGCCTTACATATTTTTCATCTCATGTATTTAACTGATGTATGGTATAGAAAATAATTTAGCTCAAATTGTAGAGATAAGGGTACACCAACTCCTTGATTCTAGAACTTAGAGCACAAAGTTGATTGATCAATACTACTTAATTGCAGATAAGGTTAAAGTATAGTAAAGAAAATAATAATGCTTAGGTATACAGTGTACAGTGATAGATGTTTACAGTCTGTTGGGGAAACAATGGTTCTAGAATTTGCCGTCCTGAGTTTGATGTAATTGATCACTCTATTTCATTGCATATACTTTCGAACTGAGACAAACAAAAACAATGTTGCTTAGGAATACAGTGATAAATGTTATACATGTTAACAGTGTGTGGGGGTGGGACCATGGTTCTAGAATTTGCCAACCTTCATTGGTTTTAACTGATCTATATATCTTAATTTCAGATAAATCTTAAGTATGGTATAGGGAAGGATATAGCTCAGAACTGCAAAGATACGTGCACCGCCTGTGCAGGAACCATGATCCTAGAATTTGCCGCACTTAGCAGGTTAACGGGTGATCCTGTGTTTGAAGTAAGTTATCAATGTGAGCAACGGTAATAATTTAGAGGTTAATACACGGGGTAGCCAGGCCATTGAGTGATAAATGGCCTATGTGACTCATAATAATTGCCAAGTCATGCAAATAATCATAGAATCCCTGTACAAATGTGTTACTATATATAGTAACATATGTATAAATGAATTGTAAAGATGTTAAGAGTATGACATGAGTTTCGTTATTTTTACTCACTGATTCATCAGTGACTGAGTTCCCCTGGTGCCCAAAGGCAACATTTTTTAAAACCAATACACAGAGTTAATTTTTATGGCATCATATTCCACAACATGTGCCTGAATCCTGATAGAAATTTTGGAAATATATAAGTATGCAAAATAGCTTTTTTAGGTACAAACAACAAAACTGTGAAATTCTAGTTTTTGACTGCTACAGACAGTGATGAACATTGTGGGTTTGGAATTATTCAATTTATATAGTGTATGTGTTTATGAATCTCGTTTTCATGAATTAAAATACCTGATAAATATAAGTTATTATAAGATGTAATTATTAAGTCATTCGTTTCTATTAAGGATAAAGCCCACAAGGCAATGGACTACCTCTGGAACCAGCGGCACAGAAGCAGTGATCTCGTAGGAACTGTGATCAATATACATAATGGAGACTGGATTAGAAGAGGTGGGTCAAAATGTAACAGCCACACCTATGGTCATAAAGTCATGGACAAATCTAAGAGTCTAGTGACCTGGTAGGCACAGTGATAGATAAACATGAATATGTAGGTCAAAATGTAACAGCTACACCTATGGTCATAAAGTCATGGGCAAAACTAAGAGTCTAGTGACCTGGTAGGCACAGTGATAGATAAACATGAATATGTAGGTCAAAATGTAACAGCTACACCTATGGTCATAAAGTCATGGACAAATCTAAGAGTCTAGTGACCTGGTAGGCACAGTGATAGATAAATATGAATATGTAGGTCAAAATGTAACAGCTACACCTATGGTCATAAAGTCATGGACAAATCTAAGAGTCTAGTGACCTGGTAGGCACAGTGATAGATAAACATGAATATGTAGGTCAAAATGTAACAGCTACACCTATGGTCATAAAGTCATGGGCAAAACTAAGACTCTAGTGATCTTGTAGACTCAGTGATAGATATATGTTATAGAGACGAGATAAAAGGATGCAGGTCAAAATGTAACCGCTACACCTATGGTCATTGGACAAAACTAAAAGTCAAGTGATCTGATCAGGCACGATGATAGATAACTGAATGAAGACTGGATAACAGGAGGCAGGTCAAATTTTAAAATTTGTCAATTAAACCTATGGTCATAAAGGCATGGACAAAGTAAAGATTCAACTGTTCTGGTAGGCCTGGTAATGGAAATAGGATTAATGGAGGTAGGTCAAATTGTGATATCAGTCAGTGACACCTATGGTTATAAAGGCATGGACAAAATGAGGATTCTTGAAATTTCGTTGGCTCAATGTAGATCATTATTACATAGACTGACGAAATGGAGGCTGGTCAATCTGTCATTGATACCTATTGTAAAAAAGGTGTGGACAAAACCTAAATTCTAGTTATATTGTAGGTTATATACTGCTTGTAAAAACAGCATCTATGACTGATACTGCCATGATTTATGCATATAATCCTTTTCAAATGATACCAAAATGATATTGCAACAACCAGACATCTTAAAATTCACTTATTTTTCTATGGAATACCTTAAATTTCAATAAAAAATAAGTAAGCTTTTGTTATTGGAGTAATGAATGACCATGTGACTTTGTGATACTTTTCCTTTCCAGAAAATGGTGTTGGAGTAGGGATAGAGTCATTCTGCTGGGGAATAACCCATACATGTATCTTACAAGATTTAACAATCACTCAAGCATGTTCTTTGACTGATACATTGTACATTTACTTTACAGAAAGTGGAGTTGGAGCAGGGATAGACTCATATTACGAGTATGTTTTGAAGGCCTACATCCTGCTGGGGGATGACACCTATCTCACAAGATTTAACAAGGTACGAAGAAAACTGGTTTTATTCATAGGAATATTCCAGTAATAAGGTCCAGGGACCTCATGTGTTGACAAAACAGGGCAGTTTCATGGGTGGTCAGTATAATAATGAATATTCAATTATATCATTTTTAGTTTCCCTGGGGATGAATATTGTTAGATTTATATTGCCCTTTGTAAAATTCAACAAATGAATTTTACTTTTTTTACAGCATGAACAGTCTCTGGATAAATTAAATCTGACTATAAGCATCACTTTACCACTTTGCAAACTTGTTAATTAAAGTTTTTATCTTATTTTTCACACAATTTCCCCTGTGTATTATCCTATCATATTTTGTATTGTATCATTTGATATCTTGTGTTTCATTCTTCAGCACTATGATGCAGTCAAGAAGTACATCAGCCAGGGTCCCCGATTTATTGATGTTCACATGCACAGGCCTATGTCAGCCTCTCGAAACTTCATGGACGCGCTACTGGCTTTCTGGCCGGGTCTACAGGTATTGTTTTCTTTCTCTTTGAGCTCAGGGATCAAGCCAGGCTTTGAGAAGTGTACAAACAAAGTAGAGAGAAGTTTCTTTCATGTAAATAGAGAAAAGAACTTCTGCCTTAGCTCAAAATAGGGAGAAAACTTTAAAGTTTCTACTCGTAAGTCTATGTCAAGCTTGATCTCTTTAACACTTTTTACCAAATAAGCTTATCTGTCAAAGAATATAAATATATATATAACAGCTGATACGAAAACCTCTCAATTGTGTATCCTTAATAGAAACTAGTAATGGGGTCCTATTTTAAAGCACAGAGAATATGCCTATGATGGGACCTGCCCACAACTGCTTCGATGAGAGGCGGCCATAAACAATGAGGGTATGCTTAATAAAGGATTGTGCAATACCTTGCTTTTACACCTTACAGGTATTAAAAGGTGACATTCAGCCTGCAATCGAGGTCCATGAAATGCTGTACCAAGTCATTCAGCGTCACAACTTCCTTCCTGAAGCGTTCACATCAGATTTCCATATCCATTGGGGTCACCACCCTCTAAGACCAGAATTTGTTGAGTCAACATACTTCTTATATAAGGTAAGGCTAGAATTTATTTGATGAACTTCTCTGCCATTTTTTTTTTTAAAGTGATGGGAGCTACAAGACCTACACTCACATTACAATTGAACTGTGGTAGTTGGGTAGGTTTTCTGTTGACACAGAATTGTCTCTGTTAGCATGATCGCAAGACTGTTAACAAATAAACTCAGGTCTTTTACGACAGCATCCATACCAAATTACCATTGAAATGATGTTTTCTATCCATAATTATGCTAAATTAACTTACACAAGTTTTGTGGACTGCTGCTTAAACAGCATATTTTTCAAAGCTGAAAATGATTTTCAGTTAAAAAAGGTTAAACATTTTCAATAACTAAGATCAGCCCTCTCATTAAGTTTAAGTGTTACAGATATTTCTTGAAATGTTTTCCAGGCTACAGGGGACTCCCATTACCTAGATGTTGGACAGAAAGTCATCGAGAATCTGGACGAGCTTGCCAGAGTGCCCTGTGGATTTGCAGCCATCAAAGATGTCACGAAAGGGACTCATGAGGACCAGTAAGTTTGGGGCATGTTGTGTTAGAAGACTGCTATTCGAAAGTATAGTAAAATCCTTTTTCTCTTAACGATGACAACTGATTTAAAAAAATGCTTATTGTTAAAAACAGAGTAAGTTGACCAATTAGTTTATAGGAAAAGGTCAAGCATGGCCTCCTGAAGTCCAATTAGTTTTTACAGTTTATTTACAATGCACGTTTTCTATTTTACAACCTGAAACAAAATAGCATTATCTCTGATCAGCAGAAGTTAAGCCATTGGAACATAGAAGAAAATTTGTTATCTCGATAGCATTGGTGAAGCACAGCTGCATCCTTGGCTAATTATATTGCTTGTTGAATTGTCATTGGCACAGCACGTCCTTCGAACCAAATACTCTTCTGAGATGCGTCAAGTAAGTTCTAAATAGTGAAAGAGCTATAATTGGAATTATTCTAGGTATGATATAGGGGATAAATGTTTGTTTCAGTTTAAGTTATGCATTATATTTCACAAAGTGAGCACCGAAAGTAATATTTCTCTTGCAGCGTTGCCACGGGTGAAATATTTACTCATTGTGTGCATGAAGTGAAATATGTTGCATATCTTAAACTGATTATTTCAATAAACCACCAGAAAGCATGAAAAAAACTTTGTTTTCCCACATTTCAGAATGGACTCCTTTGTGTTAGCTGAGACGTTTAAATACCTGTATCTGTTGTACGCAGAGAAAAGTGAGCTCATTATTGACGTAGATGACTACATATTCACCACAGAGGCCCATCTACTGCCACTGTCCCTGTCTAGATGTAATAGCTCAAAGCCAGCAGAGTTGGTTAGTTAATGTTTATATATTCAATTAATACAGTACTAGAATTGCAAATGTTAGTCATCTAAATCAAATTTCAGTTTTGTAAAATGCAATATTGTTATATGCATAATGAATTCATTCTTGATTGTGATGGCAGCAATAACCTCGTGAAATCAATACAATACAATACAATGCACTACAATACAATACAACACAATGCAATGCACTGCAATGCGATACATTACAATGCAATACAATATAATGCAATACAATACAATACTTTTATCTCTGCCGTATACTTGAAGAGTTTCTAGACTCGAAAATAAAAAGAAAGGAACAAATAACACAGTGCTTAACAAAGTAATATGTATCAGAAGAATATGCATGAATTATTTGTATATTTCATTTCAGTTCAGCAACACAAAAGAGAGAACGACTCTATACTCTATGTTATAACATTGATAAAATGTTATTTCTTAAAACAATCTTGAGTCTAGTGAACTTCACAGACTGGAAGATGAAATGTGAAGCATCGTGGAAATGAAGCATTTTTACCTAAATAAAACCAATTGTTCTCACTTTATGATATTCACACTGCAGAGATTGAGCCATGAGTTGTACAGTTGTCTGTAAAGATGTAACAAAGGAGGGAGATGAATGTTGACACCTCAATACAAGCATTGTTTGTTCTCCCTTTTTGAACTACACACTTCCAGACATATACAGACAGAGATGTTTTCATACAGCAAATATTGGTATTTTCTCACACACAAATATTTTCACACTTTGATTTTCATTTCAGAGACTGAGCCGTGAGTTGTACAGCAATCTGCAGAGACTAGATGATGAAGCCAGGGAGGAAGATGAATTTGGAGACAGCAACCACAACACATGCCCCAACCCTCAAATACGCTACACACTTGACTATGCCCACAACCTGCGTGCGGGGTTAAAAGATTTGGTCGATAAAAGCTCTACAGTGTAAGTTAAAGATGCTGATTTTATGAACTTTGTGTGTTAAAATCTTTTCAACATGATAACACAAAAAAGCATTTAAAGATTTTTACATAAATTTTGATGAATAGTACATGTTGCAAGAGATAATGTTCACATACTCCTGAAATGCCAAGTCTCATAAAATCTGTAGACTGGAATTATTAATGTCTTCACAAAAACTAAACTTTTAGAAGCAGTCCACAGCAGTGTTCCAATGTCCCTTTAAAGGCAATGTCCCGGTTCAGAGCTACTGACTTTGTGGCTGGGAACCAGGACCAGCTGGAACAATTACAGGTTAAACATCACTACTTTTACAGCTATTGGTTACTCACCACTATAATTATAATTACAGGTTGTATACCACTAGTTTTATGTCTGGATATTGCTGACATTGGTAATAATTTCAGCGTAAGAAGTGGAGATTTTAGATGTAAAATAACACTGATATATAATAATATAATAATTGTAACAGTGTAAGATTATAATATATTCACCTGGTGAGCATCAAAAGCTAAAATACACGAATGGCATAGCCACGAGTGAAATATTTACCTTTGGTGTTCACAAGGTGAAATATATTGGGATCTTACACTGAAATAAACAAAAATCTTTTTATTATTTGCTATTTTATACAAATATGAAAATTATCTTGCTATGACAAATAACAGACAATATAAACACTTAACATGAAATATTAAAACATTTAAGTGACAATTAGAATAAAAGATGTCAATCCTTCTCTTTAACAGGACATGGGTATAAAGCTGCTGACAATGGCTGACGGCCGTATTCAACTATTACACACAGCATCTGATGCGCTGTCACCTGCCCATGCTGAGCAAGGGCTTTTGTTCATGCAGGAGATGATCGAATTGGCCAAAAATCAGCCAAAAGAAAGTAAGGGTCTGTATTTAGTTTCTCTATCTAGCTCTATTATTTAGCTTCTCTGTTTTTGTAATGAATATTATAAACTCAAAAAACAAAAAAAACCACAATTTTGGCCATATAATCTTGGGAGTTTTTTTCCTTTAACCAACCAAAAGGACATGTGTGGGATTCTGTCTGTTGTAAGCTTCAATCTGTTGTGGCAATATTTTGTTGTGTACTCGTGTTGCATCAAATGAGACAAAAATAGACTGGCACAAGCAAATGAAATGATGGCTACAAACAGTCAGAGATTAATAGCAGTATGTTGAGGTTGAGAATTTCTCACTAGTTTAACCACTGTGAACTCTTGTTTAGCTGACAGGTCCATGTCAGTAACCTCAACATTTTGCTAATAAATGTATTTTGATGCATATGTGGTATGCCTGTGGTGTTGGGTATGTATATATATCTGTTTTGTGTGGTATGTTCTCTATCTCTGGTTTAGTATTTGTAAGGCTTTGACCTTATGCCTTTAAACAAGGTCATCATAACTTGTTTTACTGCCATAGTTTTCATTGAATTATAAGAGCAGATAGCTATGTACAGAAACTATTTATTACCGATAGTTGGTGATTTATGCCATAGGTTATCATTATGCATAGGTGTATAGATCCATCTTAACTGTAGATAGTTTTAATTTCCTATGGTCCTTTGTTTGTTCTATTTTGACAATTTTGAAGAGGTTTAGAATTCTAAAATTATCGGAAACTGGATATTTTACTAGGTTTTTCAATTTTACAATCAAAGTGCTTTGTGAAGAATGTACATTGGTATTATTGTCAATTTAAACAATGACAACAGAAACCCGGAAATTTAACCCTCCCAATATTGGAAGCAATTTAGTATTAAGATCCTATGGGCCGTTTCATTGAATATCTTCGTTGTAAATAGAAATCATCTTGGTGTCATTGTTGCATTATTTTGCTACATATTTGTGTGATTTTAATTTTAGCCAGTATTAAAAATGAAAAAATGAAGAAAAAACACAGTGTAATGCCATCTGTGACATTTATACAGATGTAAGATTATTGAAGTTAAGACTTAAATCCTTTATTGAAACTGCCCCTTCCATGATAGCAACATTTGGAGAGCTGGAAATTTATTCTGACGAGGATGATAATGTTAAACTAAGACTTCAGTAGTTTTGTTTTTATCCCGTCTCTGATAGGTGTACAGAGTGAGCCCATGTTTATCAAGATCATGAGCTCGCCCCATGACAACATGGTGTACCGGGCAGGACCCGCCCAGTTTGGGTATGATCTCAACACGAGGCCAGGCGTACGGGGAAAACTTGCGGTTGGCAAACCAATCAAGGTAAGTTTTTAATGTGTGTTAGTAAACGTTCTTTAAGAATCCGGCCCAAATAGTTCATACTCAACTGCGTTCACTATTTAAATGATGTGTGTTTAAGAGCAGAATGTTCTTCATTTTTAACCAGGTTTTCACAAAGTGAAACCTGGTTATTAGAATGACGAACATCGTTGTTCAGGCGGGCGGGCGGCGTCAAACTCACCTATGAAACTGAATAACTTTAGTAAGGGTTGACATATCTTGACCAAACTTGGTCTATAGAAAGAGTTTAAGGGTACCTTTCATGGCATTGCATTTGGGGTCCCTAGGGTCAAGGTCACTGTTACTAAAATTAGAAAAACAGGCACAGGCTGAAGTTCTTCTGTCAATCATTAAAAACCTGGTTTCATCGCATTGCGGCGTTGTTTTTTTTACAATACTCTTGTTAACAAAAATGTAAAATATTCGAGTACTTCCAAGTCTTAGTCATGTAACTGCAAACCAACAGTTTATGGGTCAAGAAGGCCAAATGATGAGTAAGCTTTAGTGTAGACATAAAAAAGAATATTATCTATTGTAATTATAAAGTTCATAGATTACCATAACCAAAAGAAATATCAACTTTCTGACAGTCCCTGTGAAATTTCACCTATAAATTTTCAGTATTTCTCAAGTTTTTCAAGACAAACTTCCATTTTCTGGGCAAAAGGGGCTCCCTTACAAGTATAAGAATGATGTTTATATGAACAGAACAGAACAGACAGTTTATTAGACTTATACAATAGTATATCGTCTTAATACATAAAAGTATACACAAATCAATGCCACGTGTCTAAACATTATAATTTTCAAAAGAAATAATTTCATGACTTCAAACAGTAAAACTAATATTTATGAATAATAAACAGACTATAGATCAAAAGAACTAATTAAATAAATTCATTCAATCAAACCTAATATGTATGAGTAATAAATAGTATATAGATTAATTTTTAACATAGGCAGTGAGGAAAAAAAAAAAACTGCATAAAGTTAAGTCACAATGTTAATTAATGTATTTCTAATAACAAATGCCTCTTTCATATATTTACAAACATTTATAACCTCCAACCTCAATCAGTTGAAGTAAGCATATTATGGAACTTATATACAGATGGATTAACGTAATACAAACGTTTGTACTTTTTTCGTAATTGCGTATAACAACGACAAATGCAAATAAAGTGGTATTCATCTTCTATATCGTTAGTATTACAACATAAGCAATAACGCTCATTGCGAGGTAAATTAATACGACATACCTTCCTGTCTGAATTCTTAAAGGGTGTACAGAAACCCTTAATCTAACAAAATACAATCGTAGAGTTCTAGGTACAATATCTAGATACTGTTCATATTCTAAAGTGGGTTTAAACACTCTATACATATCTAAAACTGGACTATTACTAGCAGTTACACACCATTCTTGGTTGAATGTATTTACGATTCTACTTTTAAATTCACTAATGAATGTATTTACATGTATCGCATTGGGATTATCAAACACATATGCAAAACCATAATTATTTAACAAAGTTTTCACATTTGAAACCCAGTTGGTATAACCCTTATTATTGTAATCATCAAGTGCATGATTATACATAGACTTCAGAATAATATTATTGCTATTAACAATTTTAAACCAGTACTTTATAATGCGTACATATCTATTAATATATAGAGGATATCTTCCTAGTTCGCCATATACAGCAGCATTACATGTATTAAATTTCACTTGTAACAATCGTTTACAAAATTTCAAATGGATGCGTTCTATTTCTTTGGATTTACTAAAACCCCATACTTCGGATGCATAATTAAGTATAGAACCAACAAATAATTGACAAAATATTTTAGGTTTAAGATCAAATTGCTTGCATTTATATAACAATGTGTTCATTGCCTTGAGGGATTTTCCAACTAAATGTTGTTGGTTCAATACAAAAGTACCAGTATAGTTAATAACAGTACCTAAATAATTAAAATTATCTACAACCTCAATGTTATGGCCATTATAAGTCCATATATGATAAAGTGGACTTTGTCATATTGGACAACATTTACTACTTATCTTTCATATTGAAAAATACCTGAACACATGTAGAAAGGACTTTTCAAACAGTCATCAACAAAACCTGAACACATCAAAGCATAAGGCAACTGTGTATCAGTGGTATTCAACAATGCTTGCCAAAGGGAAGATGTGTTTATAATGATGTGTTCTAGCATTACATTATTTTGAGTTACCTTATATTTTTCAAATATGTTGATGTTTTTTTTAGATGTGTAGCAGTTCAATTGATAATACAGCAGAGCTGAAGGGCAAAATCGTCATCATCGAGCGAGGAAATTGCATGTTTATTGATAAAGTTAGTATTTGCTATTTGTTTTTAACAAAAAAACTTGCCTTGTCAACAAATTACAGAACACTTTCAAATGCTACAAATTGACAAATAAATCATTGCCTTTGCATGTTGTCAATCTGTCTATAAGTTTGCCTGTCTGTCTGTCAATCTGCCATATGGCGATGGCAGTTGTGGTTTGCAAAAACTTTGAACCTTGTCATTACAAAAAAAATGTTGACGATATTCAAATGAAACTTTGTACACATGTTGCCAGAAACAATAGGCACATATATAACAATAATAAACATGGTCCATAACTCTGGTTTCATTTATTGGTGAGTTATTCCCCTTATGCAACAGAAAAATAACTGTTTTTGTGTGCAACGTAATTCGTTGATTTGTAATTTTATATCATATTTCTACTGTCTTTCAGGCAAGGCAGTTACAGAGTGCTGGGGCCTTAGGAGGGATAGTCATGGGTAGGGATTTTGAATATGTGTTTAAAATACACCTTTATTGTGTCATAAAGTATGTCTACTGGTTCTTGCAAAAGTGGTCAAAACCAATATACCCCGGTAAAGAAAATTGAAGCAAATTTTATATAGCAATTTCTCTGAAAATCTGAAGTGTAACATGCTTAAGTATCTTATTCTATTTAGCATAAGTACTTGCTTAAACTTGAATTTATATGTCCTGGGTCAGTATTCAATATAAATTTTATCCTTGGACATGCCTTAGTGATTCCATTCAGCCTTTTGGTCAGCTAAAAATACAGACTACTTAGTTTCTAATCTCAAACTTAATTTGAAAGTGTTTATCATTTGATCATCAAGTTACACTAAATGATCCCAAAGTTTTATCATGCTTTCCTCACAACCTATGTCCCCTAGCACTGGACTGACCAGCATTCTACATTCAAGGATCATCAAGTCACACTAAATGATACCAAAGTGTCATCATGCTTTCCTCCCAACCAACGTCCTCTTGCACTGGACTGACCAGTATTCTACATTCATGGATCATAAAGTCATACTAAATGACCTCAAAGTGTCATCATGCTCTTTACACAAAGTGCAAGATTTTACACAAAATAAAAACTCATAGTTAGATTTTTAATAGACTGAAAGGTTCCATTACTTTATTAATGCATTGTATATGAGACAGTCCAATACTCACATGTCACAGAATAATTTTGTTACTACCAAATTTCAAAGCCATTCAATCTTACAGATCAAACAGAGGGCACTTCTGTCAACAGTCAGCCCCTGTTCGCGATGTCTGGGGATGGGAAAGATGACGTCTACATTCCGGTTGTCTTCGTGTATAACAATGAGGGACAACACTTACTCCGCATATTACAATCTGACCCTGATGTGGAAATTATAATGGCTGCAAAACTTGAAGCTGCTGGTAAGGGTATTTCAAATAAAATATGTTTACATCGCTGTAGTCTTTTATATAAAGAAAAGCTGGCGTTCTTTTTCAGGAACCGCTTAGCATTGTTCATTTGATTGCTGTTCTATGATGGTACACAACGAATTACCACGGTTCTATTTAGTGGACATTCAATACTCCTAACAGATTTCTCCCCTTTGTTTTACCTGATAAAAAATAGTTTATATCTCATACTAAAACAAATGAAACAAAGAGAGAAATGTCAATAAAAGGATTGTTTCATAGCTTTTGTAAATTCATGCAAAACTATTGATGAAATCTAGCCTGAGCATTCTTACTAATTGAAGACTCGCAAAATAAGAATATCTCTATTAGTATATCATTCATGATGTTGATTTTTACATACTTAGGCCAAGATTTGTGTCTGGTTGTCTGACAAAATGTTTTTAAAAACCCTGACCATATTTTTTATTTGCTATGAAAAGAGCATACCTTTTTTATCAAACATCTTTTTCTGAGTAGGAACAAATGTTATGTCTGCTGAGCTTCATCAGTATGGAATATATGACATCAGTACTTTGATTTTGATTTCATTTTTACCTTTAGGCCCAGAAATACCAGATTTGCCTGCCAAATTTCCACCAAAAACAGCCGACCAATTCACCATCAATATGAAGGCACATGATCAGAAATCCAGCCAATCAGATGAAAAAGAAACTCCAACATCCAAAACATTCCATTCTCAAATGAATCTAGGACCATTGAAAGAATACAACATTGGTGTTGATAGTTTGAAGATGGCAGTAAGAATTGATGCAGATGAAAGTGTGAAGGAAACAGATGATTCGGATGATGTTATTAAAATCGAAACAAATGAGGAAGGAGTAAATGAAATATATTTTAGATTTGATAAACTTAGAGCCGGTACTGATGGTAGTCCAATTCTTGAAGACATCTATGAAGAGTTAAGGACTACACTCTTTAAGAAGACGAATTTTAGACTGCTGGAGAATCAGAGTGCTTATTTAAATGCAATTGTAAGATTGTTACAGTCAGCCTATTTCGGGAATGGTAAAATTGATGAAAGAACTAGTGTACTGTTTAAAGATTTAGCTAATGAACTGGAACTTGTAGACATTGTTGAAGACGAATTAGAAGAATCAGATATTGATGATTCTAGTTTACCTAAAGATGAAATCCAATCAGACAAAGTGTCTGACGCTTTTAATGATCAATTATTGAAAGTGAAACTTGAAAATAAAAAAACCTTTACGGTCCAGTATAAATTTGATGAGATGGACGAAACAGTTAAGGTTATAAATAATCCAGGTATAGGGGTTAAAGTAACTAGAAGAGTTGTTAAACCAGTGAGTGAACATAATTTACCCAATAGTGATATGGGAAAAGAGTCTTATGCAACTGAAGAAGACTTTGAGCCAGTAAGTGCAAGCAATAATAAACTAGATACCGGAAAATTTAGTCAAATTAAAAATAGTGCTTCATTAGAAGAGGAAAAAGACTCTTCCACTCAAAGTATAGACACTGCAACTGAGAGTATACAGGGTGTAAATACTGAATCTAGTAATGACTTAGGTAAAAATACTGTTGTAAAAGAAGGGTCTGGCAGAAGAGAAGAAACTGTTGTTGGCATTAATACTGATACAGTCAATAGCAATAAAGAATTCAATGGAGATATAAATGATCTTGAAAGAAGTGTTAATCCTGAATTAGCAGTGGGGCTAAAACAAGTGTTGGATAAAACGGATGAGAAAGTAGATCCACATTCCAGAGAGTTTCAAGAAAAAAAGTACGGACTTAGAAAAGATAAACCGGTGTTTGAAAAAACTGTGAAAAATTTGAGACAATCAGAACATAAAACACACCACCCTCACGATGAACATTGATGTGCCAACCTCCAGGGACATTTCTGCTGATACACGTTCTTTATTCAATTGTACATGTACACACATTTTAAGTATTGTACATTGTACATTTTGTTTGTTTTACAAGGTACATAGTGTATATTCTACAATCCACATTTTGTGTGTTTTATGTTACACATTTTGAGTAGTCTATATTACATATTTGTGTATTGTATGGTACACATTTTGTCTTGTTTGATACACATTCTGTGGGTTCCGCAATACACACTTTGTGTGTTACGAAGATACATATGTGTGTTCTGCAATACACTGTTTGTTACAGGAATACGTTTTTCTCTCCTTAAGTTTTCATGAACCGGCTACACTGGTTCTAAGTGCATCTTTTGAGAAAAGAAAGTTTTGTATGGAAAGCATTGATGCTGTTATCCTGCACAAACTTAATTTTGTCCTTAACTAAAAAAGCATTAAATATATTTGTATTCACATATGGTTTGGTATTCATGTTCACTAGAAAATGCACTTATTTGTTTGTAGGAAGTCCCATAACTAATGAGTATGAATTTTGCAACAATGGGCCGATTGTTCTTTGTATAAGTTAGGCATGTTTGCTAACTTTAAAAGGTGAAGTATTTTATGTTGTGCTTATATTTTTGCATAAAACAAGTACAACTGAAACAGTTGTCTCAAATCTGATTAGAAATACTGCAGTTCACTTATAAAATATACTGCAGTTCACTTATTAGAAATACTGCAGTTCACTTATAAAATATACTGCAGTTCACTTATTAGAAATACTGGAGATTTCAAAGATATACTGCAGATCACTTATTAGAAATACTGCAGATCACAAGTGTATATCCATTTAACTCTTAGTGAAGTATGGATTGTCAAGGTAACAAGGATTATGTTAACAACGTTGTTAACTTTAACAAAGTTCTGAAAAATCGTCCCATTGTGACAGTACTTAGATAAGTCTAATCATTGGAAACATTTGGTCCCCTCATTCATAATTAGCCATGTGAGAAACAACACATACATTTGTTTAGCCTGAAATACACAATTGTTCATGCCATGTTCTTCCTTTGTATCTTTCATAATTGTATCCGTACAGCATTTATTCAGTACCATGTAAATACAAAAGTGGTTTTGGTGCACTTGGGAATGCCCTAGTTGATGTTGTTAGATGTGATATATGTTTAATCAAGTTTGTTCCACATTTCCTGACTTGCTTTTCATTTATTCCATATTATTATTTCTTTTGTCAGGGAATTGCACACTGATGTTATTGAAACATGATTGGTGTGTTCTACAATACACTTTGTGTGTTTTCTGTGTTAAACAGGGTGTGTTGTACAAAATGTCTGTGTATTCTATGATACAGTTTTTTGTATTCTATGATACACAATTTGGTGTATTAATTTAAGTGAAACATAATTTGTGTGTTCTATGATACACATACAGTGTTTGGAACAATACACATTTTTGTGTTTTATAAAACACAAATTGTGTGTTCTACAATACATATATGTGTGTTTTGTAAAATACACCTTTGTTTTTTTACTTTAAGTAAGGCATTATTGAGCTGCTATCAATACTTATAAATGATCATTTTTCTGTTTTCTGTTGGGTTTTTTGTTAGCTAACATGACAGAGTTGGTTCATTAAAAAATGATATGGGTTGTGATATCATACTAATGATCTACTTTAATCCTGAAATTCCAATGATAAACTGTACATTTGTCATAATTCATGTAATTACAAATTAAACAAACTTTCCTACAGTCGCTGTTGTTCCATTTGTTTTATTTGTAACTCATGAACTGTACCTATGCATAGCACTTTTTTGTGAAAAATTAGGAATTTAATCACTTTCTTTTTCCTATATATTTTCATGGAAGCACAGTCGTGTATATACGGTAGATAGAATTATATAAATGTATTGTTACCTTCTACAAGCAAAGACATCATCAATGTATATTGATTGCTGCATCAATATCATCCTCACCATCACCATCCATATAATAATCATTGACATCAGTATAATTGTCACCATCATCATCATCATCATCATCATCATCATCATTATTACCATCATATAACACCATCATTAGTCACTATTCGTCATCATCATTATTGCGGTAATTGTCGTCATCGTCATCATTGTCATCGTCATCATCATCATTATTACCATCGTTGTTGTCATCATCGTCATCATCATTATTGCGGTAATTGTTGTCATCGTCATCATTGTCATCGTCATCATTGTTGTTGTCTTCATCATCATCGCCATAATTATCATCATCATTATTGTCATTATAGTTGATTTCGTCATCATCACAGTCATAATTGTCCCTATGACGTCATTCTTCTCATCATAGTCATCATTATGATCATGTATATACGAAATTTTGTGTTTTTGTTGTAAGTGCAATAGAAAAGTTTAATTTTGCATTTTAGACAATACATTGTTAGTGTATTGTGTTCTAAAGTTCAATGTTTAATACTTATTTGTTGATAAATAAACCTTTGTTGTTTTGGATTGAAATTCTTGATTTTGTGAATGTGGATTTTGTAAGAATTTTATACATGTCATATCATTTTGTTGAATTTGTTAATTATCTATTTTTGTTGTTATTTTGAACTGTGTAGAATTTCAAATCTTGCTCTTCGAGTAAGACAATCCAGCATTCTTGTTATTAATCAGAACATAAGACATAGTTTAAAATAATATCATTAAAAAATAAGCTTTTCCTCCCACATAGTCAGTTAATATGCAAAATTTCTATTAATGTTAATACTCTGTATAGGAATAATTAAACAATTGTAAGCAAATGTAAACTCTTAAGATATACACTAACTTAATAATAATGAAGTTCATGCTATTAAATATGATATTATAAGTTAAGGGGTAGGTATGTGACCCGATATGGTTATACAGGGCAAAAGATAGGTGAGAGCCTAAATATGGTTTCCTGTGCCCCGTATATCCCATATCGGGTCACCTACTAACCCCGTAATGTATATATCACGTCGACAACCTGTTTCCATGTTTAAATGTTTCATTTATGCAGGTAAATCTGAAAATAGGCGCCAATTTGGTACAATATAAATTTGGTGACCCAATATTGAAAAATATGGGGTCATGGTGTGACCAATCGGTGATCAATGGCGTTGCATCATTTATGTTGGAGGCGTGATAATATATACATATATATATAATACCATTTATTTTCTCCTTGAAAAGAGTTATAGAATATTTCTTTTGAAATGCAACTATGAATGCTCAAGATTGTGGTGAAATATTTCTGCTTGATATGTACACTGTCATGTAGCTACCATATAGATGAACATGTATGTTAGGTTTACCATTATGTTAACACTACGATGTATACATGTATGGGTATAAGTGTATCTCGACGAAACATATACTTGTTCAATTAGTTTCAAAATAAAATTATTCAATTCATTAAAAGAGTTGTTTTGTTCTACGTACAGGAAATGTATTTATTTCATTTGACTATGACATAATCAATTCCCTATATTAAATAATGTGCTGATATTTATTGTAATTGATCAATAATTGAAAGTGGAAACTTTGATGATCGTTGTAAAGTTTATGGTAATGGAAAACTTGGTGATGGTGGAAAAAAAACAAACAATACTATTTATGTCTTCTAGTGAATAGCTGTAACTACTTTATTTTAGTTGAAGTGAAAACTTCCCCAGCTGTTGACTCTGTTTCCTGTGTAGACACCTGTATAGATGGCCTCTTTGAGAGGCTGATGGCACACTCCTGTGTGGGAACTGAACCTACAATCTATTAGATAAAAGAGGGACACAGGTACCACTATACTACTCTCATCCTGCTTTATATCCTTTGTAAATGTAATTTGAAACAAGGCAATGTGAACCAATGCACAGTGCATAAACTATGACCCTTGTGCATTTCTTTTCATTTGACTAAATTGCTTTTTATCTTCACTGAGTTGTCCCTTTCTTAGGTCAATTGATTTATATCAAGTGTGTCTCCTTGTTTGGTTAAATGGTTGTCTCTGTGTTTGGTTGAATGGTATGTCTGCTTGTTTGGTTATATGGTTAATCTCCTTGTTCAGTCATATGGTATACCTCCTTGTTAATTTATATAGTATATTTCCTTGTTTAGTTATATAGTATGTCTCCTTGTTTAGTTATATAGTACGTCTCCTTGTTTAGTTATATAGTGTGTCTCCATGTTTAGTTATATAGTGTGTCTCCTTGTTTAGTTATATCGTATGTCTCCTTGTTTAGTTATATAGTGTATCTCCTTGTTTAGTTATATAGTGTGTCTCCTTGTTTAGTTATATAGTGTGTCTCCATGTTTAGTTATATAGTATGTCTCCTTGTTTAGTTATATAGTGTGTCTCCTTGTTTAGTTATATAGTGTGTCTCCATGTTTAGTTATATAGTATGTCTCCTTGTTTAGTTATATAGTGTGTCTCCTTGTTTAGTTATATAGTGTGTCTCCTTGTTTAGTTATATAGTATGTCTCCTTGTTTAGTTATACAGTATGTCTCCTTGTTTAGTTATATAGTATGTCTCCTTGTTTAGTTATATAGTGTGTCTCCTTGTTTAGTTATATAGTGTGTCTCCTTGTTTAGTTATATAGTATGTCTCCTTGTTTAGTTATATAGTGTGTCTCCTTGTTTAGTTATATAGTATGTCTCCTTGTTTAGTTATATAGTGTGTCTCCTTGTTTAGTTATATAGTATGTCTCCTTGTTTAGTTATATAGTATGTCTCCTTGTTTAGTTATATAGTGTGTCTCCTTGTTTAGTTATATAGTATGTCTCCTTGTTTAGTTATATAGTATGTCTCCTTGTTTAGTTATATAGTATGTCTCCTTGTTTAGTTATATAGTATGTCTCCTTGTTTAGTTATATAGTATGTCTCCTTGTTTAGTTATATAGTGTGTCTCCTTGTTTAGTTATATAGTGTGTCTCCTTGTTTAGTAATAAAGTTTGGCCCCCTGTTTGGTTATATGGTTAGTCTCCTTGTTTAGTTATATAGTATGTCACCTTTATTAGTTATATAGGGTATCTCCTTGTTTAGTAATAAAGTTTGGCCCCCTGTTTGGTTATATGGTATGTCTCTGTGTTTGGTTATATCGCATGTCGCAGCGTTTCGTTATATGGTTTGTCGTTGTGTTTGGTTGTACAGTATGTCTCCTTGTTTAGTTATATAGGGTATCTCCTTGTTTAGTTATAAAGTTTGTCCCCTTGTTTGGTTATATGGTATGTCTCTGTGTTTGGTTGTATGGCATGTCGCGGCATTTTGTTATATGGTATGTCTCTGTGTTTGGTTGTATGGCATGTCGCGGCATTTTGTTATATGGTATGTCTTTGTGTTTGGTTGTACAGTATGTCTCCTTGTTTGGTTATAAAGTACGTATTTTTTTGTTAGGTTATATGCTATTTCTCTGTGTTTGGTTGTATGTCATGTCTCGGTGTTTTGTTATAAGGTATGTCTCTGTGTTTGGTTTATAGTACGTCTTTTTGTTTGGTAATATGGTATGTCTCTGTGTTTTGTAATATGACATGTCTCTGGGTTTGGTTTTATAGTATGTCTCCTTGTTTGGTTATATGGGATGTCTCTGTGTTTGGTTATATAGTATGTCTCCTTTTGGGGGTTATATTGTTTGTCTCCTTATTAAATTTTGGTAATATGACATGTCTCTGGGTTTGGTTTTATAGTATGTCTCCTTGTTTGGTTATATGGGATGTCTCTGTGTTTGGTTATATAGTATGTCTCCTTTTGGGGGTTATATTGTTTGTCTCCTTATTAAATTTTGGTAATATGGTATGTCTCTGTGTTTGGTTATATAGCACGTCCCCTTGTTGGGTTATATGGTATGTCTCTGTGTTTAGTAATATGGCATGTCTCAGTGTTTTGTTATATGGTTTGTCTCTGTGTTTGGTTTATAGTATGTCGCCTTGTTTTGTTATATGGTAGTATGTCGCCTTGATTTGTTATATGGCATATCTCTGTGTTTGGTTTATAGTATGCCGCCTTGTTTGGTTATATAGTATGTCTCCTTTTTGGGGTTATATGGTTTGTCTCCTTAGTTGGTTATATGGTTTGTCTCTCTGTATGGTTTTATGGTTTGAATATTTGTTATATTAGATTGCTTGTCACTTTTTTAGTTATGTGGTTTCCCTTTAAGATTGATTATTTGGTTTACACCTTATATAAAATATATTTAAAAAATGCACATATTGCATGTTTTTTGTTGCATGTAATACACAAGAAATACAAATATTATACCGCCTCAATGTTTATATGTCTAAACACACACTTTTACAGTTAACATTAATCACAGACTTATGGTTTATAGGTTCATGATAATGGCAATTTCAAATCTAAACAATATATTAGATTTGTATACATATGTCATCTAAAATATTATATAAATGTTTGCAGTTCATATTTGGCAACACATATTTCATTATAAATATATGGAATCCCTTTTTTAATGTACCGACTATTTTTGATAAAGAAGTTTTGTACGCTTGTAACGTCAATCAAATCTAGGACCAATAAAATGTAATCTTACAGATTAAATCTAAAAACACACCAATTTAAACTGTTGTCTGCTTTACACATTTATTACAAACTGTCGTCTGTTGCAGCGGTACTCGGAGTTCCAAATAAATGAATTTCGATGTAAATAACGACAGAAAATCATGTCTTTTTTACTAACATTGATAGAAAATACCATTTTATATGAACAGGTTTATTTTTGCTTGATAAGATAGTTGCTGGCTTGAATATCCATTGACATAATTCATTGCATGATAAATTTCGGATGAGCAGCTTCTTCGGATGTTTGAAAGTTTAGTCGTCGCTTCAATAAAATAGTTACACCTTTTTTGTCCTTTGAATTCCAGAAAGTTGGACTACTACACTTTGAAAACTTACATGAATATATGATATTAACAACATTCCAGCTTCTTTATACTTACTATTTAAAAAAATGAGGAGAAGTCAAGCCCTTAAGTCAAGATTACATTTAACAGTTATTTTATTATCAAATGATCATTTTGGAATTTAAGATATTGATCTAACACAAAATAAATTTTAAATGTTTGCTTTCCAAATTATGTTGAAAATAAGCAAGCTTCAGCCAAGTTGAATTGTTTACCCTGTTAATTAATATCTACTTTGCCATCAAATGATCAATTTAGCTGCGTTATGGCTCAAATCCCTACACTGAAGCCATCAAGAATGTAGACTAAACAGGCCCATATGATATACTATTATACTCAAAATTAAATGACAATACCATATATGCCGTATTTCTGTGAGGCTTCCCAGGGGATTTTGTTCTGAACCCCAGGGTATTAGGATATTACACCAGGGGATTTTTACACATTGAAATTTAGCGCAACATCTACACTTATAATATAAGTCTTAATACAGAAACACACTTAAATTCCAACAATTTTTGGACTTAGTCAACATGGTCTTTGATGGATATTTTTTTTTCAAGGCCTTAAAAAAAACATTTGGTTCGGGTTACCCGACCCTACCTACAAAATAGGTGCTGACCCTACCATTTTTATAGTCGGTGTAAAAAAAGAGGAAAACTTGAAACTTTTTTTTTCTAATTGCGTTTCACTTAGTAGTTGAAAACCTTAAATGCTTATTCAGAATAGAACTTAAACACCAATATCCAATGATGAAAATGACATTCTTATATAAAGCCTGAAAAAAGCCTACCAACCCTACCTATTTTTGAAAAGGATTTAACCCTTAACTAAACAATTTTTTTTAGATCAAATTCCAGGGGATTGCTCTTTCTGACCAGTGTGAATGTGGGTCATCTTTGGTTAACTACTAGTTTTAACCAGTGTGAATATGGGTCGTCTTTGGTTAACTACTAGTTTTAACCAGTGTGAATATGGGTCATCTTTGGTTAACTACTAGTTTTGACCAGTGTGGATATGGGTCATCTTTGGTCAACTACTTGTTCTGATCAGTGTGAATATTGGTCATTTTGGGTGAAATACTAGTTCTGACCAGATGAATATGGGTCATCTTGGGTAAAATACTAGGTCTGAACAGTGAGAATATGGGTCAACACTCACAGCATTTTGTTTTGTCTCAGTTAACATACACCTGGCTGCAAAATCACGTGTCAACATGAAATATCCATCTTTCATGCATTTTCCATATTAAGCCCTTTTTATGTTATTCAAAATGTTGTATTTCTTTTTTGATATAATTTTTTTCTGTTTTGACAGGCAGCTCACACTTTTTATGCCCCCGAAGGTGGGCATATTAAAATCGCACTGTCCGTCCGTCCGTCCGTCCGTCCGGCTCTGTAACTTTCCCTTGTATGGACAGATTTTAAAATAACTTGCCACATGTGTTCCACATACCAAGACGACGTGTGGCGTGCAAGACTCGTGTCCCTACCTCAAAGGTCAAGGTCACACTTAGTGTTTATTCACAATGGAGTGCTGCATATAAGGACATAGAGTAAAGGTTGTCGTGTCCGGGCTGTAACTTTCTCTTGTATGGACAGATTTTAAAATAACTTGCCACATGTGTACCACATACCAAGACGATGTGTCGCGTGCAAAACCCGTGTCCCTACCTCAAAGGTCAAGGTCACACTTAGTGTTTATTCACAATGGAGTGCTGCATATAAGTACATAGAGTATAGGTTGTCGTGTCCGGGCTGTAAATTTCCCTTGTATGGACAGATTTTAAAATAACTTGCCACATGTGTTCCACATACCAAGATGACGTGTTGCGTGCAAGACCCGTGTCCCTACCTCAAAGGTCAAGGTCAAACTTAGTGTTTTTCACAATGGAGTGCTGCATATAAGGACATAGAGTATGGGTTGTCGTGTCCGGGCTGTAACTTTCTCTTGTATGGACAGATTTTAAAATAAGTTGCCACATGTGTTCCACATACCAAGACGACGTGTCGCCTGCAAGACCCGTTTCCTTACCTCCAAGGTCAAGGTCACACATAGTGTTTATTCACAATGGAGTGCTGCATATAAGTACATAGAGTATAGGTTGTCGTGTCCGGGCTGTAACGTTCCCTTGTATGGACAGATTTTAAAATCACTTGCCACATGTGTTCCACATACCAAGACGACGTGTCGCGTGCAAAACCCATGTCCCTACCTCAAAGATCAAGGTCAAACTTAGTGTTTATTCACAATGGAGTGCTGCATATAAGGACATAGAGTATAGGTTGTCGTGTCCGGGCTGTAACGTTCTCTTGTATGGACAGATTTTAAAATAACTTGCCACATGTGTTCCACATACCAAGACGACGTGTCGCGTGCAAGACCCGTGTCCCTGCCTCAAAGGTCAAGGTCACACTTAGTGTTTATTCACAATGGAGTGCTGCATATAAGGACATAGAGTATAGGATGTCGTGTCAGGGCTGTAACTTTCCCTTGTATGGACAGATTTTAAAATAAGTTGCCAAATATGTTCCACATACCAAGACGACGTGTCACGTGCAAAACCCGTGTCCCTACCTCAAAGATCAAGGTCACACTTAGTGTTTATTCACAATGGAGTGCTGCATATAAGGACATAGAGTATAGATTGTCGTGTCCGGGCTGTTTCTTTCTCTTGTATGGAAAGATCTTAAAATAACTTGCCACATGTGTTCCACATACCAAGACAACGTGTCGCGTGCAAGACCCGTGTCCCTACCTCAAAGGTCAAGGTCACACTTAGTGTTTATTTACAATGGAGTGCTGCATATTAGGACATAGAGTATGGGTTGTCGTGTCCCGGCTGTAACTTCTCCTTGTATGGACAGATTTTAAAATAACTTGCCACATGTGTTCCACATACCAAGACGAGGTGTCGCGTGCAAGACCCGTGTCCCTGCCTCAAAGGTTAAGGTCACACTTAGTGTTTATTCACAATGGAGTGCTGCATATAAGGACATAGAGTATAGGTTGTCGTGTCCGGGCTGTAACTTTCCCTTGTATGGACAGATTTTAAAATAATTTGCCACATGTGTTCCACATACCAAGACGACGTGTCGTGTGCAAGACCCGTGTCCCTACCTCAAAGGTCAAGGTCACACTTAGTGTTTATTTACAATGGAGTGCTGCATATAAGGACATAGAGTATAGGTTGTCGTGTCCGGGCTGTTTCTTTCTCTTGTATGGAAAGATCTTAAAATAACTTGCCACATGTGTTCCACATACCAAGACAACGTGTCGCGTGCAAGACCCGTGTCCCTACCTCAAAGGTCAAGGTCACACTTAGTGTTTATTTACAATGGAGTGCTGCATATTAGGACATAGAGTATGGGTTGTCGTGTCCGGGCTGTAACTTTCCCTTGTATGGACAGATTTTAAAATAATTTGCCACATGTGTTCCACATACCAAGACGACGTGTCGTGTGCAAGACCTGTGTCCCTACCTCAAAGGTCAAGGTCACACTTAGTGTTTATTTACAATGGAGTGCTGCATATTAGGACATAGAGTATAGGTTGTCGTGTCCGGGCTGTAACTTTCTCTTGTATGGACAGATTTTAAAATAACTTGCCACATGTGTTCCACATACCAAGACGACGTGTCGCGTGCAAGACCCGTGTCCCTGCCTCAAAGGTCAAGGTCACACATAGTGTTTATTCACTATGGAGTGCTGCATATAAGGGAATAGAGTATAGGCTGTTATGTCCGAGCTGTAACTTTCCCTTGTATGGACAGATTTTAAAATAACTTGCCAAATGTGTTCCACATACCAAGACGACGTGTCGCGTGCAAAACCCATGTCCCTACCTCAAAGATCAAGGTCAAACTTAGTGTTTATTCACAATGGAGTGCTGCATATAAGGACATAGAGTATAGGTTGTCGTGTCCGGGCTGTAACGTTCTCTTGTATGGACAGATTTTAAAATAATTTGCCACATGTGTTCCACATACCAAGACGACGTGTCGTGTGCAAGACCCGTGTCCCTACCTCAAAGGTCAAGGTCACACTTAGTGTTTATTTACAATGGAGTGCTGCATATTAGGACATAGAGTATAGGTTGTCGTGTCAGGGCTGTAACTTTCTCTTGTGTGGACAGATTTTAAAATAACTTGCCACATTTGTTCCACATACCAAGACGACGTGTCGCGTGCAAGACCCGTGTCCCTGCCTCAAAGGTCGAGGTCACACATAGTGTTTATTCACAATGGAGTGCTGCATATAAGGGAATAGAGTATAGGCTGTTATGTCCGAGCTGTAACTTTCCCTTGTATGGACAGATTTTAAAATAACTTGCCACATGTGTTCCACATACCAAGACGACGTGTCGCGTGCAAGACCCGTGTCCCTGCCTCAAAGGTCAAGGTCACACATAGTGTTTATTCACAATGGAGTGCTGCATATAAGGACATAGAGTATAGGTTGTCTTGTCCGGGCTGTAACTTTCCCTTGTATGGACAGATTTTAAAATAACTTGCCACATGTGTTCCACATACCAAGACGACGTGTCGCGTGCAAGACCCGTGTCCCTGCCTCAAAGGTCAAGGTCACACTTAGTGTTTATTCACAATGGAGTGCTGCATATAAGGACATAGAGTATAGGTTGTCGTGTCAGGGCTGTAACTTTCCCTTGTATGGACAGATTTTAAAATCACTTGCTACATGTGTTCCACATATGAAGACGACGTGTTGCGTGCAAGACCCATGTCCCTACCTCTGAGGTGAAAGATACACTAAGTGTTTATTCACAAGGGAATTCTGAATATAAGGACATAACAGTGTAGGTTGTCAAGTATGGGTGGTATTTTTTTATGTTCAGAGGCAATTTAAAATAACTTGCCATATTTATTTGACACGTAAAGGCAAGATCAACTTTTCATGTACTGACCTTGTTCGTAGGTCAATGTCACATTCGGGGGCATTCGTCACATACTGTGACAGCTTTTGTTAATTCTTCATGACAAATCTTATTGCTAATTATGCTTGACATCCAAATGCAAACATATAAACAGTTACATTTACATGTTACATAGCAACAATGTTTTCTTCTTCTTTTTTCTCAGAGGTTTAAGTTTTGAGTGTACATTTATAATTATTCACTATGGAAAGTACCCTCGATATGTTGATGATACCTGGCTCTTCAAAGCAGAGAATGTCCAAAGAAGAACAGGTATGCAAGGCTAATTTAACAGTTAACATATCCTTTATCCAGTCAGCGGCTTACCTACTCCAGTATGTCCAGACATACATATAAATTTTGATCCACTCAAAATGGCAATTGCTGAAATCTCGACATTTTAAATAAAAATCCAACGCTAAGGGTGTATACTTGCAACCTTTTACATTACAGTTTCATATAGTTTTCCTGATTGTTTAATGCATTCAGAATGCTTACTCGCTGATTGACAGCATATTTACAATTTGCTAAAAATTGTTGGCAAAGTCAATAGTCTTGAAATTTTAGGCTATCTCTTCAACCAAGTCACATCTTTGCGGGAGCCCTGATTTAAATATAATGGTACAATGTAAATCCACATTTTTTAATATGTTCTGCTGCTTACTGACTAGAATGGTACATAAAACAAGGCTCAATTTTCTAACTGAATCACCATAAAAGGAATTTGGCCAATTCTTTGAAGCTAGTAAGATGCACGGATTAAATTGGTGTTTGACATCTATGTTAGTCTTGCTTAAGTTATGCTTTGATTGATTTGAGGCCAGAAATGAATTGTGAAACACACAAACTGTTTGTTTTATCATTATATATACTCTTTTGAAATTCAATCTCTCTATCTTTTTTTGAAGGTAACGCCACACAAGATATCACTGATTGTGTTGATCCACGAATACTGCACCATTCGACGACCCAGCACCGTACATTCTGTTTTCTCGGAAGATAGTGACAGTGACATAAATCTGACGGAAAGGGAGAAAAGAAACTTCATGGTCATGATTCTTCAATTGCTGCAGGTGAGATCTTTCTCTTACATACACATTAGTATTTCTTCTAGACCTTTTGACCACAGCATTGCGCCATGCTTTCCAATCTAAGGTTCCCAATAAGAATTTCTTAAAAAAGATTCTAAAAACATATGCAGTCTTGTTGTTGAAACAGTTTTTAGTCATTTGTTATAAAGGAAAAGGTCAGTTGCCCCCCCCCCCCCAAATGAAAAAGATTTTTACATATTTTAAGCCCCCACAGGTGAGTTTGAGAAGTCTGTATGCATTACTAACACATGCCAGGGTCACATACTAGTGTAAGCATGTAGAAGATGACATGCCAGATGTTCCAGAGTACTTGTTAAGGAAATTTGAACAGTGACTGAGTGCCTTGCTAATAAAAAATTACCATGCCCTTTATCAATTTACATACTTTTCAAGTGGTCTAATAATTTTGAATGATTTTCTGCAAATATTAAAGACTTTCATCAGCATTAAGAACTCCCTTGATAGGCATCCTGGGATATTGTGTCATGCATAGCAATCAACCTCCCACCTAATAAGGTCAATGTCACCCCTTATGATCATTGAAGTCTGATGGTGATTTTAAAGGAATAATTCATGTCTCACGATCAGCTGTTTCTTTGTTGTTTTCGATCGGAGTTCAATCAAACATCTTAGAATTGCACATCGACATAGGAAGAGTTGCCGTGCAAAACATAATTGCAAAGGTCAAGGTTACACTTCAATTGAGCCTGATGGGAAATAAATTTGTGTCTCTCTGTTGTAGCATTATCCCTTTTAATTGGATTTTGATCAAATTCACAGAATCATAGAACACCATGAATTTTTTTTTCGCCAAATCAACCTCAAACTAACTGGTCAAAGGAGTGAGATATTATGTGTAGAAGATATTAATAACATATAATAAAGAGGGGTTAACAGTTACTTTCTTTGCCAGGGTTATCCTGAATGGACAACAGCAGTTGAAATTAAGAATAGCTTCCTGATGTAGCATGGCCCACTGAAAATATTCAATTTTCCTTTTGTTTTCTTAAAATGATCTTTTATGTTTATGCGAGCAGATCAGAATTTCTGACTTGTGGGCACAAGTGGCAAGCTTTATTACCACTTAGGACAAAAATGAGATAACTGTCTGGACATTTTCAATTATTCCAAACTCTTTACCTTTAAATTGACAAAAGAAATACAAAAAAAACTGACAGTGTCTGCTCACTCTGACAAATATACACCAATATCACCAATCTTGGTGTCCTAAAATCAGGACTGGTGTATTTTGTGAAAGTTGGTGCTCTTGTTTGTCTATTTTCGTTGTTAGTTAATATGTCTATTACTTCTGAATTTCAGTCCTCAGACTTGACCTTGAAAGAGCTATTCATGAAAATTCGTGACAAAACCAAGATAGAGCTGTATACTCTGTTTTTAAAAAGGTATGTATCAGGTTGGGGTATGTTTATTATTGATTTTAGGTATCAGCTCCGATACATTGATTTGTTTTTACTGTAGGATATTTTAATTTTGGGAGCATTGAAATTTCATGATCTTTGATGCTTTACCAATTTTGATTTAAAACATTAAGCTTTTTACCTTGATACACCTGTTTTTAAAAAAGGGACATATTATAGTTTTACCTGGGGCATATGAGCGGGTGGACTCTCCAACTGCATGGAGTATGTTGTCTGATAAAGCATCATTAGAATCCTTTGCCTAATCATCATATTTGGTCAGAATTTGTATGGGCATATTATCTTGTATAAGTTTGATAACCAGCCATGTTGTCTCAGTCACTCCAGATTTATAACCCTTGAATTGGCTAGAACTGACTTCATGTACAACCACTTATTACTAAACTTGGTGTCGTAAAATTAGGACGAGCAGATTTTTTGACAGGCGGTGCTCTTGTTTCTACTGTATATCAAATTTAGAGCATTATGTTTCCATTCTTGCGTTATAGTTTTTGTAGTGACCAGACTAAATTTCTTAGAATGCAATTTATTTAAAACCTAGCAAAATGTTTAAATTAAAGTTGTTTTCCTGTGGATAAACAATGATGCGACAAATTTCAAACCTTGCAAATTTTGTGGGAAAAAGACCATGTAAAAATCCAGTTTTATTGCCGATGTTCTTTAAATTGCCATTGATATTTTTGACACAAAATAATCACTGGAAACTTTTTGCAGGCCTTGTTTTACAATGCCTCCATGATGTTATACCAATTCTTTTAACTTTTCTATGTTATGCTACATCCATCATGTTTCAGCTATGATTGTAAATGTGCTTACAACAATATATTTCAGATTACAAGAGTTCATAGAGGATGGTGTGGGTGCATTAAAGGACTACTTTCAAAATGTGACGAAAGAATATTTTCTGAGTGGGAAAGGCGTGGAAAGGTCCAGTGTTCTTGGTATGGAAAACACATTGGTAACAATTTCTTTTAAGGGTGAAATTGGAAAGGTTTGGCATATTAAGTACAAAAAGTAGTGGCCTGACCAAATTTCTCAGATGCCCTTCTTGAAAAAAATGTCTTTGTAACCTTGTAATAAGCTTGTAATAAGCATATAAAATGAAGATATAAATGTTTGAATAAAAGTCTATGAAAGACTATGAAATTGACTGTTGTGTAAAACAGTGAAATATCATTTTATTTCATTTTTAAATCTGTATATTAAACTATCAGAAAGCATATTATAAATATTAAATAATTATTTGAAATAGCAGGTAGCCGCGTGCTGCTAAGGACGCTGCGGTAGCTTAGCAGTTCAGTATTCTTCGGTTGTTTCAAACCAAGCACGAATCTCACGCATGCACATCACGATCTCGTCCTTTCTTGTGATGTATGCTATAGCAACCAGCTGCAAATTCTTTAACGTTATTTTACAGGTTTATTTATCAGGCGTATTACCCTCGCCTTTGAGAAGCTCTCCTTCACCCAAGTGACGGACATGTACAGAAAATTTGAGCGCTATTACGAGGCAGGGGTCGGAAGTTACGAGGAAAGTCAAGACTTTGGTGGATCGCTGACAGACTCAGCTATGAGTTTGTCTGGCGTACGTTTTAGCCGGGGACTGTCCTTAGATCCATTTCAGCTCACCAATGAAAGGTTATATTGTAGATTGTTTCAACTTTTATGGATGTTAAATTTTCTCCATTTTTCAAAGTTCAATTGTGAATATAGACTTAGCAAAATATTAAATATTACAACTACTTTTTTTATAATTAAAAAATGGTGTTGCTAATTTTTAAACCTCATGAAATTTGGGGAGGGGGGAAAGGTGCGAAAAATATCCCTCAAAAATAAAGTAATTCACAGTTATTCCTATTGCATTCACTTTAAAATGTATTTTTCGATACAAAGTTACATTCTTTAAAATAGATTAAACAAAAGTTCACTTATATTGATATCTCAACTGCACATTTAAGATTGTTATGTGTGTTCTGTTGTAGAAAACTTGGAGATGAAGGTAGAGCAGTGAACTCCTTTAGGCAAGCAGAGTACTTTATTCTGCAACAGGTGAGTTATCTACCGTAGACAGACTGATTACTAAATTCTGCAACAGGTGAGTAACTGCTGTCTCCCTTAGACAGACTGAGTACTTTATTCTGCAACAGGTGAGAAATCCCCCTTAGACAGACTGAGTACTTTATTCTGCAACAGGTGAGAAATCCCCCTTAGACAGACTGAGTACTTTATTCTGCAACAGGTGAGAAATCCCCCTTAGACAGACTGAGTACTTTATTCTGCAACAGGTGAGAAATCCCCCTAAGACAGACTGAGTACTTTATTCTGCAACAGGTGAGAAATCCCCCTAAGACAGACTGAGTACTTTATTCTGCAACAGGTGAGAAATCCCCCTAAGACAGACTGAGTACTTTATTCTTCAACAGGTGAGTAACCCCCCTTAGTCTGGCTGAGTACTTTATTCTGCAACAGGTGAGTTATCCCCCTTAGACAGACTGAGTACTTTATTCTGCAACAGGTGAGTTATCCCCCTTAGACAGACTGAGTACTTTATTCTACAACAGGTGAGTTATCCCTCTTAGACAGGCTGAGTAATTTATTCTGCAACAGGTTAGTTATCTCCCTTAGATTGACTATACTTTTTAGTTTTCTCTTCTAGACAGGCTGATTAATTTATTCTGCAATAGGTGAGTTTTCCCCCTTAGACGGACTGATTACTTTATTCTGCAACTTGTGAGTAATCCCCCTTAGTCAAGCAGAGTACTTTATCTTTATTCTGCAGCAGATGAGTTATCTCCCTTAGACAGGCTCTATACTTTATTACGCAACAGGTTATTTACCTCCCTTATAAAGACATGTGATTATCTCCCTTAGACACACAGAGTACTTTATTCTGCAACTGGCAGGTTATCTCCCTCAGACAAACTGAGTATTTTATTCAGCGATGGGTGAGTTATGTCCTATTGTACTGAGTTCTTGTGTTTGAGTGATTTTTATCCGGAACACAGAAAAGATGTAGAGAATTATTGGTTAGTGCCGTGGATGGGGGATGATTATCTGGCAAGGTGCAGGAATTTATAAGGGTGAGCCATAGGCCATCCCAAAAGATCCCAGGACTGAGCCAGAAAAACTTTAACCATCCACAGCTCTAAGCTACTACTCTGTTTATCATGCTATCAAATATGTCATTTCAAAAAAAGTTTCTGTTTAAAGGGTACTTTTGAATGTATTTGAAGAACTGTAATGGAAGTTTTCAAATTGCTATAATTTTGCCCCGTGATCAAGCATAGGACCACAACAGATACATGTAACATGGGACAAACTCACCATTTCATACATGTACACACATGTACCAGTTTTGTGCTTCAGCCAGAATGGGGCTCTATCACTGTGCAATCTTCATGACAAAGTCATAAAATATATAGTAATAATAATCTATGAAATAAATAAACTATAAATCACCTTCTCAACCTCATATATTGTGTTACAGGCATTTCTGTTACAACACAACCAGAAGGAGGCTCTCTCACCGTCTGACCTTCAGGACAAAATCATGGACATGCTGGAAATGAACCCTGATATTGCAGAAGCTGTGAGATGATATGTTTTACTCAAATTTATTTTAGAAACATTTTTAGCTTGTTTTTGTCATTGTCGTTGGCAGTGTTGTGCAAAAACTTCAACCAAGGCCCATAGCTCAAAAACCTTTCAACATGTTCAAATGAACCACCTGTTTAGGCAATACACATGTATAGCAAGGCTCATGACCCTTTTTATTTCTTGTTAACTTATTCTGCTTGCTTGACTTAGAAAACAAAAACAAACTAAGAATAAAGAAAAACGTGACAAAATAACATAAATTGTTAATTATAATTATAATTATATTTCCAACAAAGAAACAAGGCAAAGCCTGCTTTAGGATCCTGGGCCCCGTGTCAAAAAAGATTGTAAGGCTTAAAATCATAACTTTCCAGGCACAACTCTGTTTTATGGCTTGAGCTGCGCTTCCTTTACATATCATGAGGACATTTATTGCATAGATTATGCCCATAACTATACAGTTGAAACTAAGCACTCTTATGCTGAGTAAGACTTAGATATCTTATTGTAACAGGGCCATGGTTTTGAAGACATTTAGAGAATAAGATTGCATTTAAATATAATTTTACTAGTTGACAAATTTTGGATCCAATTTTTGTGAAATAAGTATTTTTTGGGGGAAAGTTTGAAGATCACACTTACCATGCTGAAATTAAACAAAATGTTAAACTGTAAATGCAAAATTAAACTATTAAAATATTGAGACATTCCATATAATCTATTGTTTTCAGCACTTTCTCAGTTTCCTGAACAGTTTAAGGGTGAAAGAATACTGCACAGCTCTTCACAACCTTTTCCACTTCTTTGACCGCAAAACCATCGCGACCTTTAACAAAGGTCAAGGTCATGGAAAACATCAGCCCGCAGAGGAGGTTCATAGGCGTTACGCAGCGTTAAACTTGGCGTCACTACATTACAGATTCGGTCATAAGTAAGAGTGATTCTATGAAAATTAGGCCCCATTTTTTTAAAGAAAATCTAAAACTATTACCGGTTTAATTATCTTAATTTATTTGCCAGATTTGCCAGAGTAAATAGTATATAGTCAAACTCTGTTGGCTCGAACTTACTTTGCTCGAAATCCTCTTTGGCTCGAACTGAATTCTAAGGACCGATTTCTTTACACTGAAGGTAAGCACTCCCACTTGGCTTTAATTTTTTTAGGCTTGTCCCCTGGAGTCAAGGCAATGAGGTTTGACTGTAGTTATTTGTAGAATACAATATATAAACCAGCGGAAATGTTTTCATCCAGACTTTATACCAGAATGGGGTAAATGATCAGACTTATATACATATTACTATTACATGTTGCAAGACTTATAACTTTGGCTTTATTGCTTGTTGGGTTATGTACCTTAATATTTTAGCTAAAGAGTTATAAATGGTTATGGTATGTAATGAAATATTTCTTTTGATTTATTGAAACTTAAAATATGTTTATAAAATTACAAAAACTTCATGAAATTTACATATTCGACAGTTCCAACTTCAAAGATTTAGCTTCAATTAAAGAGAATTCCAAACATTTTCAGTGAAATTCATAATGTTCTAATTATTCACAGCCTGCCACAATGCGCCCTTTTGTCCCTTAGCATCCTGTCCCTTTTCTGCAGCACCCTGCCTTTTTAAAACCCTGATAGATGGAGAAAAATGGTGGAGCATTTTGTGAGGTGGTGAAAGTGAAGTGACATTGACCCGAGAAGCAGCCCGAACCTCAAACTTAGCTTGAGCTTGATGTGTTTTGTCTCGTTATGTCATTATGTTATTGATTTGCCTTTTTCCAGGGAAGAAGCCCTTGCGCCGCTCCAGGAAGCTATTGGAATGGCGCAGGACGCGAATGATAATGTCTGCCTGCAACATGCATTGGTGAGTTACTTAAGAGACATGTATGAACATTATAGGCTAAGACCAGTCAATATGTGTGGTGTCAGGGAAACAGTTGAATAAAATTCAAATTTAATTTTTATTATCAGTCAAACAATAAATTTGATTATTAAGTATTTTATGCATGTAGGAACAAAGTGGTCAATGAACACTAGTTAGATTATTTTCTTTATATAGCTTTGGTCACAGAGACTAACTGACTCATCAAACCTTCAAGTGTGGGTCATTCAGAAAAGTTCTGGTCCAGTATTCATAAAACCTCTTAAGCATTTCTTAACTTAGGCGATTTCCTAAACTTTCATAGTTAAATTTTAAGAAAGGCATATATAGGCCATTTATTTTCAACTGACGGTAACCATTGACCTCTTTTACAGGGATGGTTACAAAGATTGAGTGAGCAAGGCACGGCCAGCACAGAAAACCTCCTTGAGAGGGCCGTCACAAAAAGTTCCGAACTAAACCTCCCAGTAAGTAATGTCATGTACTAAGTAATGTTATACAAGAAGTTTATGATTTTAGAAGGTACATTCAGAATTCTTTATATTACATTATTATGGATTTGTTTGTTCATCATTATGCTTACCTGTAGTTTATGGGGAAAAAATGTATACCCAGATGGGTTCAGAACCCAGTAAGGAAAAACTCTGCATGGGGGTTTTGCAAGCCTAGCAACACCCAATTTGACATGAGAATAAGTATATTTTCTGCTTAGGGGTCTCAGCTGGTCTAGCAACACCCAATGTGACACGACGATAGGTACATTACCCTTGGAAGTCTCAGTGGGTCTGTTGAATTCCAATCTGACATGACGATAGCTTTATTACCAACTTTGTTATCTCATAAAATCAAACTTGGCACTAGTTATATTTCACGATAGGGCATCTCAGTGTGTCAGTCAAAATCCAGACTTACAGAATATATCTATGATTAATATATACATGTATGTCCATATATGTCTGCCTCACCCTCCTCCAGGTAGGCCTAACAGACATTGACAATGCTTTATCCTTGCTAATTCTTTCAGAATCTGACATCTATTGGGATTCAAGCCTTTGCACGTCACAATGCCTTCGCAGCTGCTAAACCTGCCCAGTAAGTTTTGTACATGTTTTCTAGAAAATATGACCTAAAAACTACATTTTAATTTAGACCACAGTTATAAAATGCTTGTATTAACTTATTTTAAACAAATTGATAGTGGTCAATTTGTCAATCCTGCTTCTGTTTTTATTATCCCCTACCAAAAGGTTTTGGATGAGGGATATATAGTTGGTGTTGTCGGTCCATCTTTCCAAAGCCTCTTCTATGTGACAACAGGACAAAAAACTATGAATCTTATGCCAAGTGTGTAAAACCATAGTGCACTGCTGTATTTGCAAGATTTATCTGGATTGGGAAAATAACGCAAGAGTTATTACCCCTTTTAGCAATGAAATACATTAAATTTGTCCGTCCAGAGCCATTGCTATGTAACAACTGAATGAAACTTGCTTGATGTGTGTAGTACAATAGTGTGGTGGTGCATGAATAGTCTTTATTCAGTTATTGGGTCAGTAAAACAAGAGTTATTGCCCTTTAATTACTCAAATACAACTTTTCGTGTACCATGTGATTTATTCACTATTCCATTGATTGAATTAAAAAAAATGAATTTCAGTATTCCCATTCTACTTTTTTTTCAAATTATTCTACAGAGTTTTGCAGATTTGCTTCACTTTTGTTTGTTCGAAAATAATCTGACAGTTGATATCAGTTATAAAAATAACATGTTTCCTCATAAAATTCAAATACGTACAGTATACAACAAATTCATTTTAATACTGTTTCTATCCATGCCAGGGTATTTGAATACCTACAGAAGAGCGATGTGTTGAATTGTCAGCATTCTCAGTCTGGATTCATGTGCACGAGTTTCGCTAACAAGGCAGCCCTCTGGCAGATGTATGGAAAAATGTAAGGATCATTGTTGATAACTCTCATAATTTCTGTTTAATCCAGAACAAAATGATTCTTATGAACCATCTTCACTAACAAGTCAGCCCTTTGGCAGATGTATGGAAAAAGGTAAAGATCATTGTTGATAACTCTCATAATTTCTGTTTAATCCAGTACTTAATGATTCATATGAACTGGATTTGTGAAGAAGGCAGTCCTAGATGTCTATCAAACGGTTGGGAAATGAGTTGTTCATATGACCTTTACATCTTTGTTTTTCAAGAATGTTGAGCTTAATACAATATATTTTCATAAGTTTCCTAGTCCTAACATTGCTCAGTTAAAGCTAGATTAGACCAGCTAGCCTACACCTTTATTTCAATGAAGTCAAATCATAAGGATATAAAAAATTATTTTCTTTGGCCTGATTCAACCTTTTCCTCTACAGAGAGTGTATGTCCATGCTGATCCAGCTCAATCTTCTACACTTGGACATATAAGAAAACAGTGTGTTTTACAATGGAGGGTTTTACCAACCAACTCAATCATAATTAACACTTTATTTCTTTAGGGAGTGTATGTCCATGCTGAGCCAGCTCATTCTACACTTAGACACCTCAGAACACAGCGTGTTTTACAACGGGGAGTCCATCTGTGTGGCCATGTGCAACCTTGCCAGATTTCATGCTCAAATGGTACGTTATTATTTGATTATTATTTATTTGCATCTTTTTTTCGAAGACAAATTTTATTACATATTTCACTTTTATAGGATCAATATGGGCTTGCCTTATAACCATGATAAACTTTGTAAAAATTCTTAACTTTACTTTTACAGGGTCAATATGGACTTGCCTTGGACATAATTAACTGTGCTAAGAAACGCTTTCCGAAGAACCAGATACAATCATCAGAAATCTGGATGGAAACTGAGCAACAAATCTTGTTTGACCGGACAATACTGAACCGGAAATTTGGGGTTACGGAGCTGGCGGTGTTGAATCTCAAGGCTTTAAATCCACTTGAATCTCAGTTAAGGTAATAATAAACCTGCTTGTCTGTTGTAAAGAGATTGTGATTTATTCTTTTCATTTGTAGCTGAACAGTTGTCAAAGCCTTGGTACTGTCAGAGTTAGCATGCAAATACATTTACCTTGGCGGTAACTTAAGCACTCCAAGAATATTCTTATGAAACTTAGTACTTATGTTACCAATGACTTTACACACATTTGTAGCAAGTGCAATAAGTTTCGCAACTATTGCATAAATCATTTTTCAGTCATGCATAAACAATGTGCAACTAGGCTTATTAATCAAGCATAATAAATATTGAGTGAAAATGCCTCTTTATTAAAAAAAGAAGACTATTAAAGACATTCATTTTCTGTGTTCTTGTTAATGTTCAAATTTAAGGTACCGTGAATAACTGGTTATTAGACGCACTTTTTTCCCTCAGATTACATTGCGTCTTACAACCAGTAAAAAGCTTTGACATTTGCTGATTTTTATGATTGTAAGAGAGAAACAACTAAATGTGAAACTCAACTTTGTTTCCAGATCTTTAGAAACTTTTTACTTAAAAGTGTATTGTACACCCTTATGTTATTTTGAAAAGTGTAAATTCATAAAATAAAGTGAAATGGTGATTGTTATAACGTACTGGCACATTGAATTGCAAATATACAGACATTTTACATAGATACACAACAAACTTAATCCTAGACCCAGAACCTAATGGATTGAAAACAATACACAGCGTTTATTAACCTTTGCATTATAAAACACTATGTTCATCAAGGGAGTTCATTGAATATGAGTTGAATTCATACTTTGTTGATAAAGTGACCATCTTCATTTTGGTCAAATGGGTTGTTACGGAGAACCTCGTAATGGTACTTCCTTATATAAATGTTAAGTCGTACCAATATGAACCGATGTTTTGTTTTGTTTCATAACTGGCCCATTTTAGAGTGTATTTACACATGTTACCACCCTTACCTTTAATTCGGTGTTAGATTTTATTTCACCCATATCCCCCTGCCATTTCAGAGAGGCCATACTGAACAAAGAAAAAGGTGAAGTAACAGAATCACTCAACCAGTTGCACCTTTTACTTGACAATTGTGGTGCTGACAAGGGAAATAACTCTGTCACAGCTGATTTCAAATGCAGGTGAGAATTTAGGGGAGGTAATACTGAATTAGTTGCACCTGTACCTTTACAAGTGTGGTGTAAACAAGGGAAATAACTGCCATAGCTGATTTTTAAATACATGTGCATGATTTTTAAATACAAGTGCATATTAAAGGGAGAATATACTCAATTAGTTACACATGTTACTTAACAATTGAAGTGTTGACAAGGGAAATAACTCTGTCACAGCAGATTTTAAATACAGGTTAATATTAAGGGTAGTGAATAGTCAGTTAGTTGCACTGGCTACTATTTATTGAACAATATGAGTTGTGTCATGTCCCTGATTTTTTTTGCTCTAATTACAGTTATGACCCTTTACTTACTCTCTTAATTAACTCGGTCAAAAAGATTGGGTGTAAAGTATTGCACCTAAACGCAGTTGTTTGATATTTCATTCAGTCAAACAATACTAAGGGCCTTTGGGTATGAAATTGTTTGCGTCATATGTAACTCCATGAGTAATGCATCTGCACTCCTGAAACTTCATAAGATAAACTGTCTGTTTTACAATGCACATGTGCATGTTGTCAAGTCCAACACTACCTTTACCAATTCCTATGTCTAGGAGGGGGTTTCATGTCTATGATAGGTCTAGTTATAAAACTGCAGTATTAATAGAAAAAAATAAGTATCATACTTCTTTAAATCTATGGAATTTATCATTCTGAAAGTCTTATGTTGTCTTTTTTAATTGTGCAGGGTGTTATTAGAGTTGGGTGAACTCTACAGACAGACAAGCAATCCGACCAGTGGCACCTCCTATATTCTAGAGTGTATGACCTTGGCTAAATCCCACCACCTAGAATACCTTGCAGCCTTAGGGTCAATACAGTTAGCACATATTCAGGTCAGAAATTACGCCAATATTTGTGATTACATTGCAAAAAAGGTGAATAATGGGTGAAGCACTTTATTATTCATAAATAGATGATGAACAATTGCACAGAGAACTCTTAACCAGACTAATAGTCAAAACACATAAATTGCAAAAATAGGTCTTCAAAAATATGATTATCAGGCAGTCAACCAAATGTTTTGTTCAGGTTCATAAGTTTAAAACAATATTAAAACAACTGTGAATGATTCAATTCCAGCTTCAAATGCAACTTCCGGAACAAGCCTTATCCCTCCTTTCTCAGCACATGCTGGCAATATTGTCACATGGGACTGTTACTGATCGAGCCAGACTTCTAACCTGTCATACCAAATGTCAGGTTGCCATAGCAACCAGAAAACCTGATGAGCAGAAACGGCAAGGTTAGTATGTTCTTTTTTAAGATCATATGACCCTTGTAAACTCATGGAACATTTACTGATCATGTTAGACATTTAACATGCCCATACCATGTGTCAGGTTGCCATAGCAATCTGATACTTAGAAATGTCAAGGTAACTAGATTTTATGTTGTTATTACCACATGCCAGTACCTGTATCTAACAAGACTGGACTTATTACACGCCATGCAACATGTCAGGGAGCAGAAAAGAGGCATTTCAATTGAAACTTTACATACATGTAAAATATTTAGATACAGATAATACCCAAATTGTTCCCCAGTGTTGTCTGTGCAAAATCTCGACATCCCCAATTCAAAACTACCTAACTAAAACTGTTGTCTGCTACCTTTAGCTTAAAATCTGGAGAAGTTTGACTTTACAATTTCCCAAAACTTCTTCCCCCTAACGTCCCTGTAGCTTGTGCCTTGCCATGTAAAAGTTGTTGGCCTGTCAATCAAGTCTTGGTAGGATTGAGCCATGTTCTCTGTGCCTCTCAAAATGGACACCAGTTATTGTTTCTCTTCAGAAATTCGAAAACAAATCTCAAGCCCATAGATAGCTGACTTTATTTAATCACTAAAATGAATTAGTTTCTTTCCACAATGCCCAACATATCATGCTCTTTTCTTTTTTCCAGGACTCTTGTCATGTATAAATACCCTGAACACGGCAATAGAACTGTACCAGTCTGCAGAAGCTTTCCTTCATCTTAAAGACACAGTCTATCTACAAACCAGACTGTATCATGAACTTGATCTCCCTTCAGAGAGAAATAAATGTGCCCGCCAGTTTCGGCAGCTGGATGTGCAGTATCCATCACTAAGTCAAATGACTGTAAATGCTTTGTGATAATGTTCTGAAATTGTAAATGTGTAACTCAGTCTGTGCAAAAACGGCCAAAAGGTAAAATATTTTAAGGGCATTTAGAAGCTTAAGTAATATAGGCCTGATCGGCTTTTACTTGTTTTTGGCATTGTTCAGTACAAAGCTGTATTGGCATTTAGAGTTTTGTTCGTGCCTATGAATTGGATTACTCAACAGGCCTGAATGGCCTCTGCTTCCCAAATCATTTTCCTCAGACTGTTAAGTGATAATTTTAGTAGATTTGATGACAGAAAGTGGAATGAAAAGCAAAGTCATTCAGAGCAGTTTTCTTTGATAGTCAGCTGATTATGAATGCTTTATGGTGAGATGTTGAAGTTGTAAATGCCTTGTGCATTTCAATCATTTGTCAATCTTAATTTATATTAATATGTATATAAGTATGAAGAAATAAATATGATGACATAAACCTTGTGTTGCTTTTTTAGTTGAGCACCATCTAAAATTAAAAAAAATAATGAACCATTATGTAGGAAACTTGATAATTACATTTTTATTCACATTGAAAAACTTCCGCCACTCTATTGTATACATTCTTTGTAAGTCAAAAATCCAAATCCTTCATAAACATTTTTAAGTATTCAATAAGTTGTTTCTTGAAACAGAGAACTTGAGCCATTTGTTACGAAAAAATGGCTATTATACATGTAAACATTTTAGGACAACAGATCAGTTCTTAAATGAAACCTACAATCACAACAATAGATAGTATGGTTGCCATGCTCATGGATTTACAATCGATAAATTATATATTTCTGTCCATATACAATGAGTTCTAAAATAGTGTCAGGATGACGGATGTCACCTGTTCAATAAAGGACCACAAATCATCCCAACAAACGAAAGGTTCAACGTATCAATCCCAAATATCCTCACAAAGTTATACATGTAAACATACACAAATGCACTCGACCTTTGCCAAAGTGTCTCAACCTAATGTTATACACCTCATCTCCAGATCTCTTAAATATACTGGTTCACAAACCATCAAAACTTACTCCAAACAACTTGATCATAACTTATTTCTCTTAAAGCTGCACTCTCACAGATTGAACGTTTTGACAACTTTTTTATTTTTTGTCTTGGAACGAGCCATTTTTTTTGCGAAAATCCATGTAAACCAGTTATATAAGACTGCTGACAAAAAATCAGATCGCAGAATTTTATATTTAAGTTAAAAAAAAAAATGTTTTATGCATTTTTCTTCTACCATAAGTAACGGTTTAAGCCATAAAACATTAATTTTCGAATGGAAATATGAAAATCTACGATCTGATTTTTTGTCAGCAATCTTATATCATTGGTTTGCAGATATTTACGCAAAAATTTGCTCTTTCCGAGACGAAAAATAAAAGAGGTGTTAAAATGGCCAATCTGTGAGAGTGCAGCTTTAAACCTGTTGTAAAAATTGCAACCACTCCATGATCAACCAACTCCATACCACCTCAACCTACCTATATCAACTCAACCTCACACATACCATCGCAACATACCCGAAACCAAAGCAATCTACCCAGCACCACCTCAGTCTATATCACTCCTACTCAACTTACCTTATAGCACCCAACCTATTAAACTTGTACCCCAAAACCTGACAACTTAAATCTACCTCATAACACGTTGACAAACCTCATACCTGGTAACAATCATTAATCTCATCAAATTCCAAGCTCATACGATATAAACCTACCACTTTAGCCTATCTCATACAACATTGACCTACCTCATATCATCTCTCCTGCTTCTGGTTGGATACGGTTCAGAGCCTGTTACGACGTAGTACAGGGGGGGGCGTTTAGTCCAAATGAAGGGCGGTCCTAAGGCCCTCCGCTGTCTGTGCGTGGACTACTACATCTCAGTCTACCTCATAGATGTACCATATATCCACCATCTTGCATTTACCTCACTACACACTTGTTGATTTAATACCATCTTCAAATTAACCTTCCCCAAAACACCTCTGGAATCTCATACCACCTCAACCTACCCTCACAACTCCAACACTACCGGTATCCCATACCATCTCAACCTATCCTCACAGCTCCAACACTACCTGAATCCCATACCACCTCAACCTACCCTCACAACTCCAACACTACTGGAATCCCATACCATCTCAACCTACCCTCACAACTCCAGCACTACCGGAATCTCATACCACCTCAACCTACCCTCACAACTCCAACACTACCGGAATCTCATACCACCTCAACCTACCCTCACAACACCAACACTACCGGAATCCCATACCACCTCAACCTACCCTCACAACTCCAACACTACCGGAATCCCATACCACCTCAACCTACCCTCACAACTCCAGCACTACCGGAATCCCATACCATCTCAACCTACCCTCACAACTCCAACACTACCTGAATCTCATACCACCTCAACCTACCCTCACAACTCCAGCACTACCGGAATCCCATACCATCTCAACCTACCCTCACAACTCCAACACTACCGGAATCCCATACCATCTCAACCTACCCTCACAACACCAACACTACCGGAATCCCATACCATCTCAACCTACCCTCACAACACCAGCACTACCGGAATCTCATACCACCTCAACCTATCCTCACAACTCCAGCACTATCGGAATCCCATACCATCTCAACCTACCCTCACAACACCAACACTACCTGAATCTCATACCACCTCAACCTACCCTCACAACACCAACACTACTGGAATCCCATACCATCTCAACCTACCCTCACAACACCAGCACTACCGGAATCCCATACCATCTCAACCTACCCTCACAACTCCAACACTACCGGAATCTCATACCACCTCAACCTATCCTCACAACACCAGCACTACCGGAATCCCATACCATCTCAACCTACCCTCACAACTCCAGCACTACCGGAATCCCATACCATCTCAACCTACCCTCACAACTCCAACGCTACTGGAATCCCATACCATCTCAACCTACCCTCACAACTCCAACGCTACTGGAATCCCATACCACCTCAACCTATCCTCACAACACCAACACTACCGGAATCCCATATCATCTCAACCTACTCTCACAACACCAACACTACCGGAATCCCATACCATCTCAACCTACTCTCACAACACCAACACTACCGGAATCCCATATCATCTCAACCTACTCTCACAACACCAACACTACCGGAATCCCATATCATCTCAACCTACTCTCACAACACCAACACTACCGGAATCCCATACCATCTCAACCTACCCTCACAACTCCAGCACTACCGGAATCCCATACCATCTCAACCTATCCTCACAACTCCAGCACTACCGGAATCCCATACCATCTCAACCTACCCTCACAACTCCAACACTACCGTAATCCCATACCATCTCAACCTACCCTCACAACTCCAGCACTACCGGAATCCCATACCATCTCAACCTACCCTTACAACTCCAACACTACCGTAATCCCATACCATCTCAACCTACCCTCACAACTCCAACACTACCGTAATCCCATACCATCTCAACCTACCCTCACAACTCCAGCACTACCGGAATCCCATACCATCTCAACCTACCCTCACAACACCAACACTACCGGAATCCCATACCATCTCAACCTACCCTCACAACTCCAGCACTACCGGAATCCCATACCACCTCAACCTACCCTCACAACTCCAACACTACTGGAATCTTTACCACCTCAACCTACCCTCACAACTCCAACACTACCGGAATCCCATACCATCTCAACCTACCCTCACAAGTCCAACGCTACTGGAATCCCATACCATCTCAACCTACCCTCACAACACCAGCACTACTGGAATCCCATACCATCTCAACCTACCCTCACAGCTCCAACACTACCGGAATCCCATACCATCTCAACCTACCCTCACAACTCCAGCACTACCGGAATCCCATATCATCTCAACCTATCCTCACAACTCCAGCACTACCGGAATCCCATACCATCTCAACCTACCCTCACAACTCCAACACTACCGTAATCCCATACCATCTCAACCTACCCTCACAACTCCAGCACTACCGGAATCCCATACCATCTCAACCTACCCTCACAACTCCAACACTACCGTAATCCCATACCATCTCAACCTACCCTCACAACTCCAACACTACCGTAATCCCATACCATCTCAACCTACCCTCACAACTCCAGCACTACCGGAATCCCATACCATCTCAACCTACCCTCACAACACCAACACTACCGGAATCCCATACCATCTCAACCTACCCTCACAACTCCAGCACTACCGGAATCCCATACCACCTCAACCTACCCTCACAACTCCAACACTACTGGAATCTTTACCACCTCAACCTACCCTCACAACTCCAACACTACCGGAATCCCATACCATCTCAACCTACCCTCACAAGTCCAACGCTACTGGAATCCCATACCATCTCAACCTACCCTCACAACACCAGCACTACTGGAATCCCATACCATCTCAACCTACCCTCACAAGTCCAACGCTACTGGAATCCCATACCATCTCAACCTACCCTCACAACACCAGCACTACCGGAATCTCATACCACCTCAACCTACCCTCACAACACCAACACTACTGGAATCTCATACCACCTCAACCTACCCTCACAACTCCAACACTACCGGAATCCCATACCACCTCAACCTATCCTCACAACTCCAGCACTACCGGAATCCCATACCATCTCAACCTACCCTCACAACACCAGCACTACCGGAATCTCATACCACCTCAACCTATCCTCACAACTCCAACACTACCGGAATCCCATACCATCTCAACCTACCCTCACAACTCCAGCACTACCGGAATCCCATACCATCTCAACCTACCCTCACAACTCCAGCACTACCGGAATCCCATACCATCTCAACCTACCCTCACAACACCAGCACTACCGGAATCCCATACCATCTCAACCTACCCTCACAACACCAGCACTACCGGAATCCCATACCATCTCAACCTACCCTCACAACACCAGCACTACCGGAATCCCATACCATCTCAACCTACCCTCACAACTCCAACGCTACTACCGGAATCCCATACCACCTCAACCTACCCTCACAACACCAGCACTGCCGGAATCTCATACCACCTCAACCTACCCTCACAACACCAGCACTACCGGAATCCCATACCACCTCAACCTACCCTCACAACACCAGCACTACCGGAATCCCATACCATCTCAACCTACCCTCACAACACCAGCACTGCCGGAATCTCATACCACCTCAACCTACCCTCACAACACCAGCACTACCGGAATCCCATACCATCTCAACCTACCCTCACAACACCAGCACTACTGGAATCCCATACCATTTCAACCTACCCTCACAACTCCAGCACTACCGGAATCCCATACCATCTCAACCTACCCTCACAACACCAGCACTACCGGAATCCCATACCATCTCAACCTACCCTCACAACACCAGCACTACCGGAATCCCATACCATCTCAACCTACCCTCACAACTCCAGCACTACCGGAATCCCATACCATCTCAACCTACCCTCACAACTCCAGCACTACCGGAATCCCATACCATCTCAACCTACCCTCACAACTCCAACACTACCGGAATCCCATACCATCTCAACCTATCCTCACAACACCAGCACTACCGGAATCCCATACCATCTCAACCTACCCTCACAACACCAAACCGGAATCCCATACCATCTCAACCTACCGTCACAACTCCAACACTACTGGAATCTCATACCACCTCAACCTACCCTCACAACTCCAGCACTACCGGAATCCCATACCATCTCAACCTATCCTCACAACACCAGCACTACCGGAATCCCATACCACCTCAACCTACCATCACAACACCAGCACTACCGGAATCCCATACCATCTCAATCTACCCTCACAACTCCAGCACTACCGGAATCCCATACCATCTCAACCTATCCTCACAACACCAGCACTACCGGAATCCCATACCATCTCAACCTACCGTCACAACTCCAACACTACTGGAATCTTTACCACCTCAACCTACACTCACAACTCCAACACTACTGGAATCTCATACCATCTCAAACTACATGTACCTCATACTATCTCAGCCTACTCAATGTCATATCGACATATCTCCTGTACCATAACCGCGACCTTAGAGATATCAGTATAACATAGTATACTTTAACCATTTCTCTATGTGGTAGCGTTTTTTGTCACACATGTAAACTTCCGGCTGTCGTGTCATGAATTTTTCTGGGTTTTGACAACTAAACAAATGACATTTAAACATTATGGCGGACAGCGCCAAGCGAGAAAAGATCGCTGCCGCTAGGAAAAAGGTAAATTTGAGAAAAAAAGAAGATTTGTTATCCCTCGAGACAGTAAACTATTGCCGGTATAAACATGACATGTTGGAAGTTGACATATCCGATATGTGGTAAATTGTTTTATAATAAAGGACAATTTCTTACTTCATAATTATAAAAATCATAATTATATCACTTCTTACTAGTTATTGGTAATTGAATTTTGATTTGAGTTTAAGTATTATTGGGTTACACACCACTATATCTTAAACGTTATCAATTGTGATTAGTGATTTTCACATGTTTTCTTGGCTATGACTTAAATTGTTAAATAACACCCCTTTATATAGGTCCTCTGAATTGTAAAAAAGTGGTTATATAGACCCATTTTTAAAACACTATTTATTGTGCAAAAATGTTACTTGTCTACCAAATTTCCCAGACTATAAGACGGCGAAATTTGGTTCCGATTTTAACCTGAAAGTAGGGGGCCCATCATATAAGCGAAGCTATGACAATTCTGACAGAATAGAGTTAGAATCAGTAACATTTGATTTTACTACAAATATGAATGAACCTTTTGGTGTACAAAAATAAGACACGTAAAATAAATCCTTAAACGCATTACCTTACTAACCTAACTCCACATTAGTGAGCTCACAGTTGACAAGAAAAATCGGTGATTTTCTTGAAGCCCATGAACAATTTTAGTTGATAATTTACTGTTTAGCTTGAACATTATCACACACTTGGAGAAATTTAAGTGCTGGATTTGGGAAAGTTAGGGGGTCGTCTCATAAGTGGATCACCTTATAGGGGAAATACGGTGTGTGTAAAAAGCTACTGCTTGACGAACATCAGTTTAAAAGTGCATTTGTTTAAGATGATCGATAATTTAATGATCTAGATCAATACAAAGGCTTGCCTTAGCAACACTTGCTACAAGTTCAAAACAAAGTATAGTAAGTGTGCGCATCTTTGAGGCCTCACAGTTATGTTGACCTAAATTAAAGATATTTATAATTACATATCCCTCTTTACATTTGCAAATATTGTGTTTTGAAAATAGCGAAAACAAAATATAACTTGGCAGCTAGATGCTAAATGTCAAATTAAGATAGCATACTTATTAATCATAATTTTATACATTTGGTCAAAGCTAAAAAATGTAAAAAAAATTAACATTTAATTTAAAGGTTTTAAAATGTTTTTAGTGTTCAGTTCTGATTGATTTTAAAGGAAAGGCAAACAAAAAGGTCAACATTGGCAATTATCGGTAGTGATTTCGATTATTGAAAAAAAAAATATTTAGAAAAAACAATTTGATTTCTAAAAGAAGATATGTTACATTTGTTCAGAACTTCTCAAATGTGCATAAGTTTGGGATAAAATCTCTGACATCTTCATTTGGCAGTTTGACATGCTAGTGATTCGCATTTAATTAAGCTGATGAAATAAACCTAATTTATGTAAAATGCATTTATTACATTGTACACAGAGCTAAATCGCATATTTTGTTTAAGGTATTTCAAGACATGTTTTTTTAATGAGTTTTATAATGTTTGACTTTTGCAGCTTAAAAGTTTCCAAAAATCCAGCAAAGGTACCAAAGGCAAAAGTAACAACACAGGAGCAGCCAAGGGCAAGGAAGAAAACAAAAAAGACAAAATCAACAATGACCTTACACAAACTGAGAAAATTGAAAACGCATCTTTAGCTAGTTCTTTAGTAAATGATGGGGCAGGTGATATATCTGAACAAAATACATCTGGAGAAAATCACAGTGTGCCTTTACAAGAAATGACAAGTATTGATCAAGATATGCAAAACCATGGTGAGACAGTGGCAGATGCTCCGAGTAACATGGATGGCACTTCACCAAATGTTCAGGTTTGTAGCTTAAAGGTGGAAGGATCATTTGAAATCTGTCTGCAAGGCGCCCTTTTTTATCGGGTTTTCTCAGGGTCCCTAGATTTCTAGTTTGGTTCAGAAAAAGTGCTTCAATTCCTATTGAGGAGCTTAAGTACTTTTACTGTTGATGAATAAATGATTATTTAAATTAAACAAAAACTTTTTACAAGGGCAAGACCTGTGATAATGGTCCAATTCTTTTACACCATTGAATGTTCATAGACTATTTCACCAAAGGACAGGTTCAGTTACATATATATGCAAGGCTCATGATCATAACATAATACTAATTTATCATATTGGCATTATACATGTATTATTTTGCTTACAGAGCCAAAGTTTTCCGCCCCAGAGTCCAGTTTTTGACCATGTTCGAGACCGGCCTTCATCGTCCACCGAGAGCCTACACCAGTTATCAAGACAGATTAATGGCATATTAGCAGAGGTATGGATTATGTTGCATCATTGTGCTTGTCACATTATTTTTATACTAGTATAAGAATATATGGCCTCATTAATTAAGTTGAAATATGAATGATTATAAGCAAGGTGCAATGTACTATTCACTATGATTTAATGCATCTATAACTTTTTTGTTGACAGGCAGTTTAGCTTATATTTTCATCCATAAGGTAAAGTCAGAATTGATTGAAATATATTCAAGTATACTGAATATGGATGTGTTAGAGGCCTTTGATAACTTTGCATAGGAAAAGAATCAGAAATAATTCAACCCACAAATAAGCTAGGTTTTCATTCAACCATGATGTTGATGCCCGATGACCCTATCTTATTTCTGTATAATTTGAAGGGATATAGCTTGCGATTACTAATTAATATGTTAAACTAGTGACCTAAATTTCATTAATTATAAGCATGCATTTTTGCTCTGTATAACAACTGCAATTAGATGTGATATGACCTATTGTTCAATTTAAAAAGCCGAAAAAGCGTTATTCTGTCTTAATCAGAACATGAAATCCTTTCAAATGATACCAAAGTAATATTGGATCAGTAGCCATCCAAAGCATACATATAAAAATTATTTGATATTTTATTTATTTATATTAGGTATAAATATACATTTATAGATTATGTTTTAGGAATTTTAAAACATGTTTTCATTATGATATAACCTGTCACTCATTCATGATGTTTGTTATAGGAGTGTTGTTTTAAACCTTGAACATTAAAATGTGAATTTCCCTTTGTAGTCGCCAGTAGGGTTTCAAGTTGAGGGAGGCCATGCAGAGATTATAGAGCTGGAGACGAGGAATCGAGAATTAGCCTCCCTGCTTGCTCAGCACGTACAGACGAATGAACAGCTTGTGTCCCAGAACCAACAGATTGTAAGACATGGTTTAATGTCAAAATTAAGTTAAAGCCCCCAAGTCCGGTTCAAGTGATATGCGTTTACTTTTCAGAATTTGAGCAAGCCCAGAATTTTTTTACCGAGGATTTTACTTATCTGAACACTTAGAAATGGTTGTCTGGTTAGTGATATAGCTTCTTACCATGATGCAGTGGTCGAAATTTACACAAGCCTGCAAGCCCTGCACTGGTAAAATGTCTTACAGGCTTGCTCAAATTCTAAATTTTATATAGCTTGTTAAAAAATTTGATGCCATGCAAAGGTATAATAATTCAGGCTTGTTCATCCAAAAGTCTAATTTCGATGACTGATGATGCCGATGTGAAGGGTTTGATTTCTAGATTGGGCATATGTGTGTTAGGTTTATGATGACTAAGCTGAACATGCGGGTTTTCTGAAGGTACTCTGGTTTCACCCCAAAACACAAAAATACTTTCGCACCAATGAGAGTGACTTGTCATTAATATAATTTCCTTCAAAATTGTTGTAAAATGAATAAAGTTTGTGCTTAAACGTAAAGAAAAAAAAATCAGCAGTGGAACCTGCTTGTGTACCGTTATTCTGTTATATAATGGTGAATCTATAAATTATTGATTGGATGTTTAATTGTAGAGACAACATGCGATGATGCTGCAAACACAGCTGGAAAGAGAGAGAACTGAACATCAACAGAGGTATCAGCTGGAGGTTGGCCCAGTTAAAGAACAGCTTCAGGTAACAGACATTGAAACAGTTTGTAGAGTTCTTTGATTAGATTCTTGGGGCATTTTCATCAGGAATCCAAAGAGAAATTTTGTTTCTAGGAAAAAAAATCACCAGGTGTCATACTCATAAAGACTGTTCTATAAACTTTCTGTTCTGTTCATAAAGCATCTCAGTGAACATTTTCAACATAGTTAAATAATGTGTTTTTCTCAGTTGAATTAAAAGAAAACTAACAGTGTTTTTCCACTAAAAATTTAAAAGACAGCATGAAAAAGATAAAAAAAATAGAGTCATATGAATAATTTTGTTGAAAAAATACACGTCTTTTTTCAGTCTAGGTAAAAAGGTCATGAAAATTTTAGAATTTAACAGCTACCGGTATTCTTAAAACTGATTTATGTAATTCCAAATAGCACAGTTGGTAGTGCTAAATCATATACACAAACAAAAGTATTGTTGTTATTTAGATTTGAGCACCTCAGAAGCCTCATAATTGTGTCTACTTAATTAACGGTACATACTATTTTTTAAAACAAATATTTTTGATATGATAAAGTCAAATATCTTCTGGTACTTGTGAAGTGTTAACATATACATTGATGCTAAACATAAAGTATGTCATGGGTGCCGACAATGACATTTCAAGGATTACTGGTACAGTTGTCCAAATATTGTTTGTCTATGTTTACTGCAGGTGCATATTCAGACAATCGGAATACTGGTAGCAGAAAAGACAGAGCTACAGTCTCAACTGGCACAGGCCCAAAAGATTGGAGAACAGAGACAAGGTACTTACAGAAATAGTTGGTAACACTATATATGGAGTCATAAAAGAATTGCATGCTATCAATATTGATGATTACTGCAGTTTGGTTTCACATTTCATGGTATAACTTAAGTCAAGGTGATCTGAATCCATGTATGGCAATAATAGGTTCAGATACTATTTAATTTAAACTGACTTCATGTTTAGTTTAAGCCTTGAATGCCTCTAGAATCAAGTAACAAAATAAATTGTAATGTAACTGCACCCTGTACAAGTATTATGTTAAAGAAGAGCAATGAATGTTCTGACCTTTTATGCATTTACTTCTCAGGTGATCTTGAGGATTTAACCGGAAGATTGAAGACATCAAAACAGCGAGTTGCCGATCTTGAAAGGACTTTAGCTAACACCAGTTCCTCTAGTCAAAAACTGGAAATGGTACACACTTCATTACAAACCATATTACTATGTGATTCATCACAGGATTCTATTTTAATTTAGATCTTAGTCATGTAATGAAATTATCTCAGGTGTCATAGATGGGGTCATTTGCTGTAGATTTGTGTAAAATGACTGCTATTCAAGCGAGAACCATTGTAAAACAAAATCAAAATGTTTCCATCTGTTTCATCTCTACATGTTTAAGATCTTGTAGGTATAACTTCAAGATCTTTTGAAGAAACGTGACCCAGGATTTTTAGCCCAATACATGGAAAGAACCATCAGTTAAGCTTGTCTGTCTTATAAAGAGAACAGTAAAATGTTTGTGTTAGCCTTGATGCATTCCAATACTTTAAGCATGGAAATGCTAGAAAACTGTTTAAGATATTCAAATGAAACTTTCTAAACAGGTTGCCAGTTACAATACACATGTGCAATGCAAGACCTGTAACTCCTCATTAATTATTGAGTAATCCCCCTTGTTGACAGAAAATCACCCAACAAGCTCTGATGATGGTTCGGCAGTGCTCTTGTTGCAAATAAAATTGACTTAAAGCAATTTTTCCTTTGATTAAAGACATACTTTGAATGTTAAAGCAATCATATAAAAACATTGAAATTACATGTACTGACTTACAGGATTGATATAATTCTAAGTTTGAATTCTTCTGTTATATTTAGAAAGATTTTTTCCCCTGAAAGTTGTAGCCTAAAGTGGTACATATACTTTCAAGTACTGTCATTTCATATTCAATCTTATTCGAGCCATGGTGAAAAAACAAATGGTTGTTATTGATCTGACCTCCTGAATTTTAATTGAATGATCTAGCCAACATCTGCTGCTAGCTATTTCAATGATGTTAGCTCCATATAAGGTGTGGCATTCCATTGGAATGCATAAACAATTATCAAGCATACTGGATTTAGTCAAAACAGCTATGTTAACAATTGGCTTGTGTATAAGTGAGTATAATGTTAAATGTTTACATTTTGAAGAGTGGGGCAAAGCTGATTCATGGCAGCATTAACTGACTTTTCAACAACAAATCCTGTTTCAATTTTTAAAGGGAGGTCACTGCATCGGAGATTGTCCTATTTATAACAACCAGTCCAGCATCTGTTTTTGAAACCTTAATGTTACCTAAACAAGACTTCCTTTCTTTTAATACTGTTTTTAATTGGAAAATGGCCTCTACATTTGAATAATTACTATTTGGGAAAATAACATCTTGGGGTAAAAAATCCTGTGACCCAAAACCTTATCTGAAGATCTGTGTATGTCAGATAAACTTGTAATGTTATAATTTGTTCTAGTTTAAATACAACGACTATACATACTTGTAGTAGTAGGATAAAACTAACACAAACTTCCCAGATTACAACTGTAGGTTATCATTTCACCACTTTCTTATGTTTCAGACAAGTAAAGAGAGTGCCAAAGAAATAGATAGATTGAAACTGGAATTATTCAAATTAAAGTAAGTGTGTACCAAAAGTATTCATTTGTATTATTTTGTTTTTTTGTTTAATAAGTCAGAATATATTATAGAATCATTGAATTTGCCTTTGGCCATAAAGAATATGTTACATGTTCGTTGTTTCCCCTCGGCTATATTTCACAACAATCACAATTTACAAAGTTGTAAGACTACATTCCATGTTAACATGAATGCATGAATTACAAAGAGGAATGTATTATTCTTATGCAGTTTTAATCTTTTATTCATAGCATTATTCAACCAGTTTTACATTTTGTGAAAATGAACCAGCTAAACTCAAACTCATATATAAATATATAAATCATAGGAAAATTAAATGTTCAACTAACGCAAAAATGTTTCATTACATTTTTATATTCATGTCGAATGTATTGGAATTTTGATCACTATACAAACCTATTTGATGGACACTTTGGCAACTATTGTATTCAAGTTGAAGTTTTGCCAGTGATTAAAGATTTTCATTTTTTCCAGCAAGTCTCATGAGGAAGCCAAACAGACAATATCAGAAACACGGGGAAAGTTTAAGTCAAAGGTAAGCATTTGTTGCACACCTGCCATTTCCCTTCCTGTTTTGAATAAATCCCCGGGAATTGCTCTCCATACCATGGTGGGGAATAAACAACCCATGGAATTTAAAAAATGACGTTTTGTCCACTTATTTTTGTGTGATTTGAAAACAGTAGACTGTATTCCTTTGTTCAGTAAATTTTCTTTCAACATATATACTCTGAACAATGCTTTTATGTTAAGGGTCAAAATCCCCTGGTCAGGGTCAAAATCCCCTATTCAAGGTCAAAATCCCCTGGTCTTGGTCAAAATCCCCTGGTCAAGGTCGAAATCCCCTGGTCAAGGTCTAAACACCCTGTTTTCCTGAGCAAAACCCACATTGAAGCCTTCCAGAAACAGTGTGTGTATACCACGTGATACATTGCGTCATTAATGCTACGTCGGAAGGCAATTTTTTGCTTCGATTGAAGACTTTAAACAATGATTACTTTTCATTTTCTTTACCATTTTAAATGAAACATAGCGCAGTCTATGCCGCTTACAGAGCCCCGCCTTCGGTCTTTTACCAAATTTGATTGAGAGTTAAGTTTCTTATAACACATCGACAAATCTTTTCACAATACGGCCGTCTGACGGAGTACTGTCAAAATATTGTTTTGAAAACAGGGTGAAGTGTTTGATGAAACTAATTACCTTATCAAACTTCGGTTGTAAAACAAAGGTGGGGCTCTTTAAGCGGCATAGACTGCCCGTTGTTTCATTTAAAATGGTGTAGTAAAAGAAAAGTTATCTTTGATTTAAGTCTTTATTTTAAGCAAAATATTGCCTTCCGACGTAGCATATATGACGTAATTTATCACGTGGTATACACACACTGAGAAATATGGCATGTATGTTGTTGCCTAGCATTTGAATATTTCTTAATGAGAAATTTAAAATCAAACAAAATTATTAAAGAAACTGTCATGCAAAGAAGCTTTTGAACAGTGTACATAATACATGTATGGTGTTATATTATGTGTCACGAATCTAAATCAGTGATTCTGTTGTGAACAGTCATATTAATTGAAGTGTAACATTGTGAGCATAATGTGGTGTTAACTACTACTCATGAAATGAAGTCACTTTGCATGCAAAAACATATAGCTTCTTCAAAAACTTCAAGAAAGACAACTTTTAAGGTTAATTTAAGTCTGAAAAAATGTTCCATTTCATAAGGAATTGTCCCCCTGTATCAGAATTTTGTTAATTTGTTGAATAATTGAAGTGAAACAGAAGATAATCAGTTAACAACAGATGTCTGTGGTAATGTAAAACTACACATAGTACATAAAATAAAATGTATACACTAGTTCTCACAGAGTATTGTTGAGTCTTTATAACTGCATGCTTTAAAATTAACATTTTACAATGGTGACTGCCATATACAAACGACCATGCATGATAGTAAACATTCACTGTCGTGATGATAAGGAATATGATGTTAGTAAGTACATGTGCACTTAGACTAATCTTGTAAATCTAATCCTTCCAGAATGCATGAATTTAGAACAAAAAGCATTAGAAATGATTAACTGGAGTTAGTGAAGATTTACAACCACCAAATGTAAAAAAAAAATAGGCACAGAGTGTATGGACCTTATATTTTCTTCTATTGTTCTGTTCCAGACCTCAGAATATAACAGTTTACAACAGAGACTGTCCGAGGTGACCCAGAAACTGGAGTTGGCAGAACTATACAACCATCAACTGTCCAATGAAAATCAGTCAGGCACGGAAACCATGAATCTTCTGCATCAATTACAACAGGAGAGGGATAACCTCACTTCTCAAGTGAATCAGGTATCATATATCAGCTTTTAATAGATCTGTCAGTAAAACAAGTAGAGTAGTTTGAAATGTGACACCTCCCAGTGCTAAAGAGCAAGTTCTAAATTTATATATTTACGTTTGCCTAGTCCTTTGTATACATGTAGATAAAACTTGACGTTCATATTGTATAACATACAAGGAGTTATGACGCGCAATTTGCTTGCATGCCCTACTGCGTTCATTCAGCATTAACACAGGAAAAAATGTGACCAATTCTTAATTAACAACAATTTTATGATTATTTGGGCGAATAAGCTGTTAAAATATGTGTCAAAGTATATTGTAAGTCGTAATTTTAAATCAGATTGTTTGACAATTTTAAATCAAATTGTATGCCATATTAAAAAGTGGATGAAACTTATTCCATCCCCTCAATTTACAATATATGTTTGTTAGGTCAAATGTATATAAATGACAGTTGTACCAGATTTATGCGAATTTACAATTATGGGTCATATTACAGTACTCCGAAGCTGTGCGCCAACTTACAGTAGAAAAAGACCAACAATCTGATCAGTACAAACAGTACATGGAGCAGTACAGCAACCAGATTTCACAACTTACTGGACAGGTTTGTAGGGCAGTTTGAAACTGTATATTATCTACTAGGGTTTTAGATTTATGGAAGGGTGCTGCACCCTGTCCTTTTTTGGTAGCACCTTTCTGTCCTTTAGCAGACCAGTATGGGCACCTTTCTGCCTTCATAGTATGAAATGCATAAGACTGTCAAGTATTTCTTTTGTTGTGTTTGAAACTTCTAATATAATAATGTAAATTTAAAATAATAGACATTTTACGATACACTGTATTTCGATCTTCTACTGCCGTTTTAACCTGTATAAACTTGATCGAGATGACGCGAGTGACATCCCTTTCTACATAAATCTAAACAAACTAGTTTTTTCACTTTTTTTTGTCAAGAGCTTGTTACTGGTTGTAAGACACAGGCATTTTTTTACATCGAAATCTGAGGGGAAAAAGTGTGTCTAATAACCTTTCATTTACGGTACAATGACTACTCGGAAGAGTATGTGTTGTAAGTTCAAGCAAACTAGCTTAAATATGCACATGTATGCCGTCATGGAAATGAGACTCTTGGATGAAAAAGCAAAATTCAACCACTGTGTATTATAAGTATTGGCCCTTGAACTATGAATGAAGAAAACACAGGCACTGTATTCTTGTGTGATTCAGGTGACATCTCTGACAGAGGAAAGAGAGAAGCTGGTCAACCAGAATCATGATATGGAAGGAGCAGTTATTGAATTACAGAGAAAACTGGGTAAGAATGCCGGTGATTGTTTGGTTAACCAGAGGTAAATGATTAAAGATGAAATGAAACAAAGCTGAATGATATTTGATCATACTTTATGTTTTTATTAAAAAGCTAGAACTGAATAGACTTAAACCTCTGTGGCCCCTGATATCAACTGTGGCCTCATAATACCACCTGTGACCCCATGATATTCTCTTTGGCCTCCTGATATCCTCTTTGGCTTTCTAATATCCCATGTTGCCTCCTGATGTACTCTCTGACCTCCTGATATACTCAGTGGATTCCTGATGCACTCTGTGGCCTTCTGATATACTCTGTGGTGTCCTGTTATACTCTGTGGCGTCCTGATATACTCTGTGTTCTCCTGATACACTCTATGGCCTCCTGATGTAGTCTGTGGCTTCCTGATACACTCTGTGGCCTCCTGATATACTCTGTGGCCTCCTGATACACTCTGTGGCCTCCTGAGATCCTCTGTGGCCTCCTGATATAGTCTGTGGCCTCCTATTATCCTCTGTGGCTTCCAAATTTTCTCTGGCCTCAGGCCTTCTGATACCCTCTCTGGCCTCCTGACATCTTCTGTGCACTCCTGATGCCCTCTGTGGCTTTTTGATATCTTCTGTGCCGTCTGATATTTATACCTTAATAACAAAATACAATGCTTGCTTATGTAGATTTTATCATTTACGAAAAGATTTTTATACCAGACAGTATAAATATATATGATGAGCAGTTTTTGGAAAATGGTATATGAATATAACCTTCTAAAATAAGATGATGAAACTGAGTAGTGTACTTACATGCATTGTTTTACAGAGGATATAAGCAATGCCAGCTCTGGTGTGGATGACGCAGCCCACGCAGATTTGCTGAAGGAACTTGATACATTACACAGTGAGCAGGCTGATTTAAGTGCAAGACATGAAGCTCAAATCAGAGATAATGCACAGCTAAGCAGGTATGTTGAAATTGTATTTATTGAATAAAAGCTTACGGTAAACAGGTGTGTAAAACAAGGTATTTGATAAGTTTGGGATGGGAAATCTGTATATTGTGTATAGCACATTTAAAATTAATGCAGTTACTGTTAAGTCTGGGGTCACGTTTTTAATGTTTCTGCATGTTGAATTTTTTTCAGATACACTATCTACAATACCTCCTTAATGTATTCACCAGTTGCAGGGTCAGTTTATAAACATAAATATGTGTATAAATAATGGAAGCTTCCTCGCAAGCTCATCATATCTCTTATGTTAACATGGAAGGAGTTTTGTTGCCTTGCTCTTATCATGAGTCCATGACTTGTCATCATTGGCTACCACAGTACTTTTTGCCATTACACTCAATGATATTCCGTGGGACGAAATCCCTTTTTAATGAATATGCATGAGGCAGGGAAGACAAAAAAATTCCAATGAAATCAATGTTGGTATTAAATACTCTCCAATTATACTGTATTGTCAATTGTCTCCATGTCTCCAAAGGTTCATGTAGCTCTTTGAAAATTTGTAGTGAGCTTGCAGGTTGAGTTTAATTTCAGCTATTACAAGAATATTTTTACAATGACTGTTCATATTTCCACATTGGTTCCTTGCGGAATGAATCAAAGGTCTCATTAATTATTCATGATGAGGAGATTTTCGTCGCCAAATTGCCCATGAAACACAAGAAAGCATAGTGCAGAAGTGTATTTGGGGTATTGGCAAACACTACTTGCGGAAGTGTCAGTGACAAGGGATTAATGGCCGCTAATTAGTGTTTTTATGGCTTCACGGGGACAAATATTAGTGGCTGCGGCCACGTTAGACAGTTGGCCACTTAATGCAAGTATTTTATATAGTAAAAACGTAGGGGGGGGGGGGGAATTTTGAGTGGCCCGATAAGGCAGGTGACCCTTTAAAGCAGGTGACCGTTCAACCAGGTTTGACTGTAGAATGATCAAAACTTTGTTCTAACACTGAATGATAGTGAATTTTGTGTTTAACTGAAAAAATTATCTTTTCTTATCAACTTCATTTACTAAATTCATTTTCATTAAACATTAAACGTAAGCTTATTAAATCATTATTCAGGTATCTTGAAGAAAGAGAAGCCAAGATTGATGAGTTGGAAGCTAGACTTGAAGAAATGGGCGAAGTCGCAGGTGACAAAGCGGAACTTTTGGAGAATATTCAGAGTGATAAGACCGCACTCAGTCGAGCGCTGACACAGAATAAGGACCTTAAGCAACAGCTGGCAGAGTTACAGAATGGCTTTGTGAAAATGGTAATGGTTTTAAATAACTGTCAGACATCAAGAAAGACTTCAATGCTATATGTTCTTTTTCCATATTAAATTGGCTTGTAGGTGTGAGGGTTGCCCAACCTCTGACTGCTATTAAGTATGATAAAAGATAAGACTTGTGGAGAATATAATATCACATAAGACTGCAGAAAGGCTACGTAAAATTGGTAATGAATATTATTTTTGTTATTTTGATACTGTGTAAAAAACTACATGGAGAAGCCACGTAGTAAATTTTTTTTATATTATTGACCTGGTTTTAAGATGCAATGATCAGGGTGTAATTACATTTACTAGAGAAAATCTTATCCCAGAGTGAGCAGCCTCTATAGCTTTACAGTAACATTTGAAAATATAGTTTAAAATAGACAACGGACTGAATCCCAGCCTAGCTTAGAGTCTTAAAGTTTACCAAACTTCTGACTGATTACACATTAATGTTTTGAGTTATAATCCAAACTTAAACTTAAAAAAACCCATTTATTTTCTAAGTAGGATTCAAAGTTAGTGTTTGTTTTCAAAGCAACACAAAACTATACCATGGAGTTGTTAAACCAGTTACAGTCAGAGTGTCCTACAGAAGTTGATTTATGATATATAACAAATTTAACATTGATTCCTACAAAACAAAGAAAAAACGTTAGTTAACACTGAACCAGTTACAGTTGGAACAAAATGTCTTCAATCACAGCCAGGTCATATGCGGGGATATGCTGACATTTTTCCAATATAATATGAGTATATGTTTCCACAATGACACATTATCGAATGTATTTCCAGAGTAACGACAACATGGAGCTATTAAACCAGTTACAGTCGGAGCAACATACTCTGCGTGACCTGCAGGTCAGGCTGAATACACAGGAAGACACGCTCACTTCTCTCCAACAAGAGGTAGGTGACCTAGATGTGTTATGGTTTTAACTCTTCCGTTTTATTTTAAGAAAACAGTTGCAGTATTGTTCTAACCTTGGTGTTGTTATGTCATGTGTAAACTTTGAATTTTAACAAACTGAATTCAATATCAATATGAAACCTTATACACACGTTAACATTTGCAATATACATATACTGTTTCTCAAGCTAAAGTATTTGTCCTGTTATGCTCAGTAATAGATAGAGAAAAAAATAGATGAGTGTTTGCATCTACTGTTCTCTTGTACATCATTGGCTTCATCTTTAGACTTTTCCAAATTGATACCAGTCCTGGGACCGTGTTAACCAACATCCTGAGTCTGAATTTAAGACTCAGATTAAAAGCTAAATGTTAATATTGTTGTAAAATTGTTATTGTACGAACAAAAATGGAAAAAAAATATGTATTTGTGTTACACATAATTTGCCCTACTATCAGGCACACATCATTTGTCAAATTATTTGTAATATATTTATTTTGAAAATTTAAGTATTAAGTTTTGGGACCCTCAGACATAAGTGAATATGGCCACAGATTTCCAGAGGAGACAGTCTTTTCAGAGTCTGATTCAAATCTGTTCAAAGTGTTGGTTTCAATTAAGCTAAACCTGTTATTTTTACCTTTATCACATAATTTCAGTGCTTTATGCTTTATGCATTATGTGCATATATTTCTTGTTTTCAGCTTTTCATAGAGTCTTGAAAGTAAAAAAAAACAATTTAGGATTGAGAAGAGGCTGACATGATAATGCTGATTCATAAAAAGATACAGGATATACGAAGACATTGTAGAAATATGGGAGTGATATATAACGAACACTTACCTTAACCATTATCTCTTCATTGCAGCTTTCAAACAAAGACACAGAGCTGGTAAAAGCCATTGAGAATTCTGTTGAGGCTAACAAGGTTAAGCTGCTACATGAACAGATACAAGACAGGCTAAGACATTACGAGGCCCAGGCACAACTAGTGGAAACTCTGCAGAAAGAGCTGCACTCCTCACAGGTTAGAATGTGATTAAATGTTGTAACATGATCATGGTTGTTGTGCATATGTAGCAGTGTTAAAATTACCACATATAAAAAGCTTCTTTTGCATTGCATTTGCCATTAAGTCTTTAGTGATCTGTAGGAAACTACCATAGGATTATACTCTACTTGTCACACAATTTCTAACGACAATGTGAGACTTTCACTTACCATTGTGTGATACCCTTTTACCTGTGATATGTTCTTACCACTAACTGATATAAAGATATATTCTGCATCACACCGATTGAAAGGAAGTCAAAATTGCAGCCAATCTTAAACAATCCTGGCCATGGTGTTTTATGCTTCAGACATTCAGATTTTTAAAAGTAAATAGGAAAAAAAAATGTACACGTTGATAAACTATTTATTTCTCTTGTGAAGCATAATAGCCATATAGGATGGTTTCACTGGGGATGACCGCACCAAATCCGGACCAACAGAAATCTTCGAACTGTTACTGAATTTTCCTAATTTTGTGTTGGTATAAAAGACTGGCCGGACCGGTCAAAATTAAAATACGCATTGCTATGTTTTATAGATATTTTATTTATTAAAATTATATTTTATTATGTCTGTCTGTGTGCCTGTACGAGCATCTGTATGTGCAGCTGTACATGCGTCTGTATGTATGTCTGTCTGTGCGTCCGTATGTATGTCTGTCTGTATATATGTCTGTCTGTATGCATGTCTGTCTGTGCTGCTGTCTGTGCGTCTGTATGTATATCTGTGTGTCTGTATGTACTGCTGTATGTGCGTTTGTATGTATGTATGTGAGTATATTGTTCACACGGAATCATTTTCTAAGATTTAATTAACTTATGTATGTATTTAAAAATACTATGAAATAAAGCTGTTAATTTTTGTTTTTATTATAATTATTTATAATTTTATTATTATTATTATTATTATTGTAACTTGACATAATAAAATATATTAATTAATAAATAAAATATCTATGAAACATAGCAATGTGTATTTTAATTTGGTCCGGAAATTAGGTAAACTTCCGAACGATTTCTGTAACAGTTTGGAGATTTCAGTTGGTCCGGATTAGGTCCAGTCCGGCCAATCTTTTATACCCAACCTTCACTGGTTTCAGTGTTGCTGGCACCAAATGAATCAAATTTTTGCTTCAAATCAATCACTTTTGTATAACTGGTTGTAGAGTCATCAACTTGGTATGCACATAAGTCATGCTCAGAACATGACCCTTATCTATTTTGGGTAAGTAGGTCAAAGGTCAACATCATAATGACCTTTACTGTATAAACTTCGGATGCTCCTGACAGGTGACGCATCAGATTTTATCGAATTTTAGTATTGTAAAAATATTTTTTGTAGGACATTGTTGATGCCCTGACCACTCAAAACAGTGAACTTAGAACGATGCTGATTCGAGCCACAGAAACAAAGGTCCTCAACCCGGACATGGACGTGGAAAATGCACAGAGAGATTCAGTGGTAAGTTTAACATGGGTTTGGAGCTTTAGAAAGAGCTCAGTGATCAAGTCTTAAGCTTGTATTTGTTTTTTTAATGTCACGGTACTGATACCTATACAGATTGTGAGAAGGTTTGTAAGGTGTCTAATTGCTCTCTCAGTGGCACATGCCCTGTATGCGATGGGTGCCAAGTTTGAGTCCTGGTACGGCTGCACATTTTTCTCACCCTGTGACATTTGGCGCCCAACGAGGAACGGTGGCAGCACTGTTCAGAGTTCATTATGTGTATCTCTTAGTACTGGTGTTCGTCAATTTGAGGACATATTTTCAGTTTGCGGGGAAGTATGTCTTGGAACTGATACCCATTCAGCATGTGAGATGGTTTGGTTGAGTCTGGTTGCTCGGTTGGTAGAGCACTCACCCTGCCCCGGTCAGGCAGCACATTAAACTCACCCTGTAACATTAATAAACAGTCTGTGTTGGCTGCATCATGCAAAAACTTGAACATATTTTAAAAATGTTTCTGATATTGAAATGAAACTTAGTACACTTGTTGCCAGAGACAATAAGATCATATATAGCAAGGCCGATAACTCTGGCATATTTAGAAATTATTTAAAAAATATACAGTATTTCATTCAGCACATCAACAAATTAGTATGTATACTTTCCTCATTGTAGATGTTTCTTTTATGCATCTATTTCCTTAAAGATACATGGTCAATTATTTTTATTATGGTTGAGAGTGGTCGAATGGTAAAGGTGTTGGGTTTCAAGCCCTACAAAGGAAATATTCTCTGACCTTCAAACCAGACACCATTATAAGTTTATTTCTAGAAACAGGTTTGAAAGAGTGATGAATCAATGTATCTGTTGTCTTCATAGTCAAGCAAAAATAAGTAATGTGCAAATCTTCATTTACAGATATCTTCCCTGCAATCCACGATCCAGCAGCTAGAATCTGAGAGAAACCGGCTGATGGAGAGTTTAGCCAAACAGCGCGACCTCACAGACCATCTGGGGGTGAAAGTTTCTGACCTCGAGGAGGAAGTTGTACAGAATAGTATGTATGGGTGTGAAATTTGGGGTATTGTAAAGATGCAAAGCTAATGGTGAAATTTACCCAAAAAATGTTGATTGTAAAAATACTAGGAATAAAATATACTAGTTAATGGAGATATCTGCCAAACAGTGTGATCTGAGTTAGTTTCCTACTTTGAGAATGTTTTACAAAAAAGTATGTATGGCTCTGAAGTTTGGGGTTTAGAAAGTGATGCAAATTCAATGAAGAGTCTAAGGGTTTTGGGTAATAGGTGAGAGGAAAATATACCAGATAATTTAGAGTTTAGCCAAACATCATGGTCTGTGACTGTTTACGACTTAAAATTGTTCAAAATAGTACATAAATTTGTGAAGTTAAAAGTTAAGGGAGTAATACATACTGGTTGCAGAAAATGTTTAAAAAACTGAAAAAAGCCAGGTCTATACAACATTGTAAAGTAAAAATGAAATAAAACCTTTTGTTTCTTTAAATCTATTTTTAGATGCGTCAAACCCTGACAGTGACAGAGTGTCAAGAAATGACTTTGACAAACTGAAACATGCCATGGAAATGATACAGGTGAGCTTAATAGTTTTTCTTTTATCAATGATCATCAACCAGATCTCCACAAGAATTATAAAAAAGGAAAAAATGAATGTTACTTCATACTATTTATGATGCTTTGAAAGCATTTTTCACAAAAAAGTTTCACAGGTTATTGGCATTTGCCATAGGGTTGATATTTCTAACAGCAGTACAAATGAGAGATTGATAATTTATTATTAGACATGACGGATGAGATGTAACTTTTATTGGGGTTTAAGTTTGTACAGGTGTATATTAAACATGCTTGTCATATATTACAATATGGAGTGTTTATGTATGGGACAGGTGTTGGCAAGGAATAACAAACAAGAGATATTTTGGATGTGGATATGGTAGCCTGTCAAACTATTAGTAATGTATATTTCTATTTATCTTGTATATTTTATTGTGATAATCCTGCCCCTGTAGTGGGGCCTTATATTTTCTTTGAAAAATACATTGTCAACGTGAAAAATAACTCACATGTATATTCAGGACAAGTACAACCGAGTTATGCGAGATAAAGCGGATCTGTCAGACAAGGCAGATGAGTTGGAACATATGGTGCTACAACTGCAGGGGGAGACAGAAACTATAGGTACATCATTGTATGCTTATAGACTTGTGGTGGATTTAATTATGTTGTTAACAATTTCATACATAAAATGTACAAAATTGTTAAGGGCTTTTCCAGTAAAACATATAACCCACGGGGGGAAGGCAATTATTTAATTAGTATACAGGTGGGTATCTTTTTTCCCTAATTTGGACCCAACAAGGGTTAATTTGCTTCAGTAGGGGGGTGGCAAAATTAAAAAGTGCCTTCCCCCCCGGGGGTTATATGTTAAAATGGAATAGCCCTAACTACATAATCTAAATCCACCACACTGAACAGAAAATAAATGTGTTGTAAATGAGGTGGTTTCAATGGGCAATATCAGCAAGTTTAAAGCTGTGGGCAGACACTGTGGTTTTAGTTAAATTTAGTTCATGTAAAGAGCCTGTGACTAGAGTTTACGTAATCTGTCCCATGGATGAGAGTCATGGTAGTAAAAAGGTTTAACTTTGGACATTGCTCAAAAACCATCCTAGAAATTTAAATGAATCCTAGTTCACATGATACAAGAGATTATACACACATGTATAACAAGTTCCATAACTCTGGCTATAGATAACTATTGAGTTATTCCCCTTGTTTGAATGAAAAAAATAATCAGGAAAGCATTGGTTTGCTCTGCAGCGCTCTTGTTATTGCAAAGATATACCTTCATGTATTATATATTTATGGCTGTAACCATATTATGTTTCATGATGACTATTGTTGAAGACTCATTGCTTTTTTATTTTAACGACTTACAAATGCTTTTTCAGGGGAGTATATATCCTTGTATCACCACCAGAGGGCATTACTGCAGCAACGAGAGTTACAGAAGAATGATTACATCAAACAACTGGCTCTTGATAGAGAAGAGCTTCAGGTATGTTAATTGTATGATGCTTGCATTTCACAACACAGTCGAAACTCGTTGGCTCGATATCCTCGTTGGCTCAAACCAGATTAAAAGGACCGATTTTTTTTTACTCTTTGTTCATATAAAATTCGATCGGATGGCTCGATATCTTGAGGGTCGATATTTCTCCACGCTCGAAGTCATTTTCGCGGTCCCAAGTTAGAATTTCACACTTTGTTTTGTATGCTTGGGTCGATGTCATTTTCGCGGGTTCAGTTAAGAATCTCACACCTTAATTTGTTTGCTTGGCTTCATTTAGCACAAGGCGCTAATCAATTAAAATTGCTTGACTGGTATTATAATTATTATCAAATTTAAATGGTTAAACAGGTTAATTTAACATGCCATCACTTTAAGTTCTGTCTCTTATTGTTATCCATCTATACATTTCTATGCATTTTGATATACCGTATGAGCTATAGTTGTGTTACCCACTGTTTAAAATTGCTTGTTTGTTGTTTTCGCATAAATGTATTTTTATAATAATTAAAAAAAATCATAATATATTTTATAAGTATCGAATAAGTCATGCTACGAACTTCACGATTGTAATTATGTCCAATAAATTCTGTTCGATTCTCTTGCGGAGATGGCGTAGCCAATAACAAATGACGTAAACAATACTTTTTGTAACAAATAAAAAAATAACATTCTGAATGCAATCCTGCTTGGCTCGATATTCTTGAGGCTGGAAGTATTTTGGCCAGTCCCTTGAATATCGAGCCATCGAGTTTCGACTGTATCTATATAACCTTAGGAGACAAATAATGTTTAAATAAAATATTAATTTTCTTTCAGTTTGTTTCTTTTTCACAGAAAATCAGTGAAGGTACTGTCATAGTCTTGATTATGTTGTTATCGGCAACAGCTGCATTGTTGTTATCCTTGTGTTAAAGCTTTATCACTACCATAGCTCATAAACTGTTAAAATTTACATTGACATTAAACATTAACATTGGCCCGATTGTTCAGAAGTTAACAATGTTGATAACGTCATCATTGTTGCTTACTTTCAAATCCATATGCTTTGGAATCCATGGATACTCTTGTGATCTGCAGTATTTCTAACAGGATAGGAGACAACTTTTTCAGCTTTACTGATTTTATTTAGATAGATGAACACATAATAAAATATTTCATGTTTTAAAGTTAACAAAGATCTCATTGTTAACTTAAACAGAGTTCTGAACAATCGGCACAACAGAGTTATGCCCCATTACTAATGAAGATAAACAAACAAAAGGTGGAATACCTTTATATTTCTAATTTTGCACTTTCAGGACAAGCTTGGAGAATTACAGACCCTGGTCATGCAGTTAATGGGAGAGAAACACATGTTACACAGTTACCAGCAGGAGTCTGAGCGTCCTGTCTCACCAAACATTCACCCACCAGTAAAAAGGCATCAGCATACAGGTATTTCAGGACTACTTTTGTCTGTTAGTTTTCCAAACACAAATTGTATTTGCCCAGAAACTTTTGTAAATAAAGTTACTGTACATGCACACAAGTTTTGGTCCAATTTCCCAGAATATCTTAAGTGTAAGAGGCTTAAGTACTGAACTTTATATAGACATATTACTTGCTTCAATTAGATTTAATAAACCATATAACCATATAACGTTCACAAACTGTTTTGTGTTATAGCAAACACAAAAAAATAGTGAGCTTAGCTTGATCCTGTTATAATCCAGGATTTAAGATTGTGTGAGAAATTGTGGCCTGTTTCTTAAATAACGCAAAATATTGCCTCATAAAAAGAGGATTTTCAATTTTGATGTAATTCTGTAAAATGTTCTTTGTAAAGAGGAGGTTTAAATTCTGTGTTTACTCAATGAGATGAAACATCAGGTAATCAAATAATGTCTTCTGATCTTTTAAGACAAAAATGTCAAGTTACTCTGATAGTATATGAATCACACTCTGGAATTTCCCTTGGTAGAAATCAGTACATTCATAATTGTCTTTTGGGTAAGATGGGGACACATATGCCCTTCAAACCTCTTGAGGTTTGAAGAATCATTGGTCAAATTATATACAGGAACAGGAACACTATATAAAAGTTATATTAATATGGTCTGTGAACTTAACTCCTGATAACTCTTAGATGTGCTAACCGTTACATATTTGAACCCAGATCAGTTGAGAATCAGCTGAGCACACGGCTGAAAGTTTGAGAAAAATAAATAAAATGTTTTCCTTCATTGCCAGACTGGCCTGACTACACAAGCTCAGAATCCGACACAGAAAGTGAAGTGGAGACAATTGTTGGAGGGAAAGATGATGTACCGATGTCTCACGAAGAGACAAATGAACGGTCACACACTGATGCCACACCCACTGAAAATATGAATGTTTCCCAGGAGAGCATGGTTTCACACACAGTGAATGACGTTAATAATCATGCTCACAATTTCAGTGAGAGAGTGGACAATTTAAAACATTCCAAAAATGAAGTAAAGGAAGATATGACTGCTCATAAAATATTGAATCTTTTATCAGAAATTGGACATTCTAGTTTTGTGGACAATATGACATTTTTAGAAAAACAATTTCATCCTTGTAAATATTGTAAAGGTCGGTTGCAGATATTGTAACCTATAGTATGTATGATCGTTAAAAAATTGTATATTTAATCATGAATAAATATTTATTTCCTACAAAAAACGTATAACTTTACATGGTGGATATTAAAGCTTAGCTTGATTTTCATTAAAAATCATGCTATTGTTGAGTGTTTTCACAAACATGTCTTAAAATTAAAGGGTGATAGCTTTGAGGGTGTAAATGGTCTTTCATTCTTAAAGAAAGTCATTAGTTGATAAAAGCCAAATTAGCTTTACTGTAGTATGCTATAAAAACGAATAATTTTTGTAAATGAAAAGAAAACAATATATATTTTAGATTGTCAATGAAACCACATAAAATGTATATGCCCTGGGATTTGATGTATCATGTTTGAGTAGCAGTTTATAGTTTTACTGGACCTGAAAACTATTAGTCAGTTATAAGGTTTAATAGATTAATTATACATCTAGTTTTTAATATATTGGGCAAATCATGAGTCACCACTCATTCCATAAAATGCATTTTTCATTAATCTTATGAATCTATTTGTTAAATTGATAGACATAAGTTCAGATCATGTTAATATCTAAACCATTAAGTTATTATATTTCTTTCTGCAGTAAATGTAGGAAGTAATAAAATTACTGACACAATGTATGTTCATGTACATGTGTATTTACTACATGTCCATTTTACGAATTTTGTTTGTAAATGCTAGGTACTTAAGTACAAAAATCATTGTTGGAATAAATGGTAAAAATGGTTTAACTATAACTGTTTCAGTTACAATAGCATGTTGTTTTTGAAAACAAAATTGTAACTAAAATCATTATTTATTTTAACTATTTTGTACACAAACTTCTCCTTTCTAAGAAGCAATTGGGTATTTATGGTGGGTTTCATTGTAATAACATATATTACTGTTCTCGTTTAGTAGTTGTAAACATTTGTAATATCAATATAATTCTGACTACTTCATGATGAAAAATACAAGAAAAAAGAAGTTTACAAGTCTTATTTTATGGCCATGCTGCAACGGTGTTAAAACATATAAACTGGACGTCCATTGGAACTTATATTTGCCAAAGAAAGTAATTTGGTCAGGAGCTCTATTCAATATTTGGCCCAATTGATTTGCCAATAATTATTGTTCAAATAATTCAAAAAAAACCTTTAAAGAAATTGAAAAATGGAGGCTTACAATCTGAGTGGAAAATCCTGTTATGTTATCAGAAATTCTTATCCTTAGACGGACTTCAGTGATTTCATACAGTTTGCAGCTGGTCTAATGTGTAGAAGTTCAAATAGGTTGTTGTTGTGAGTCCCACTATACTGGTTTCTACCTTAGTAGGCACACCAAAGGGACATGCTTGCCCTGAGCTGAACATACAGTGACCCACGTCTACTGGTTGAGGCCTTCATAGACAGCAATAGAGACACACTGGGCCTGAACTGAACATACAGTGACCTCCCCTCTACTGGTTGTACCCTTAGAAGACAGTAATAGGGACATACAGTGCTAGAGCTGAACATACAGTTACCCCGTCTACTGGTTGTTGCCCTAGTAGGTTCTCAAGAAAGACATAAAAGGTCGGGCCCCAATTTCTCGAAACTTCTTAAGTCCCTTATAACAGGATTAAGTTAATCTCACTATTTTTGTTGTTCTATAAAATGTGTTAAATTTACTTCTACAAGAAATTTTGAAAATTATGAGGAAATAATCTGAATTATTATCAGAATAAACCATTATTTATTTATCAAAATCCATTTTCAGTATGTTTTTTGCCTAATTGAAATAAGGGACTTAAGCCTGTTAAGCTTAATAAGTTTCGAGAAATTGGGGCCTGATCTAAACACAATGCGACCCGCATCTACTGGTTGTCGCCCTAGTAGGCACACAATAGGGACATACTCGGCCTGACTTTAACATACACTGACCCTCGTCTAATGGCTGCCGCATAGGTTAACACTAATAGGGACATGCTTGGCATGAGCTTAACATACAGTGACCCCTGTCTACTTGCTGTCGTCCTAGTAGACAGTAATAGGGACATACTGGGCCAGAGCTGAACAAATACTGACCACCATTTACTGGTTGTCAACTTAGAAGACAGAAATATGGACATACTAAACCTGAACTAAACATGCAGTGACAACCCGTATACTGGTTGTGGCCTTAAGAGGACAGTAATAGGGACATACTGGACCGGGGTTGAACATAATTATCCCTGTCTGCTGGTTGTAGCATGAGAAGACAGTAAATGGAACAAACTGGGCCTGAGCTGAACATACAGTGACCACCCATCTACTAGTTGTGGCCTCAGTAAACACTAAAAGGGGTCATACAGGGCAAGACCTGAACATACACTGACCGCAGTCTACTGGTTGCAGCTTTAGTAGATAGTAATAATGACGTCGTCAGGGCCTGAGCTCAGACATACAGTGACCCTTGTCTACTGGTTGTGGCCTTAGTAGACACTAATAAGGTCATACAGGGCCAGAGCTGAACCTACAGTGACCAGCCATCTACTGGCTGTGGCTTTAGTAGAGAGTTGTAGTGACATATAGGGCCAGAGCTGAACAAACAGTGACCACTCCTCTATTGGTTGTCGCCCAAGTGGAAAGTAAGAGGGACATACTGGGCTTAAGCTGGACATTCAAAGGACATACTTGGTCTGAGGTGAACATATAGTGACCCCCGTATACTGGATTTCGTCTAAGTAGACACTTATAGGGACATGCTGGGGCTTAGCTGAACAAACAGTGACATACTGAGCCTGAGCTGAACATACAGTGACCGTTCGTCTACTGGTAGTCGCTTTAGTAAACAGTAATAGAGACATACTGGGTCTGAGCTGAATACATAGTTGCCCCAGTCTACTGGTTTGTCCTTAGTAGACACCATTATAGGGACATACAGGGCCTGAGCTGAACATATCACGACACCAGTCGACTGGGTTTCGCCTAAGTAGACAGAAATAGGGACATGGCTTGAGCTGAACATATAGTGACCTCCGTCTACTGGCTGTCGCCCTAGTAGGCAAACAAAACAGGGGCCTTGCCTGAGCTGAACATATGGTGTCCTCTGTCTACTGGCTGTCGCACTTATATGCACACAATAGGGACATACTTGATCTGAGCTGTACATATAGACTTACTGCAGGGATGTGAGCTGTCCGCGGATTCGCGAATTTACGCGGATCCGTTGGCTTCAGTGACCATTTCTTTTAATCGCGTAAATCCGAAGAATTGGGGCGATGGGTTGACTTCCGAGTCCCTGAGATCCCGTATATTTACCGGTTAGTGCACGGGTTCTTTTTAGAACCGAGATATACAACTAGACTAATCGTCATTCATTCATATCTTCTCATTGGTGGAATCATTCCATCTAGTTCAATCAAATCACTGTTACACTGCGAAGCCACCATTCGGAGCTCCTCGGCCATTTTTATCGACAACAACATCGCATGTATATGGACGATTTACATACTCAGAAATTGGTGTGTCCTCTGCAAGTAGATCGCGTAGTTATTTAATTTTAAAGTTAAAGTTTATGACTTAACTCTTGGTAATCTTAATAAGTTTGCGATAAAATAAAATACTTTATTAGCAATCAGTTTTAACTTAGATCAACAAATATAAGCTAAACTGCTACTTTTAATTAATGATATAATTTAAAAAAATACGAACTACTTCAACTGATGTCCCGGCATACATCCGAGCTTGTTTTAGATAAAAATGGCCGAGGAGTTCCGAATGCAAAGCCACAACAATGGCCATTCGGAATTTCTCGGCCATTTTTATCGAAAACAACTTCGGATGTATGTATGCCGGTACATCAGTAGAAGTAGTTCGTAAAGTTTTGAATTATATCATTAATTAACTGAACAATGGCGTCTTGCAGAAAGAATACGAAGAACGTAAACAAAAAGTGAATAAACTTTTGTAGCAGAATGGCAAATTGAATCGATCATTTAACACCGCGGAAATCTTCATTGTTGATTTAGACAGTAGAAACAAATTTAAGTGGGATTAACTGGAAATATTCAATATGTAAAGATATATACAGATGTATGCATCTTCATATTGGTACAATTGTATCTCAAAACAATAACAAGGAATATACTGTAACGTGCGACGTCAACAAACACCAACAGATCCCTTCAGGGAAAAGCATACTCGCCCCTGAAGGGGTCCGCTGGTCTTTATAAACAGTAAATTCTCAATCCACACAGAACCCGGGCTTTGCTACTTTGCATATAACCAACCATTTAAACAAACGTACTATGAACGTACTTCCGTCTATAACGGAATGTTATACGTTGAACGCACATCCGCCGCCTACAGCGGACCGTTTCATTATTATATCGCACATCGGCCCGTTACATTACTTTCCCTACCGAGAAGACTCGACCCGAGTCTTGGACTGGGAAACACATGGGTAAGGGAACTCCGGTCCGGCAGTTGTCATTATCCCATCGCTGCTACCATTTGTAACGTGCGAGCCTAACAAGGCTAGCAGATCCCATCAGAGAAAAGCATGGTCGACCCAGAAGGGTTCCACTGGTCTTCATATAGACTGAATTCTCTATCCACTCAGAACCCGGGCTTTGCTAATTTGCATATTACCAACCAAGTAAACATACGTACTATGAACGTACTTCCATCTGTAACGGAATGTTATACTTGAACGCACATCCGCCGCCTTACAGCGGACGTTACAATTGTGTGCCTAGATTGTAAATGACTTATGAAGTATCTTTTTAAACAACAATGTTAGAGGTATACAACTTTTCTCTGATATTACTGAAAATGTTTTTGATTATGTTTGCAACGATATTGCATGTATATCTGACACTGTTGTAGTCCTGCAAGGGCAGTTAAATATTCTACAGGACACTCGCAATGAGTGCAAGCTTGTTGTCAATAAAGACAAAACGAAAGTTATGGTCTTTAAGAATGGTTGACAATTATCAAGGCATGAGAATTAATATTATGTAAAAACTAGATCTTGCAAAGGGTTTTGAGTATATTGGTGTTCATTTTTCAAGTACAGAATCTCTGTAAAATATGGCCGAACATATGCCAAAGAGTACTTTTTCAAGTTTTAAATTCATATCCGAATTATAGTTTTGTATCATATAATAATTTTGGATTTAAATTGTAAAAACAGACGATAAGTAAGGATTTTTTATGTAAATAAATGATTTTTATTTCTCTCTTTGATATTTTGCAAATGAAAATATCCTTATGCGGTCGAAAAAAGGTTGTTACGTGTAACATCCGCACGAAAATGCAAAGAGAGTGGTTTGTGCTCGCTAATTCACAAACGGATCGCGCGATAAAATAGCCCATGTTGAACAATGTTCCTCTGTTGAACATACAAAACTAGCAAAAAGAACATATACATGAAAATAAAATCAACATCAATCAATGGAAGAAAAGATGGATATTGATAACAATCATGGCATCCATGCTGTGATTAATATGTGATTGTATGCAAAGTTTTATATGATATATTGAGCTGTTGCTCTGCAAATAAATTTGGTTGTTTCGTCATTTGTTGTAAATGATAACCCTCCACAGTTTGTTTGTAATTGAAGCTAGGACAACCCCCCCAAAAGGCGAATAAAATCCTGTTTTGCTTCGGAGAAAGGGTGTTGCCCCTCTAAACCCAAATTGAGATCCTATAAAAGCCCAAAATGAGTTCAGCCCTTCTGTCACCATGTCATTCACATCGCTGAATTTCAGTGAACTAAGTCTTCTGATTCTCCTCCTGATTAACACTAATAGGGGCATACTGGGTCTGAGCTGAATACATAGAGACCTCTGTTTACTGCTTGGCCACTTCGTAGACACTTAAAGGGACGAACTGGGCCTGTGATGCACATTAAATGACCCCCCCCCCCCCCTCGAGTGGCTATTGCCCAAGTAGGCACACCATAGGGACATACTTGAACTGAGCTAAACTTATACTAGTGACCTCCGCCTACTGGCTGTCGCCTTATCAATACACTAGGGGACATACTAGGCCTTTACTGTACATAGAACTGAACCATTGTCTACTGGTTGTCGCACTGGTAGACACTTACAGGAATATATTTGTCCTGAACATATAGTGACCTCCGTCTACAGGCTGTCACCCTTGTAGGCACTAAAAGGGGCATGGTCCTGAGCTGAACATTCATTGACCCCGTCTACTGTTTGTCGCCTTAGAATAGACATTTATAGGGACACACGTGGCCTGAGCTGAGCATATACAGACCCCGTCTTTTGCTTGTCGCCTTAGTAGACACAAATAGGGACATACTGGGTCTGACCTGAACATAGAGTGACCTCCCCCTTCTGGTGTAAAATTATATTTGTCAATACCTTCTCTTTCTTCTTTTTCTCAACTTGTCCCATCGGCCTTCACTATGTTGAATTGGATGTGGAGTAACGTATTAGCCAGATCGATAAAGGACGATGATGTACACAGTACGTTGAATTCAATAGCAGCACCTTTGGTCAGAAGATGTATAGGTCTTAAGGAAAGCAATTTCGTTTTATGAGAACCAACCTTGGATTCATGTTCTTGAAATACAACCAAATTGTTTTGTCTTCCATTATAAGGGTTGATCTTTCAAGGATAAGTACGTTTAATAGTCTTTCTTTTCAATTTTGTAGCACGCTTAGTTCAAGTCATGATCTTTCTTGTCACAGGCTTGCACTTATAATATTTTTCTTCTTTGAGGTCAGACTTTGCCGCTTTTGTTTTTCGTGTTTTCTACATACCATTCTTTCCATAGGTCGCCACACACGTACAGTGTGTCCGCATCTAAATTAGGTTCTATTTATACTAAGGCGCATTCGCACTGTCCATCTAACGTAAAAACCTTCGGTATTTCTATCTTAAGTCTGTAGAAATATTGTCAGGATGTTGTTCTTGAGAGTCTCTACTGGACCAGGAATAGGAACAGAAAGCGTTTTCCATAATGTTCATGACTGTCTGTCCCTTATACGATTTTAACGTTATCCAGTCGGTACGTGCTTAAGAAATGGGTTCATCTAGTGGTGTTAATTGTTTCAAAGTGATACATTGATGTAATTCAAGTTAATTCCTGATATGTGTCACTGATCATAGCAATACCTTGTACGATACAGACTGAAAGCAACACCCATCCCTTTCATTACATTTAAGGTATGTTTAACCATTTCCCCCCATCCTCTAAACATCCCAGAATAAGAGCTTCGGTGTTCATGGTAAATGCTTTGATATGTACATCAGTCCCTCCTTATAGTCTTAAGTATTTTACATTTTTTTCTGAAATCCACCAATTGTATTTCATCTGCCAATGAATCCAACGGACTAGTACCTCCTTTTGGTTCTGACGTGTTCGTTGATTTAGTTCTTTTTCAATATGAAATTCGACCTTTTCATCGATTTTTACCGCTTGTCACGCGGGTATATAAAAGATCACATATATTGTCCCACAATCCGAAGCCTCGATAGTAGCCGTTTAAAAAGTTCTCCCGTACACTTTAGGGAATATTTTCGATCAAACACGCCTCCGACGTGGAAAAAACGTACTGTTTGGACTTCATTTCTACCCTTGAAGTTCGCAAAGTTATCAGCAAATCATCAGATGATACAAGGGCATCTGGGCTTGACAAAATAGGACCAAAGATTCTCATATACTCTGGAGATGTTATAATTAGACCTGTAACTTCTATTTATTATTAACAACAGTATTTCGAGTGGAGTATTTCCAGATCAACTAAAAGATAATTGTAATATTCCAATACACAAAGGCTTAGACATGATCTTAAAAATTATAGACCTATATCAATTCTTCTTTCAGTTTCCAAGGCGTTTGAAAACCAATTACAAATCTATTAAGAAGTTTTCAAGACAAGCATAAATTACATTCATCAATCATTCATGTCAGTCAATATTTATGCGAAAAGCTACAGAAACAAGCTCAGTAGCAAACAGTTTAAACATAAATCCAGTTTAATGGCACTGGGTAAACGCCAAAGACATAGAACATAAAATCAAAAACAAGAAACATAGAAGAACAGCACAAAACTCCACAAGCAGCACAGTGCATATATACAATATATATAAAAAACTAGGTATGTTTAAGTTTAAGTGCACAAACCTCACTCTTATCCCAACAATACTAAATAAAGATAAAACGCAAAAGGTAAATCTTATCAAAGTATGTATTAACTTGAGGGAGCTTAACAATAAAACAAAACATAATAAAATTATAGGTAAACCCCAAGTACTTCTGTGATTAGAGATCCCAACTCTATCTGCAGACGGATGAATACAATTCAGAGCACCTAATGCAAAAAAAATCAAAGATACGATGTAGTTGATTATGGTAAGAAATCATTTTCGTACTTATCAAATGATGCATGGAGTAATATTCCAGGTTTTATTCGACAAACATCTACATTTAATTCTGTTAATTATTATTACTAGTATTATTATTTTTATTACTACTTCTATTTTTATTAATATTCATAGTAATCAATGTATTCTTCGGTTACCGTTTTCAACATGCGCCTTAACAGTTTGTGTTAAATGATTTTGATGACCCGTTTCGCGTAGGTGGGTTTGTTTTCATTTTGTTTAACAATATTGTGTATATTAAGTCCTTGAAATTCTTGGACAACTGTATTTTCTGCCTACGCCCCTTTTAATGTATCCTCTAACGCCCTAATCACTTCCACACCCGTTTTAGTTTCGAGTTTTGACAACTTCTCGCCCCTCTTGTGAGGGAATACGCTTCCTGTTCTTATATCCATTTCCTGATTATTTATCGCCCTAATTTAAATTTTGCTTCCGATTTCACGACTTCATAAAGCTTGCCTGGTCCCGCAAAACTGGCAGGATGGTTGGGATTGAAGTAGATGCTGTGCTAGATAGTCTTTCCAGTTCATACACTTATCTATTTTTCTTTGTTGTCTTTTCTTTCTATTGGTAAACCCGGAGGTCTTGCTATAGATACTCGATGAACAATCAAAGTGGATAGTAAATGTAGTTTTTTCAGTCCCTCGTTAAATTGTGTGACTCCAAAAGGTGTGCAATTGTTAAACACACACAACTTGTATATATGTACTGTGTTGTTAATGGAGTTTTGAGTTGTTGTTCCATGTTTCTGGTTTGTGATTATTACCCTGTGTCATTAAATGGGGTTCATGTTTTAAACTTTCGGCTACTGAGATTTTTTCTACAGTTTTTTCATGTATTTTATATTCTTTCATTTTCTTACTACTGATCTTCATATTGCCAATATGTTGAATAATGTTTCTGTGTTTCTTGAGCTACGCTTTATAAGATGGTGTTATAGGGAGTATACTTTGGAGCAATTTCACCACTATTAGGGTCAACGGTCTCAGCTGGTTGTTGCTAATGACATCCAGCAATTCTTTTCTGTGTCGTTTTGATAAACACCCCTTGTTTGATAAACACCCCTAGTTTTTTTTATAGTATATATGTGATGGGTTGTTTGTGGAGTTTTATGCTCTTGTTTCATATACCTGGTTTGTGATTGTTGTTTGTGTTCTATGTCTTTAGCGTTGATCTTGTGGCATTAAACGGAGTTTATGTTTTGACTACTGTGCTTGTTTCTGTAGTTTTTCATATTAATATTGATATGGTATTCATTAAGTCGCTACTATATCTTTTGACGAGAAAACTCATCTTTAATGACCTCTTCCCCTTATAACCCCGTGTAAAATGGGGTTCTCGTGTGGTTACACGTTTGTTCTCTTTCTGTACATGTCCTCAACCTTTGGCGATAAATCCAAAACTATATGACCATAGCTGTTATTTGAAGCGTCTTAATAAACGTTCACTAACGCATTGGCATTACCGGGAAACAATTGACGCCCCAGCGTCATGATCTGTGAATGCTCTGAATGTTTTTTTGAAGCGTACCAACTATATAAAGCAATTGATCTTGCTGGTTTTCCCTTTTAAACAGATTCTGAGACAGTTAGATGATACTTAGGCGTCGATGGTGACACCCTCGTGTAAATAACATCTGTATTTCTTAAATCTCTACCACCTGATATATGTGGTCGTCTATTATTATAAAACAATTTTTGCCGCTCCTAAACTATTCCAACTCATCTTGTGTCGAAAGTCATTGATGAAGTTCAAAACCTCATCGCAGAGAGTCTGCCACATCCAGTAAAACTACATACTCTTTCTGAATGGTTCTCTCCCATACATTGTATCGAAATACGGTATTAATCGATACACCAACAAGCCTTTACCACATCCGGTTGGCTCCGCTACAGTCATACTAGAACACGATTGGAACAAAAGTAAAGGTGTTTCATTGGTCAGTGAGTGAGGTTGTATATTGCTGTTACTTGGTGGCGGAGGCGACAATGTGGTATTATTGGGCGGCGGCTGCGGCGGCGACGGCTATAATGTGGTGTGATTGGACGGCGCCGGCAGCTGATACGCTTCAATAATTTTTTCATGTATGTTTTCTCTATGACGTAACATGTTGACTTTCCTAGAGAAATGACGGTGACAATCTGGACACTGACTCATGATAAATCATACATGACTATGTGCTCTCTCTTATAAACTTTCCATTGTTCTGGGTTAAGTGGAAATCGTCATCAACGATTGTCTGTTTGACGTACACATTCAGTAATAGGATAGGCATCAACGTATCATGTCTCTTCAGTACTTGTTTCATTCTAGTCTCTAGCTGAGGCAAAACTCCTTAGAACCAATCTATTTCTATCAAAAGATGTGTACATCTCGCCTCAAAGGAATGAATTTACTGACCACAATACGTTTTGCTATCTCACATATAGCATAACAGAGGTTATAGTTTGAAACATCTGGCTTCGCCCCCTCGCATCTCGAAGGGACGTCAAGTAATTCAAGTTAAGATGTATACTCGACAATGTTTAATTGTGTTGTGATACTTAAGTACTTGGTAACTGACCCTTATAATAGTTTATGGTCATTGAATAACCTAATAAACCAGATTATAATTGTTCTTTAATTTACAACAACACATGCAACAATACAACAATGTCAAATATGATATTTGCAAACAGGTTAACCAACGCTTATTCAGTATCAGTACAATACATGACAAAGTCATATAAAAAACCTTTCACGTACATAACTTATTTAAATTGAATATAACTATTACTAATGTGAATCAAAGGTCAAAACATGGTTTATTACTTTCTGTTACCATAAGGTACAATATCAAAATTGTCATACCTTCGACGATTTGTGTACACCATATGATAGGATATATGTTTATCTTCATTCGCTCGCCTGTTTACTCTTCATGTTGACGCTATCAGTGTCGAAGTATAACGCGCGCCTGACTTATTGTTGTAACCGACTTTAGAGATTGAGTCTGGCCCAGCATGTTGTAAACATCACAAGGTGGATATTGGTTTTGTTGATTCTAGTTGGCATTCCGTTTTTGGACTAGGGCACTTGTGGCCTAGTTCATTGCCGTAAACGCGCTATCTGCATTCTCAAGCCGCATCTGAGGGTTCACTGACGTAATGTATTCATACGCTGTATTTTGATTGGATTGCCGTTAGCGAATTTGAATAATCAAAGTAGTACCAGAACTGATTACAATGAAAACATCCAATAAAAATAGTTTTCCTAATAATTCAAGCTAACTGTATGTTCTTTTAATGAAGCACAAGAAATGCATACGTAGCGAGTGAGTTAATCGGGTTAACTACATAAATGTTCTTGCATACCAGTACGGTCAGATTATATGCAATAAGAATATAAACATATTGGAAAAGTACGCTTCGAAATTTTTCCGTCAATGCTCTGTATTGATAGACTGGTACCCTCTTTCTCTTTTATCCGAAAAGAAACCAGTATCAGCTAACCGCGGTGCCCGTCGCGCATTCGAAATGTCTTGTGAATTCATACGTATTAAAAGCGAATAAAGCGTGCGGTCTAAGTAGAAAACAACCAGGAAAGTTGGTTTAAAAAAAGTATTGTTATCCTTTGTATACAATGTTGGTATTCCGAAGTCGGTCCCTGATCTTTTTTTCGACATAATTTGCATGTTTCCGTGATATTTTCTTTTCGCTATAAAGTTTTTTTTAACTAATCATCGCATTGCACTTAGCACTTTTTTTAAATACAACATTATTTTTGGTATTTATTTTTCAAATACTATTAATGTTAACTAAAAACCATATGCCGCGTACCTATATAACTTTATATTTTTTAGGAAAAGTAAATCAGGGTACCAGTCTACTTATTGACCTCAAAATTTACTCTGATCAGAGCGGCCGAATGATTCAGACATGAATGTTATCACTACTTCCGGATGCTGATGATGTGAATTTCATAGCGTTTTATTGAGGAAATTTATCAAGCCATATTGAATGATTACCACCATCAAACGGATTTATTTTCATCTTACCGTGGGTAGCATTTTTAATTTGACACGGTAATTTTCAAGCAATACAAGTTCGTTTGAAAAAATCATGTGATTTCAATTTTGCGAAATGGAGATAAAAAAATATCAAATATGCGCATACTTATTTATGAAGTTTCATTCTAAATGAAGCCAAATGTATGAATATGTGCACAGCATCTATGAATAAGATGATTGTTTACCTATGTGCATAGAAAAATCTTGGAGCTACTCTCAGTGTAAGTACATGACATTGTGATAAACCATCGCCATTGATAAAACAATCTTGCATGCTCAATTTTGATTTCCTCTCTTATATAATGCGCCAGTCAATTGTTACCACGGCCCCCTCTGGGATATACCAGGGAAAAGGGCTGTGTTTTTACCTTTAAGGTGTCCTCGTAGAACTTCAGCGAACACATTAAATATTACCTTTTTGGACGTGTTGTAAACAACATCAAAAAAATAAATATCAACATTACAGTTATGGAAGCCAGAACTAGTGTCCTCGCAATGTCGGGTGATTGCGGTGGTTTTGTCTTCCCTCAAAATATATCAGGAAATTGCTCTTACCTTAGATCCCTGGGTGTGGGGTTATTCACGGGATTTTACCACCAGTTCGTTCTCGCAGGACAGGGATTTTACCGAGGATTGGCTGGATGGAAATCCTGGGGGGGGGGGGGGGGGGGGGGGTTACAATTGACTGCTGCATACTTTACAAGTTCTTTTTATGAAGACGCTTTGTGCTCACTTTTTGTTTTCTAGCCATAAATGAAAATCAAAAATCAGTCAGAGATACAGTATGGTGATGCATTGTTGTTGATAGATCAATATAAATTTGTGAAATATTTGAGGGAAAGGAATTTGGTTAAAAAATTTACAAGTGTAACTTTTGAGTTTTATTTAACAATGCAGTGCCGAATATTGTGGAGATAGAATTGAATTTGTATTAATTAATCAGTTGACTTGTGGCGTTTTAATAGGGAACAAAATCAAAATATTCAATAAAGATCCCTTATCACCCAATGTTGTGGAATAGTAAAGTAATGAAGATTTAATCTCACAACAGTCTTTCTCAAATGCTGTCAATGCTTTTTTATGCTTAAGAATATCTTACCTCGCGATGTCAGACCAGAAATCATCTTTGCATGAGATTGGATCACTATGTATCATTATGCACCAGTCAATTGTAACCACGGCTCCCATATCCGGGGGTATACCGGGGATAGCCGCCGAAATGGGCCATGTTTTTACCTTTCAGGTGGCCCCGCAGTGCCAGGTCTTCCCGGAAAATACAGTGTGGATGGGGCTTAACCTAATGTCCCTATCAGGACAGTGACAGAGGACAATATAAGAATGGCCAGCTGCTGCATTTATTGAGTTATCTAATGCATACAAATTAAGACGGAGAAAATAATTCTATTTTTTTCCAAACTAAATGTACTTCCTTAAGCATCTTGTACATGTATGTAGTTGTCTTTTACAATGATTTTTCAAAGTTACAATGGCCCTATGGGTTAAAGATGCTCTGTCCACGGGGTAACAGGTTTTGTTCATAATAGGGTTATAAGTAATGCGTTTTGATCCAGGAGGTGGTATTCGACTCAAGTAGATTTTTGCAGATTCGGACACCACAAGGCACAAGCCGAGTAAAATCAAAATCTACAAAAAAAACTACCAGAATCAAATATGACATTCCGCCATATCCGGACCAAAACGCAGTACTAATAACCCTTTTATTATATACATTACTGATTAGATGACTTAGAAGCCACATCTTTGCATAATAAATTTCATTTTAAGGATGCTCTCATTGGTTTAATGACGTCAATTTAATATTGCGCAACATACTTGTTATGACGTGACGTCACAAGAGTGGTATATGGCCGTATTGCACTGGAGCGAAATATGGGTTAAAGTATTTTGTGATATGTATTGCATGTGGATTGATGATGGGTATAAAATAAAGAATAAAATTATGTTTGGTATTCCATTCTCACTAGCAGTGTGATGAACTGCTGTCACCATGTTATGAAATTTGATGGTCAAGGTATTTAAAAGACATTTCAATATTTCATACTTTAAAAACGATATGCATCTCATCTTAGTCTTCTCAACTTGCTTTGCTATGTACAAAAGTCTGCAGCAGTAATATGAATAGCATTAAACAGAAGGCAGTGCCTAATATTTATCAACAGCACCAAGTTAACATGGTAACATATTATATGAATTGAATACCAAGCACAAATTAAGAGGGAGAAAATAATTCTTCACTTTTTAAATAAAAACTACTTCCTAATAGCATTGTGTATGCAGTCTGACATAGGTGTACAATGTAGATTTCTTTTATAAAGATTGTTCAAAGTATGTCCCTGTGGTTTAAAGCTCCCCTGAAAAAGAGGTGACAGGTTTTCTATATAGTATATAATTACATCATTGAAAATCTTCTCTGAAACTGCAAATAACAGTCCTTTGATATAAAAGGAATTGATCAAATTAAAGAAGTATGTGTGCCAACCACGTAAATTAATTTGTACAAGTCTGATTAAACGACTTTGAGAAATCCAAAAGAACTATGACTTTATCTGATTCAACGCTTTAGCCCCCCCCCCCCCTCACTCTACACACACTTAACTAGATTTTTCAAATTTCCTTTGCAGCTTGCAAGCGATTTAGTCTAAAGTTTAAGCTAGTCCATTAAACAGTGTCCCCTTGTGATGTGAGCCGATTTTTTTCAATGCTTAGAACATGGTTGTCAACATTCCACTGAATGAAGCCCTAGTCCATCAGTGCTTTCAGCACTTTGATTTTAAACCATTTCATCTGAAATATGTTGTCGGTGAAAATTCGGAAATTTTGAGGGAGTTTCATCGGATCGGATGAAAGCTGAAAGAACTCGTTTGCCTCTCCTTCGTGAAAAAAAAATGTTCTGTGTCATGTTGAGTCGTTGACCAAATTTACCCCGAAAACTGTTGAGGCATTCCTTGGTCAGAGCTGTTAATCCCGAGTTCTTTTCAATCTTCGGCCAGTCCAAAGAGATCCGCGTCTTGCGAAGTATTGCTGTACATATATGTTGAGGGCAGTTTCTGTTTTGATCCATTTTGGTTTTAGAAATCAAAATCAAATTTAGAAATGTATTTATGGATTTGGTGAAAAGACCCCCTTGGTGAGTACCGTGGTCGTATTGTGTCGTTTTCTACCAATGGAACACTGCGTAGATTTGGACGATTTTGTATCTAAGTAGTACCACGGGTTGTAGTTCAGGGGTACACTAGGTTCCCGTCATCATCATGTCTTTGTCTGAAAACGTACAAGGGCTTTGATTTCCCTCGTTCACACATGTCTTACACAGTGAAAATTTGAGTTAGTGTCTTTGGATCACAAAGGCAACACGTGTTAATACAGTTCTCTGGATGGTAATATTTTGACTTTGGCGAAGCCGAAATAACGGTCAAGTCTTTGGTGATGATGGTGGAGTTGTCCACGGGATACTGGCAGTATTTGTTGACTCAAGGGTACAAGCTATAGCCAAGTCCACGTACTTGATCTTTTCACTGCCCTCCGCTTTATAGTAGAGCTGACTGGCGTTGGAACGTCCCCCGAGAAACCTTTTCTAGGGTCTGATCTTTCCGCCAAATCCAGATTATTCACGAACTCTTTCAATACAATATCATTTTGGAGTTGGTCTTGAGAGTCATGTTGGGTTTATAAGATAATAGAGTTGGTCAAACTCTTTTGATACCAAAGACGTAACCATGTTACTTTAAAACATAAGAAAACAAACTATTTTTTACGCAGGAGTGATTTCAATATATCAACAGATCCATTATATGTTTTGTAATTTAACGAAATAAGTTACTTGCTTGCACTTAATGTCCAACCAAAAAATAAGTAATAAGATATAACCCAATCAATCTCAAGAGATGCTGCTTTGACATGCTAAGCGACTGAACTTTGTACCGCATGGTCACAAGTAATGTGCGTGCTACAATTTGGGTAAAATTTACCCAAAAGCAGTTGGGTTGGTTTTAAATATTGTTGGTGTTAAAATAAAATGTTACAACGGATATGTTCAAAATAAGGCCTTTTTCACTTAGATCGATATCCATGCGGGTTTGCTCCCAGGATCCCATTCGCTGGGATCCCTTATGTTCGACTCGTGCAGTAGCTGAAATTGACTTCAATTGTTCCTCATTATTTTATATATAATATTTGGAGTTGTAGTTCCAAAGGGGATTGATTCAATCCTGAATCAATTCCTTGGCGTCTGTAAAACTACAGTCTTTGGCCAAAATCATGTCACGAATTGCTGTAGCATTGAATGTTTTCCCTGTGTGTCGTTGTTTAATTTAATTCTAGCAAAAGCAGGGCTGAGCTTTGGTTGAATGTGTTGAACAGTCAGCCTGACAATATACATGTGCTATAAACATAACGTCCGATTGATCCTATCCATAAGAGAATATAACTTTTTTGAGTTTTTTCATATTTGTCTTTTAATGGACCGGAAAAATATTAACTTGTTGTTCAAATTTCTTACACTGCTCTGGGAGATCACTGCAGCTGTGGAACACGTGTAAAATCCAGGGTGATACTCTGTTTTCTGCCAAAGGTATTTCAAATATATTTTCACCATATTGCATAAATCCTTAAGCGATCCCAGCATCTATGAGGTAATAAATCCAGACCGAAAGGTTCCGGCAATTGTCAAATTTTAAAGCCGTACATAAACACAATATTAGTATTAAGAATACAAGTAAATTCATTAAATTGATGTAACCAGACATATTTTCCACTTTGTTGGAAGTAAATTTATACGCTCAATATCAGAGTTCCTTGATCGTTTCTCTACAAGTTACCGTAATTTACATAATTTTATAAATATTTGTTATTTTGAATAAAACGTATAAATCGTAACAAATGAAATTAATATATACAGTGAAATCAGTTTTGTGTTAAAAATATTTGCTTTCTGGCAAATACTATTTTGAAAACTTTTTACCAACCCAAAGAAAAATCCAATATTAAAATTTGGGTGCCGGATGCGGCGGTCCCGGGCCCCGGCAGATACCGAAAGGTTCCGGCAATTGTCAAATTTTAAAGCCGTACATAAACACAATATTAGTATTAAGAATACAAGTAAATTCATTAAATTGATGTAACCAGACATATTTTCCACTTTGTTGGAAGTAAATTTATACGCTCAATATCAGAGTTCCTTGATCGTTTCTCTACAAGTTACCGTAATTTACATAATTTTATAAATATTTGTTATTTTGAATAAAACGTATAAATCTTAACAAATGAAATTAATATATACAGTGAAATCAGTTTTGTGTTAAAAATATTTGCTTTCTGGCAAATACTATTTTGAAAACTTTTTACCAACCCAAAGAAAAATCCAATATTAAAATTTGGGTGCCGGATGCGGCGGTCCCGGGCCCCGGCAGATAATTTATTTCCAGTTATGGGTGATTGGTTTGACTGGGAATACCCAGACACGGGTGTATTACGTTTTAATCAAATCAAGAAGAATAAGTGCGTTTATGATGGAAAATTAAAAGGATATTGGCAAAAGTGTCAAGGTAGGGTTTAAATCTTCGTTTCATAAAGGACAAGAAGCTGCATTTAAACGGGACAAGGTGGCAATTAACATTGTTTACTGTATACATTATTATTGCCAACTTTGGAGAAATCTGCTGAAGCGAAAGTGCGTATAGAGTTATATAGGGAAAATATGGTTAAACAGTTCTCACGACTTAGTCTTTCAACAGATCAACTTACTTCCTACATATATGTTAGGATAATTCTTGCCCTTTAAAATGATGGTTTTGTATTAATTGTATGATTTTTACATTTTGGTCCTTTTTAAGGGTCTTGTTGGTCATTAAAAGTTACATTGAAATAAGAAGGAGTTAAAAATTGTTTTGCTATTTAAAGTTATTATAGTTCTGGCTTCCATAACTTTAATGTTGATATTTATTTTTTTGATGTTTACAACACATTAAAGTTATGGCGTAACCCCCATAGTAAAGTCAACCAGAATCAGAGTGTGATGATGCAATGCAATCACATGACCATGATGACGTCGATGGGTTCTATTTATAGCATCGGATTCACATTGATCATGTAGCTGGCTTGGTCAAATTAGTGTTCAACAACGGGTTTCGATTTTCTATAGTTTATTTGTTCGTTTCGTTTCATCTCCATAAACCGTAGATGTGTACCGTAAACCGTAAAAACTGAAATTATAATAAAATGACTCATAATCATTAAAGTTATGACAATAACAAACCTTTCACGACTGAGACTAGTATTACACATGACTATTATTTCAAGTATGACTATATATATGACTGCATATGACTGTATATGGCTGTATATGACCTTAAACAAATTAACTGTAATAGAAGCATGTCCAGATCTACATTGTGTGCTGTGTATAACAAACAAACTCTAGAACACTACAGCCAAGTAATATTTAACTGTTCACACAATCACACAATCTTGATTGTAGCAGAGGGTGAATTTGTCAACAGAAAAACCATAATTCACAAAGTATAGATCTAGCATATTTCTATTACATGGTTTTACAAAGTACAGAGTATTTATCATACCCTGGACCCTAGAATATTAAACATATATAGCAATTAAACCAAACAGCATATCAATTGAATGACTAGATTTGCAAACACGTGTTGTTAATGGGCAAAGAGAGACAACTTATGTCTGACCCGCACTGTAAATTACGAACGACAACTCTTTCTAGACGCAATTTGAGGAATACCAAAAATGACTCTGGCATTGCCGGAATCATTTAATAATGCAAATAAAATATACCCTCAATGCATAAATTATGCTATCAATGCAAACTATAGATCCATCTAAAGGTATCAATCTTTGATTAATACCGAGTGCTATTTATAGCCTCATGCGGTCTCAGACCATGCCATTTCACGGAGCCGTTCGCAGAGCATGCTCACAGAAAATGCATGTTTACGTTCTAGATATCAAATCGTTTTCACTTAAACTGTGACAAGTACGTTACAAAATGTTTAATTACCTTGCTGCTCCGACCAAGCTGCTAAATATGTATCGTTAACTTGAAAAATTAGTTATTCGTTGAAGTTTTATTGACGTTCGTTTGTTCTTCGTTCGACTAGAAAGTGAAAATACAAAGTGCGCATGCGCAACAAAAGTAGCAGGTTCTGACTAAATCGCGGACTAAACCATGTACAAATACTAGCGTCGCAATAATCAAAACGGAAAGGAACTAACTAAAACTTAACAATTGTTGACTAAGAACTACACAAACAACTTAGTAGGAAAATATTACTAAAATTTTACACCGACAGTTACAGTTCATTTAGTTGAAAACAATTTCAGTAAGGCTGAAAATACCTTTTGATAGTAAAAACAATTTATTTATTCCAAATTTGTTATTGGTCATTTACTAATTATTCGAAATAGAAAAAAAATAACAGCAAAATAAACACTACCTTTGTGAGGTCAAATGTAGCTCACATGGGTATTTTCTGAAAATCTTGGTGTCACGTGATTAAATTTGAACACAACTATGACCTAGTTAAGGAATGCTTGTAATAGGATTTATTTAAAGGCTAAATCAACTATCTTTAAAGCGTTTTTTGGTTATGAAAATGTGTTTATGAACTACATTTTACTTCATTTACCTGAGGATACAGTTATTTTGTCTGTACAATGCATACAAGTGAAATGACAGCGTGACATAAAAATGTCACGAATTCTGGTAGGGTTTGGATATGGCGTTCTCTTCAGCGAACACATCCAAAAAGGTAATATATAACGTGTTCGCTGAAGTTCTTTAGCTAAAGTTATTATAGACATCCGATTGCTTAGCTTCCAACGGATTAGGATGCAGATTTTTTTTCTCTTTCAAATGCACTTTTCGAAATAATGGATTTTTAAATATCTTTTGGTCCTTTTTGAACATTTTTGTAAAATTTGTAGAAAATCGATGCCCAAAAATTGTGTATTCAAACGACGGTAATGGTTTTATGGCCCACCCCGCGGCGTATTCACAGCAGGATAGAAATAATCCATCGGCAAGGTTATGACACTGGGTATGACATGTGCAACGAAGTTGTCATTTATAGCAATAAAATTATTTCATAACTATTTCGGATTTTTTTTTCTTTTATTATTATCATATTATTTAAATAATATATGACACTCGATTATTCATCTATATGTAGTAAAGAAATGTCATATTTTTGTTTAAAAATAGAAAGTAATATATTTAGCAAAAAAAAAAGATTCCCATTTTTAACCGCAATCACTATTACACACAGTTAAAACGTAAAAAATATTAATGTTTCAAGTTTCATTGGCAATTTCGGAAATACATATTTTGGTCCACCATTTGCACTCAACCAAACATGTTTATAAATTAAGGATAAATATAATTATTTTGATTAGGCAAAAAATGTGTAACATGGATTTTTGTCAGCATTTTGTTAGTAACGAGTGCACTTGGTTTTCATAACGTGTCGAAATGCCAATAAATCAACGTGTTGTTATGGTATAAGAGGGTGGTATGCCTGTCTTATTGTCAATACAACATTAATGACATTTTAACTTGTATCGTTAAAGACTGGTACTAAATGATAGCAACTGCAGTTAAAATTTCATTTTAGCTGTTCCTTTCCGATATTTGACACCCAATTTTGTGTTACACTGTTAGAAAAATTACCAAACTGTAAAAAAAGGTGAGGAAATGGCCCCAATTAAATGTCTTGATAAACGATCAATTATAGACTTAAACAAAAAGACACGGAATAAAATATGTAAAAGAAGTAAGTTTATCAGAGATGATTTGATATTTCAGTACTTAATCAACTAACGTTTCCCCTATAGAACAACCCCACCTAATAATGGCTAAATCTAAAATCCTCCAAAACTGAAATTTTCTATCGCAACTTAAATAATAAAAGAACTTATAATAAAAGAACGGGTCAACTTTATGACCATCATAAATTCTGTATTTCTTATCTGCCTTAATCTAACACTGCGTCCAGTTGATAAATAAGTGCTAAACTAGCGTATCTTAACGCTACTATTGCACTGAGAGGAGAAATCGATAGAGACCCTGATAAGCTTCAAAGTTGGCAATGACGGTATTAATGCACAAACGAATATTTAACTTGTTTGTAATATGCTATAAATAGAAAATAATGTCATTTTAGTATTGAAAATTTCAATTGGTTTAAGTTAGTATTTACAAGTTATTCCGTATCCTTTCTATACTGAAAATTTCTTGTTAGGAGCGTTAATGGCCGTGTTTTATTTTTTGGAAGTACGCCAAAACAAGATTCCAAAAAATAAATCTTGACCCAGGCAGAGGAAGTAATGAGGCCGCCATATTGCTAATACACTGAACAGAGCTGATATTAACTATAAATACAGAAAAATATGTTAAACTAAGTAGCATTCAATTATTGTGAGTTTGTTTTGGTGTCTACAGTATATGATAATGTTTATCCCAATTTAGTAATTATTACACAAAAATGTAACTCCCTCGTTCAAATCCATGTTTATACATCCCGATTGGTTTGTTGCACAACCATATTTCTTGTAAAGATTTAAACATACCAATATGTGTCTTGATTGTGGATATGAGCAGGTGATGACTGTAGTCTTAAATAATAGACGTTCGATGTTGCTTTATGTTACAATATAATATTATTAGAATAATAGAAATTGGTTTGATTATCATGGCACTTAATGACGATTATGAAAGACGAGCCCGTGTACCACTGACGTCACAATCACGAATGCAAATATGATCAATGGATAGGCAAACTAGACTTTAAAGAAATCGATAAAGAAAAGTGAAATTAGTTTTACCGTTTATGAAACACTCAATGTCACAGACTACTAAATAATTTTCCTATATATTCTATTGACAATTGACCAACTTGCAAGCGAAATAGAATTGATTTCTAATGCTTAACGGCCCCCAACAACATATTTGGGGGAAAATTCCTTATGTGTACTAAATATTTAGCAACATAAGAAAAAAGATTATGTTTTTTATTGAAACAATGAGTTGACGCTTCCGAATTGATGTAATTTGCCGTTTAATTTTTTGTTTTGTTTTGTTTTTAGAAAACATTATTTACATACGTAAACCATTTTCGTGTAAAGCAAATTTGATTTGATGTTCTATTGCGAAAACTGAGGATTTTAATGCTCTTTGAATAGCCACCCCAAAGTTCAAGTCATATTTTCGTAAGAAAAAAGTTTTTCTTACATATTTGTACTCGAAATCACTTTCACTTGACTGTCTTAACTAATTAATTAAGCTATAAAATGATTTTAGTTACACATGAAAATAAAAAATATGTCTTCAAAACACACAATTTAACATTAAATCATGCAAAAAATTCTCTAGTCCATGGTGATCCCCACGCCCTTCCAAAGCGTTTACCGGCAAGTTTCAAAATCCACGATACGTAATAATATTCAAATGCTGAAAAAGTTTTTAAATATCACAGACTTGTTGTTGGGAGGCAAAGTTGGTAAAACATCATATATTCGGTAGTTTGGGATAACCCGGCGTTGACCCATTTTGGTCACAGACTACTTAATATATTCCCTATATATATTCTATAGACATTTGACCAATTTGCAAGCGAAATAACACTTATTTTTTTTTCACTTCACGACCACTAAGATCCTATATGGGGGAAAAGTCCATCATCTGTACTTAACATTAAGCAACGTTAGAAAAAAAGGTTACGTTTCTTATAAGAAAATGCAACGTATGCAAAATAGTTCAACGTAACCACTGTGTATGCGTTAGGGGCCCTAATCCTGTGTAGGTGTACAAACAAAATGTAAACAAAAACGATCTAGAAGATCCAGCATGTTCAGCCTTTGTTTTAAAATCACAAATCATTGAGCTTCAAAACCTATAAATATGGAAAGTAGCCAATGGTTTATGATAGTTTACCCATGATTTGATTCACAGTCATGGAACCACTAAGAGAAATAAGGCATGTCACAATTTGTAGACGCTTCTGAATTGACGTACTTCTTAACTCCTTCGTTGTCTTTGAAGTCAGGAACAAGACCAAAGGACTTCACTTTCCTCCACATACACTCTGTGAAATGAAAGAAACATTCATGGATTTGTACACCATCAAACACACCACTGACAACACGCCACGCTGCTATTCCATAGCCCATCATGATCGTTGCTTGGGACAGGGAAATGCTGTCTTCACAGGCGAATTTCTGGATAAGGGTGAAGAATCTGGTGTACATTGTCGTTGTTTTTTGGAAGTAATCCAGAATCTAAGGGGCACATATACCCGTCGTTCATGGCTGTAGACAGTTGGGTCAGGTTAAGCGGTGGTGGATTTCAAACTTCACTCAACATTACCGTCGTTTGCGATGAGGAATAGGTCCCCGGCTAGCGTCTCTGTCTATTTTCATTCAAAGTTGACATCCGCTCTAGTCTTTGGCAGAACTGGTCTTGTATTCGACCGCTGTCTGTATAGACTCGATTTGGCTTCGTAGAATGTTGGCGTTTTGGCCACAACCTCTTGAGTGGAAATCATCCCATTCCAGAGATATTGTGTCTGTCAGCATATCAGTTCTTAGTTAAAAACTGTTGATTATCAGGAATGTTAATTGCATTAATAAGGACTCATCAGTGATGTTTTTAGAATGGTTTGCAATCAGTTCTGAATTTATTTTTTTGTCAAAATTATTATTTATCTATTAATAAATTTTTTGTTTTTGTTTTTATAGATATGCATTGCAAAAAAGGACAGACTTTAAGTTATATTCTACAATAAGTATAAATTTAAAATAGAGTGAAACAAGATATCCGTAATAAAAAACAGTGAAAAAATAAACAGCAAGTACAAGTTTTTGTTCATTTTTAGTTGAACAGTATAGAAAATACAAGTAAGTTACAGGTGGGAAGATATGATTGGTGTTCATTTGTAAGTGTGAAAATAAGCGGTTGGGAAAATAGGAACCAACCGGAGTTTGATAATCAATAAATAATTTAATGAACCGCCAATGTCATACAAAAAGCTGAATGCAAGTTTTTATAATTGAAATTAATTTATTATCTTTGAGGTTGAATAACATTTAATATAAAACATATTAATAGTGAAATAAACAATGCTTTAGGTACTTACAAGTTGTATACCACGACCATGTTTGAACATATGTATATACCCGTTTACAAAGACAGACAGTATGATTTCAGAATGAAAGGTTAAATTTTCGTTGGGATTTTGAATTCGTGAATAAGCCAACCCAATGAATCGACGAAAATTAATGCCCTACGAATATTTATTGTGCAGATGTATTTTATTAGTAACTAGAATGTAGTTTTTTTTAACCCATATGATATGTCATAGTTGTTTGCATAAAAATGGCTAAAACTAAAGTTTGTTTTTAGCATTGTGTTATTTTGTAAATTGTAGGTCAACGTTTAGCTTTTATATCGAACTTTAGTACGTAAAACATCCATCAGTTTCATTTTGTTCTCATTTAACACAGTTGCACACTACATTTCAGAGAACCATGCACATTTATCTAGTGCTGCTATGTTTGCTGAGTGTTGTGCGTGTCACGGGACATTCCCAGTTCCCCTGCAAAGATGATGATGGACCAAGATACTGTGCTTACGCAAACTGCACGTATGTTTAATAAATATCTATACTTTATAGATTGGTGTCTGTCTATGGGTTCATGGATGACTGAGCTGATGTCAAATACTTAATAACAACATAACAAAAACATCGAGATATAGCGTACAGTTGTATGTTGGCTCTTTCGGTCAAAATAAAGATCAGTATAGCTTAAATAAGTTTGCAAGGTTTTCCAGGTAATCAACATCAACATCTTATTGGCCTTTTTGTCCTTGATTTCTTACTGTTTTTCTGGATATCCGTCTGTGTGTTCGTCTATTTGTCTGTCACTATATGTCTGCCTTTTATTCTGGATTTCTGACTGTTTCACTGGATGTACATGTACGTCTGTCTGTTTTTCTTGATGTTTGTTATTCTGATTGTTTGTCTTGCTTTCTTTATTTCTGAATGTCTATTACTGTGAATGTCTTCATGTCTGTCTGATTGTTGTTCTGGTTGGCTGTGTGTCGAGCTCTATGTCTATTTTCTTGATGTCTGTCTGAGTATTATTCTGTTTTTTATTCTGGATGTCTTTCAGTTTTTCTTTATAGGCTTTTAATTTTAAAATAGATAATTATACTTGTAAAATGATTTTTTCACTTTCTCTTCATAATTTCTGCTTGTAAGTGCTAAGAGTCGTGAACTTGTCGTGAAGTTGTCAACATGTCGGGGATTCAAGCCTAATCGTTGGATAATAACAGAAATCCACAGAAGTATCATACAATATTAATTCATCATTCAACTTTGGCTTTGGAGAATTAACATTAACTTTGTTCGGAGCAGGCGCGCTAGAATTTTTTTCTGATACTTGTGCTTGATGCTTTGGAGAAAAAAAATGCCGTTTAAACTTATTGAAGGGTGTCATTTATTTGATTTCTCATTTCAATTGTTCAAGTCTGAGATGTTTTTATGCAGCAGTGTTAAGATATATTGAATTAGAAGAAATGCATGTGGCCATTTATTTGGGGAATTAGTTGGCACAACTGCGAGTTACCGTTTAAGTTCAGATCACGTTTAATGGTTCACTTTGATTTACAACTCAAGTCCAATTAAGATGTTTAAAAGTTGGTTCTTTATTAATTCCACATCTAAGTTGAATAGTTAACAAAGATAAATCCAAAGACTTATTTAACAAGAAACATTCAATAGTCCATGTGATATATTAAGTTATGAAAGTAAGTAAATTAATTATATAGTCACAAAAAAGAAGTTCAAAGATATTTCCTTAGTAAAAGAAGAAGTACAAAGTTCCTAGTTAAGTTTTCTTTCTATCTCTCACTCTATATGTATTTCTTAAGTATATCTTTCCGTCTCCCTAAATGAAAAATGTACATACTTATATACTAACTTAAAGAGTAGAAGTTACCAATCAGAATTAAGTGATAAAAAGATAATGATCGAAGATTTTAGAGAGTGTCACTCAAAAATAATTATTGTCAAAAATAAAATTTACAATTAGATTAAGTCTGAGATAATTGAGAAGTGTCAAAGTCCCAAAAAGTAAGGTTTATGATAATGGTCTGAGATAATTAACTGATAATAATTAAAGAAGAGGAAGCAGTCAAAATTTTATCAGAAATGTCAAAACTCTCAATTGCAATTAGAATGCCAGACTGACAAAAGTATTTGTATGAAATTATGAAAGTAAGTACACATGTATTATAGAAAAATAAGATGTAACCTAACAAAAAGAACAATATATTTTCTAACAGAATTTGAAAGAGAAAGTCACACGGTGACATATGTATTCTTGATCGCTGTCGGTCGTTTATTCTATATGTCTATATATCTTGATGTTTGTCTGTTTTCTGTATGTCTGTCTGTCTGTATTTTATTCTTGATGGTTGGATGTCTGTTTGTCTGGTGTATGTTTGTTATTCTAGATGTATGTCTGTCTGTTATTCTGGATATCAACATGTCTTTCATTCTTGATGTCTGTCTGTTATTCTAAATGTCTGTTTAGTATTCTGGCTTTCTATCAGACTTTTATTCTTGGTGTATGCCAGTCTGTCATTCTGTTTGTCTGCTGTGTGTCATTCTTGATGTTTGTCTGTCTGTTATTCTAGATATCTGTATGTTTGTTATTTTGGAAGTCTGTACGACTATTATGACGGATGTCTATCCCTCTGTTTTCTCCTGGTTGTCTTTCTCTTTCCTGGATGCTTGTCCGTCTGTTATTCAGCATGTTCGTCTGTCTGTTTTTGTGGTGGATGTTTTTCCATTTTCTGAATGTATATGGTCTGTTATTGAAGATGTCTGTAAATCTAGATTTTGGTATGTAATTGATGATTTCTGTCTTTTTTTCAGTCCGTCTGGTTATCTAGAGATATCTGTCTGTCTGTTATTCTCTCTGCCTGTGAATGTCTGGATGCCTGACTGTTTTCTGTATGTCTGTCTGTTATTCTTGATGTATGTTTGTCTATTTTATGTATGTCTTTTATCCTTAATGTATGTCTGTCTATTATTCTTGACGCCTGCCTGTATGCATTCTGGATTCATGTTACTTTTATTCTGGATGTCTGTCTGTATGCATACTGGATGTTTGCTGTCGTCTGTTATTCTGGATGTCTGTGTGTATTCTGGATGTCTGTGACTGTTATTATTTATATCTGTCTGTAGGACTGAATTTGTTTATATCTGTTATTCTAGATGTATCTCTATTATTCTGGATATCTCTCTATTATTCTGGATATCTCTATATTTTTCTTGATGTCTGTCTTACTGTTATTTTGATTGTCCCTCTTACTCTTTTTCTGGATATTTGTATGTTTTTTATTCGGAATATCTGTCTGTCTGATTGTTTTTGTTTTTCGGTCTAGAAATCTGTCTGTTTTTCTGATTTTAAGAAGGCCAGAAGAACTTATGCGATAACATATGCATCCGTTCGTGTGTAAAGATTTGCTTGTGAGCGCTAAACAGTCTTCAGTTTTGATTTTATATCAATAAAACTGATTAATAAAACAATAGTTAGATATCCATGAGAGCTCGTAACCTTTCCTAAACCAGCCAAATTCGCATATTCATGGCTAAATTTTGGCCCTTGAAATACAGAATAAGATCCCAAGGAGGACAAATTTGCATAGACAGTTGTGTATTTCTATAGACTTTTTATTAGTAGTTCTTTCCCTTTGCTCAAATTGCTGCCTTGCAAATTCTAAGGGAGACAACTACTTTGTAAAGAGAGTAGTGTATTATTGTTATATAATTCTTGCTCATTGTGAAACATATGGTTCACTGATTTTAAGCTCCACTGGCCAAAGGCCAGAAAAGTGTATGACATCGTCGTTGTCCCTTACGGAGATTGTTCAGATTATGTCCTTTGGTCAGAAGTGGGGGCCAAAGTGTCACAAGTTTGCTATAAACTTATAGTAAAGGCTTTGAGAACCTTCTTGTTTGAAACCACAAGGCCAATATCCTTGATATTTTGTATGTAACATTATATATATTTCATCTACTAAGATTTTTCAAATTAAGCCTCTGTGGTCAAAGGTGGCCCTGTCCCAGGCCTCACAGGTTTTTATGTACATATATGAAACATCTTTGAAAATCCATCTGTTCAAATCGTGCCCATGGGGTTAAAGCTGGCCCCCTTTTGGCATTCTTTCTTATTTTTGAAAGTACAGCAATAACATTTGGAACATATCTATATTACCAAGTATGTTCAATGTATGCTCTTGGGGTTAAAGCTTAGACCTACATTTTTATTTATGCGTTACAGCAATGAAATTTGGACCATATGTACAGTTTTTAATACAACTATCAATGTTGTCCTTGGATTAAATTGAATACGATTTTTTACCTTCTTTCTTGTTGTTGAAGCTACAGTAAAGCAAATTTGATCATGTGTACTCCTTTGAAAGGGAATATCAATGTTGTGCTTGGATGACATTGACTTTGACTTTTTGACCTACTTTCTTACTTTTGAAGCTACAGCAATAACATTTGGACCAGGTTTTAAAAAGAAAATCAATATTGTGCTTGGATGACAATTTGACCTACTTTCTTATTTTTGAAGCTACAGCAAGAATATTTGTACAGTTTTGAGAACAAATATCAAGCTAAGATATTGGGTGTAGCATTGTCTAATAGTTTTCTACCAAGATTGTTCAAATTATGCCCATGAGTTCAAAATTGGCCCTACTCGAGTTTAACCAGTGTTACATAGATATATAAATGATATTTTTTTTTAAATCTGATCAATGCTTTTGATATAAACTATTGTCACTGACCCAATCAAAATAGTTCATACAACTAATCAGCTTATTACCTTTTTCTCCTCATATGCTGAACATGCAAGGTTTTCAACAAACCCAAACCCAAAATGTTCCAAGTGAACTATAAGCATGTTGCTTATTACCCATATATTACCTATATAACCTATGTCAGTAGATCACAGTCCCCATGGGTCTCCTGTCTGTCTTTTGTCTGTATGTCTGTTATTCTGAATGTCTGTCATATATGAGCCACACCGTGCATGTTGGGCCTTTGAATTTTAATTACTGATTTCAACTGAAGTAATGTTGAAAAATTCATCATCAGACAAATTTTCCGTCTATTGCTTTTTAGAAATGAATTTAACATCAACCTCATGACGCAAGTAAGAAAGTACACTATTGAAATGGCACGCATTATTACCGTATGAATATTCCAACTTCTTATAATTTTACTTCTTATCCTAACATGGAATCTTTATGGAACATAAATAAAGAAACAGATGATTCAATGTTGTGATTAAAAACAATCTGGCCGTTTTAAATGTATGTGAATGTATTCCAAACAAGTACTGACAAAACCAGTGGCTGCTATGGAAACATCAGTAAAGTATCCGTCATAAATCATCATGAAAATGGTGTGCCGATGATAATACTTTTAAGGAATGAAGGTTGGAAGAAATTCTTTACCTATTTCATTCTACGAGTTCAGGAAATAAGAGAACCTTTGGCGAGCTTACTTACTTATTTCCTTGACGGGGTTGAATACAATCATGAATTGTATATGATGCACTCTTACTCCCAAATAAGCAGTACCACAACTAATACAGTTGTTTTAATTTACCGAAAATGATTATTAAATATCAAAACCTATGGTTCTTATGAATAATACCGTGTTTAATATTAATGAAAGGTGCAGAGAACACGATATTTCTACCTTTTGAGACAATAGTTAATCACTGTAAATATTTTAGGACCCACCAGTCATTTAATATTTATGCGTTTTCAGCTATAAAATACACGGTAACGATGTTGTTATCAGTAATTAATATTTCCATAAATGCATCATTTAATAGTTGTTTAAGATTTATCAAATTCATGTTTGTTATACATCTTTAAGTATTAATTTAAAAAAATCACGTGTTTTCCAGTGAAAATTAGCAAAAACAACCTACCTGTTTTATCTTCTCTAGTGATGAGCCGAATACCACAAAGCAATGCCATTTCTCGCGCAACATGCATTTCAAATATTTAGAACCTAAAATAATATAAAACACAAATGCATCTGATAGCTTTATTTATTACCCAGCTAGTAATCTTATATCAGATATATATTGGACCGACGTATTCTATATATCAAAAAGACTTCGTAAATTATATGGATCCAATATCGACTTTGCACATCGGCTCAAAGTCGGACCGATATCTTGTCGGGCATATATCGGGCCGATATAACTTTATTCATCTATCTGTCATTGGTTCTTCATCGCTTCGACATTTTTTAACGAAATCAAGACGAAATACCACGATTTTCTCTTCAGATTTAGATGGAACGTATACTACTTTATTCAACAAGATCTTCATCATAAATATAAAATAAGAAATGAACGTATGACTTGCTTGACTTTTGCAAATTTAGCAATTATTTTTGCATTTTTTTAACAGACATGCGGAGTGATATATTTTCTGACCAATACAAATAGAGCAATGTGATATTAAACATGTTTTGTACAGAAAAATATGTGGTGGCTATATTTAACCGGAAATAAGGTATAGCATGTGATAAAATGAGATAAGTTTTTGTATTTTTTGTTCACAGAGAGTGTGTTGGATTTGACTGTAGGAGGGACGGCAAAAGGGATTTGTTCAAATCGATGTGCTGCGCCTCGGACGTCGCTCAGCAATTAGAAGAATGCATTAGACTGTGTGAAAACTGTAAGTTGTTTTCTAGGTTATACAATTTTAGAAATACCAACCCAGTCCACGAATATTAAAAATAGCAATCGTAGACGTTTATAACTTCTTTCTTATTTAATTCAGAGTAGTCTGTTTATTTCACGAAATTAGAAACTTTAAATGCTCCTACAAAATTGGGAGACTTATAGCTGCCCTTGTTGCCTGTCTGCACATGATGTACAACTGACCGGAAGTATTGTGTGTCTATGCCAATGACAGCTATGAATACACTATCTGTCATTAGATATAGGGGAGCTTCGATTGTAATTTATCATTTCTTGATCACATATGTTATACATTATTTTTGACGTTTTGTTTTACAGCGAGTTCTACGAATTTAACTCGGTTTGACCATGACACGAAAGGACCTGCCCGATTATGCCCTCCAAACGAAATTATAGGGACATGTGAACAATGTCTGTAAGTTTTCATATTAATTGTTATATTTGTAATGTACTGTAAGAGTTCTTTCGAAATCTACCTTTGTTTTATTTAGAAAAAAAAGTATTGTTACGTACACTGTGTCAATACGAATGGTGCTTTCCACAACATGTATAACACAATGCATATGAGGAAACATAGTCATAAACATAAGAATGTCACCCACAAATATGTGCATTTGGATACCTGGTGACCCCATATTATTGTAATATCATTTAACAGGGTTTTCTGCGTAGAAAAGATACTGTTAAACAATGCCAAACATAATCAAACATTTTTATTTATTTTGCCATTCAAAGAATACAAAATAGGTATTATTATTGTCCGTTTTCAGTTGAAATAGAGAGTAGATGTAACAACTGTTATATCTGTATAACGTATCTTACAAATGATGCCAACATTATGTGGTCACTAGAGATCAAAGTTTAACATTAATTATTGGATCTTTCGTCGAACCATTTTATTTGTGTGTCGGATATCTTAAAATACTGCAAACAACTGTATAGCGAAAAATAAATATGCATTCGAAATATGTATCACAAGTTACTCTAAATTGAACAGTTCTTATATATGAAATAGCTTCATGAATTAAGGCCCTTATATTTTCTAGCCGTTGCTCGGAGGACATGTGTATTGAGGATGTACAAAGGGAGGTGTTTGGACAACAGTGCATTCCAAAGCTATACTATGACCAGCTTAAATCATCGGAATGCAAAGATCTGGCTCATACATGTAAAGAAATATCACCTAATTTAAAAAAAGTTTCTTATGACTTGTTACCTTTAAACTGAGGTTACTTGCTTTCCATAACAAAATAGTAATAATATATTTTGAAGACATTAATCACTCTGCAAGTGCAAGAGTTACATGTCCTCTACTTTTCTTCACAAGCCTACATTTGTTATATATGATTTCTTTACCACAGTGGTAATGATTAGGAATAAATTAGTTATAGTTTAACTTGTTCAAAATTTTCAACTTATTCTTGGACTTGTTGACCGATGTAGGACTACATTTCTTCAATTTGAAGTAAATGATATATATAATTCTAAAGAGACAATGTTGACTTACAAACAATTCACAGATTACACATATTGATACTCCCGTGTTATAAAATGGGACGTTTTAAAGATTCAAATGCAACAGGTGGCATTGTACGCATTGAAACGTGAGAAACTTTTATCCGATCATCATCAAACATTGAAGATGCATGTGTTGAAATGTGTATTCAATTTATTTACTTCATGAAATAGTGTCAAAATATTTGGAGATGATTATTTTAATTGATCTAATTTATTCCATTTGTAGACAACAAGAGTACACCGTCCATGGTAACGGATGATCTCAGACCATCGATTCCAACGAAGAGTGAGTATTTTAACATGAATGGAAGGGGACCAGGTATTTCACGAGAAACTATTGTTACGATTGTAGAAAAGTCAGGTTTTAAGCTAATTTAATGAAGCTTAAGTCATACAGAATATAAGTGTCCGGTTCCAATTTCAAAACCCAGAAAAAAGACATTTAAATATTCTCTAAACAACAAATCACCATTACCAAAGATTTTACCGAAAAAAAATCAAAAAGGATTATGGTAGATCCAAACAATAAGAAAACAAAATATTTCTCTATATGATATACTTCTTGACTCAAATCAAGTTCGCATGTATTGCAATGAATGAACAAAGCAGAGAAAACAGCAAAATTTTATCAACTTGAATAACTAAAAATGGCTTACATCATTTCGAAAAAGCAATATTTCAATATGTTTATTGTACTGTTCATTGCAGGAAGTGAGATGTCTTCATTACCGGTAGTGTCCATCTCCAAGCATGTAATTACAGAGCCTGCAGATACTGTGACAACGACTGAGTACCAGACCACAACACCTTCATACCCAAGAACAACATCATCAGCACACTATTCCACAATACCTGCGTACCAAACCACAACGCCAGTCCACCTGACCGCTTCCGAACATTTTTCTGATGGTCGCTACGTTGGCTTTAGCTCAATCATTGCCGTAATTGCCATGCTAGTAGCTACTGTGGGCAAAGACGTTCTAAAACTGTAAGTTGCGTACATGTATGTATGAAGAATCACAACAGTTTAATCGATACACAACATCTTAAACCCACCGTGGTTCAAATATATTGAAATTCCTGTTTTTAAAGACTGACAAACGATGTTTCCATTTAAATCCTACTTGTATTATGTTTTGCGATAATTTAAATCAACTTTCAATACTTTTAGTTGGTTTGGAATTATTAAGACAAAATGAAAAAAACAATAAAAAATTCTTGCTATTTCTCGTGTCTGAAGTTGAAGTTGTCAAATTACCTCGAAGAAAAAAGTAAAATGGTCTGAAGTAAATGTGTGAAAGCTATTTTTATATTTTATCTTTACAAGCTTGTCCATTTTTTAAAGAAAAAGTTCGTGGTATTGTGATGGTCTTAGTGCCGTCGGCGGTGGCGTTGTCATTACAAAAACTTTAACACTGGCCATAACTAATTAAAAAACGTTCGAGATACTAAAAAACTTACAAAGGTGACATGATGTGCGATACAGTACGCTCATGTTATGCAATGCTTTTTAATAACTATTGAGTTATGCCCATTGACACGACAGAAAAAATCAAATAGACGAACGTTGGTGTTCGCTCCATACGCTCTTATTTATAATTTTTAAAAGTCTTTGTTGTTCTTTTTCAGTATTGATCTGAAATTGACTGGGTCGAGATGTTTGAATTGGTATAATTCCTTGTTCTGCAAGTAAGTAACTAACTTGTATGTTAAATGAGATATCATTTATATCGATATTATGTAAAATATAGATAAAAATATACATAGTGCTCAAATTATGTAAATGTTTTTTACCCAAAGCAATAAAAATATTTGTGCAACGAATGTTAACTGTTGCAACATCTAGTTCAAGAGCTAATAGTTGTAACCTTTTTGGCGAGGTCTTGTGCTTAACTTTTGGCAGCGTTGATGTCTGTGAGCATTCAAGTAAAGTTTAATTTGTCAGTAGCCAATGTAATTTAGTTCATTGGTTTGGTCAAATAATATCGTATAATTACTACAAGCTAATTGATAACCTGTGAACAAAGTTTCAAGTTTATTGGCAGATCGGCGTAAAATACCTTTTTGGCCATTAACAACATAAATATGGCAAAAACATAAGCCAACTATATATAAAAAATAAACAAAGCTTTACATAAGGAGCATTCCTATTTTTAAGGAAAGTATTTCTTAAATTCATGGCTACTGTAATGTAGATTGCTATCTTAGTTGTTCGTTTGCTTAACATTAGTCGTTTATACATATCTAAATTTGGCCATGCTATTTTACCTATGTATTTTAAGCGTAAGAGTCTAAATTTATTACAGCATAATAAAAAATGGTATTCATTTTTTCCATAACATTAGCGTTACAGCATTTCCAAAGTCTACTTTCTCTTGCAATACCGGTATATCTACCGACTTCGATTTATAACTTGTGAGCAGACAACCTCATGGAAGAAAAATGCATAAATTATCATTTTTAATTTATCAAGATAATCTTCGTTTTCAAAATTTGTTTTCAATGAACAATATACGATACTTCGTATATTTAATTAAGTCATGCAATTTATCGATCCGCGCCAATCTTTGATAAACTGGTCATGGAGTCAAGCTTTTGAAAAGTATTCGGCATTTACATCAAAAGTATCAGTAAGAAAATTTAATCCTAAATGGTTTATAATAGATTTCATCTTAGTCGCCCAGCAAGGGCGATTAATATTATTACACTGACCGAGATACATATAATTCATTGGAGAGTTACCGTTTCTTATAATCTTTAACCAGAATTTGTTTGCCCTTTCCTTGCAAACGATAGATAATGGTATTTCTCCATATTCACCGTAAACAGCATATTTAGGAGTTTGTTTTTTGACACAAAGTCAATGCTTTAAAATTGAATTTGCAGTTTATCAACTTCTTTAGAATTATAAACTCCCCAGACTTCTGACCCGTATACAAGAATAGGCACAATCATAGTATTGAACAACGATAACTTGGTCTTAACATCTAATTTGGCTCGATCGAACAACATCAGGAGACTATTATATGCCCTAAGGCCTTGATCATGTAACATCTTAACAGCACTAGACATAGTGCCTGAATACATAAAGTTAAAAGCCAAGTATGTAAAATTATCAACAGCTTCAATTATCTCATTATTTATAAAGAACTCAATATTTCTAATTTGCTTCCTCTTTTCAAATATACAAACTTTTGTTTTGTTAACATTAATTTTCAAACCCTATTAGATAGAGTAATGATAAATATAGTTGATCTGAGCTTGGAGACTGGTTGCATCAGTAGTAAAACGCACAATATCATCAGCAAATAGAATCAAATACATATATAGCAGTTCAATGTCTTTAGTAAAGAGTGAGTTGAAACATAGTTTTCATATAATAATTATATCATTTATAAACAATATAAAAAAATAACATGTGAACAATTTATCCAACACTTTTCTCTATTGTAACACCAGAGTTATGATAATTTTACATTATTATGCAGTCTGTTTTGTAAGGTGCATCCATGTATTTTACCTACAATAATTACCATCAAATCATTATTATACACCAACCGAACAAAGATAGCCTCTTTTTAACTGAAAATTTGCCAAGAATACGAGGTCCGAACTTATGAAAGGATTGACAGATTTAAATGTTTTTAGGTTCAGATGTTTAACACCATAAAAAGGGTCAATTTCGTAAGTTAAAAACCATACAGTTTTGATGAGTAATGGCTCCTTTACAACTTAGAATTTAAAAAAAAATGGTGTCCGGACATTAACTCAATAAAGGTTTAACGCATAATGTTTGGTACACATGTTTTACAAGCATGTTGTTTCGCATAGCAGTAGCTATTGTAGTATTTTATGTTATGTATTTAATACTATCTATAAGTATAATTATGGGGCACAACACAACATACACACAGGGGTCAAAAAGCCAAAGCACTGACAAGCCGTGTTCTTTTTTGAGGATTAGATTTTGTTTACATATGTTATACGCCATAACAATGTGTACTTACATGTGTACATCAGCATTACTATTAGGTACGTATTAACGGGATAGGTTTTTGAAAGCTTAATTTGGCTTTAAGTTTTCTTCAACAAAGCCAACATGAGCTTTTGTGAAAATATCCCTTTATAAGTGGGTCTAGACAAGTTTTGAAAGTGGTATGGCAAATTCCCCATCAAGTTCTACGTTTATCATATATCCCTTGGTGATAGAAGAAAAAAAACACTTTTATCACTTTTTTCTTTACAAATTCCTCTGTTTGTATTATGTTATAATTATGTTGCAATGTTATGTGATATGGCCTAACACGCATTCAGTCGATGCAACAAACGTGAAAGAGGAATAAATATACATAAATTTCTGTCATTATTGACAGCAAAAATATACATGCATGTATATCTATCATAATATTAAAGTCTACTGACATCTAAAACGTTAAATCAAATAACGAAACAAGATATTGAAATATGTAATCTCATTTCCATGCGGCGGTCCGGTTAAAATCTATGATATCAAAACATGCTGGTTATTACACACCATAAATATGTCCTTTTTATTAGAACTGAACAATTGTTTCCATAAGAACTAAATGTTCATTTAAATTATGCTTATTAAAACCTTACACAATATTTGAAAGAAGTAAAAAACAAAATTCGTTCAACAATTTATAACTACCAATTGCCATCAATAATCAGCCAAAATCAATAACGATATTCACGTCTATTCACTCTCTTGTTAGCTCACTTGAGCACAAAGTGAGCTATTAGGATCGGTCTTCGTCTGCCTTACGTCCGTGAACAATTGCTTGATAGGCATCTTCTCTGAAACAATCAGGTCAAATGTGATGACATTTCACAGAAAGCTTTCTATGGTGGCCTTCTGCAAAATTAAAACTACACGTCTTAATTGACCTACAACAACAGCAACATCAAAATGGCATATCTCCTCTGAAACTGTTGAGTCAAATTTATTTAAAATTCACAGGAAGCTTTGCAGGGTAAATATCTACAAAAGTACAACAAGGCGTCTCGATTGACCAATAGCAACAACAAATAATGGCCGACTTTCCATTGTCTGAAATATTGTGGGAGTTTTCTCCAGCTATAGAAGATGAAGCCATGATGTTTATACCAGTATCTGAAAAACTTTTACACTAGATATTTATGGTTGAATTGTAAAATAAAAAGATTCAAGCAAAGTGAACATTGTATATATTGTTAAGATCTGACAGTTTATAGTAGAGCAAATCTAGGTCATTGATGATTTTTTGTTCATATTTAGAACAAGGGAATATATTTTATACGTTTTGAATTTTATGAATTTAATTCTTCAAATAAATCATTTTTTATTGTAATTATTGTTATTTTTATTAATTTATAGGTTAAAGTAATTATCTAAATTATAAAGTTTGTTGAATAACATTGATTGAATGTATTAAATAATCAGACGTTTGCATTGACCTATAGACCATTGCACAGTATTCAAATTCTTGCTTGCAAAGCTAATATCAATCTTTTAAAGACTGATTCATAAACATGATTATATGCAATTAATTGCACACAGCCCCTGTAAAAAGTGTAGGATATATCCACCACAAATGGAAAAAAAAACTTTTATTTTTGCAATTTTGCAATCATCTGCTAGTATGTTAATTCTGATCTAAATCAAAGTCATCTGAGTAATTTGTAAAAATATGCATTCGTACTGTTACACTAAGATGGAAGAAAATTCCTGTTTTGACCTTGCAATTCTTTGAGACAATAATACGGCAGCAGTAAATAATATTAAATAATCTAGTTTTGAAGTTTGAGGATAGATATAGCATATTTTTTGTTAATAAATGGGCCATGAAACACCATATTCCATTCAATCTTAAACTAGTGAATACTTAAGTTTAACTTTCGTTACCTACACTACCACCAACGTGATTTTTGCAAAAAAAAAAGCGTGGGCGCCGCGGAGATTGCGTCATCGCAGTAAATCGCAGGGACATATTCTACAATAGCTACGGTGGTGCGCGTTATCACCGCGTTCATCTGCTACCGCGTACGACTTCTGAAGACATGAACGCGGAAAATCGTCGTTATGCGGCTTACTAAACTATACAGGCATTTTAGGAGGTACCGTTGGTACAAAATATATTCTAAATTGAATCGTGCTCGCAGAATGGCTTCACCCGATTGCGAGGGTAAACAATCTCATCCCCAAAACTTGATAATTAGGTCGCTGATACTAATTGTAAATTGATACTAAAATATACCTGTGAAGGGGCTTTCACGCTTTAGGACGAGTTTCTACCAGTAGCTCCGTTCGATTTTCACGCGTCTTTGTTCGAAGAACAGCGATTATTGTACGTTTTGGAAGAGTCAAAATAACTCAAACAAAATGAATTTATTTATTTTATTAAAAGGTAAACATTGCTATTTTATTTAATATTGTATTCATTCTCATGCAAACAATTTTAACGAGGGCATTCGAAATTTAGACTAGCGCGAATAAGGTAAAAATAGCGTCTGAAAATTTAACAGAAGCAAATTTTTAAGCATAATTTTAAGAGATCAAACTACGTTTTGAGTACGATCAAAGTGATTTGTAGATTACGGGTCGAAAGCGTTCAATAAAACTGACTAGATTTATATTCATAGGACAGGGAAAAAGGTATAGCCTTCAGAAAGTTGACACTAACTTAATTACCGTTAAATAACTCTTCGCAACGCCGCGTATAGAAATGAACGCGATGGGCGTTATGCTAATATCGTGGTGTATAGTGAGAATTAGATTTTAAAAGTTACGTCCATGCTCATTTATTATTAAACAACAACGCATCAAAAATTAAATGACATGATTGAGTGTTGCAGTAAACGAAAAGCCGACCTTTTACGAATCTTTAAATCAACTTCGCAACAACGACCAGATAAACTTTCCCCGCGAAATTGCTATTCGAATTTCGCGTTCACCCCTGAAAAACATGATTGTATATAGTAGCCGTATATCGGCCTATCAGACTGCTTAGTACTAGTAACGGCATCAGTGAAACGGGCGGGACTAGCGAACGGATATAATTCAACGTATATTTGACAATATTTAAGCATAAAAATAACTGAAATATCTCTTTCCATGTGTGTGAATGAAAATATTTTGTTATAAAACGCCTAAAAATATATATAACTTTGGCCTTTAAGTAATTAAATGATTGCATTATATTCTAGGTTGCCAGAACAGAGAGAGGAAAAGAGTGACGTTGAAATTGGACTCTTGGAGACGACACAGAGTGAGACGGATCAACGATTGACTAAGATGGAGAATAAACTCGAGGAGATGGTAATGTTTTTAAATAAAGCCATGGAAGTTCTCAATAATGTTTATTCTTTATCTTTATGTCACGATTAAATAGGTTTTATGTCATAAAAATACATGTTAAAGTGATTTGGCAAAACTTTAGCTTATTACGTTACAAGACAGACTGAGACATAACGAGGCACAACTCATGGATACTTCACACAGAGAAAGCTTTACTCTTCACAGGGGAAAAACGAACACATACAAGACAGGCAGAGACATTATGAAGCCCAGTTACAACTAATAGACTAGTTTTTACAAAATGAAAATCTACCTTTGCCCATCATATTTATCAAATCGCATTCCTGCTCACACCAGCGAAGTCGACTTCCTTCGCTCTGCCAAAGACGTTCCAATAATACACACTCTAACACAATCGTACGGTTCCTCCTTCTTGCCCCTAACCATCAGGTGATGGAACGCACTTCCTTTCAGTGTCCGCTCAGCGCCAACACTTCCACCATTCAAAACAAAACTTCAAAGCAGAACAATACTATGGTCAGCACATCTTTATAAGTGCGGGACTAGAAGTATGCAGATATATCACACAAACCTTCGTCTTGGATGTAGTTTGAGCTCTATCGCCGTAATCTATCCGAAACACCACTATGCATTCTTCAAAGTTAAGCATACTAAATCAGCTCATTTACAATGCACACTCAAATACAATTCTTATTTTTATTCATCATCACGTTTTTGCTACTAAGTATTCAGTAATTTTGCGACACATTCTAGTCCATATCCTTATCAGCTATATTACCGAACTTCATTACAATCTAGAACTGGTAAACCCCAACATGGAAAGGAACTTATAAATGAATTCGAAATGCTTGTCTCCCACTACATTTAGACACATTCTATACAATATATATTTCTTGTGTATATTGAACTGAATAAATATGTTTAAACTAACTAGTGGAAACACTGCAGAAAAAGGTACACTCATCACAGGTAAAAATGTGAACAGATGCATACATACTGAGACACTACGAGGCCCCGGTACAACTAGTAGAAACACTGCAGAAAGAGGTACACTCCTCACAGGTAAGAATGTTAACAGATGCAAGACATACTGAGACATTGCGAGGCCCAGGCACAAATGGTGGAAACACTGCAGAAAGAGCTGCTCTCTGCAAAGGTAAGAATGTGAACAGATACAAGACAGACTGAGACATTACGAGGCCCAGGCACAACTAGTGGAAACACTGCAGAAGGAGCTGCACTCCTCAAAAGTTAGAATGTGAACAGATACAAGACATACTGAGACATTACAAAGCCCCGGCACAACTAGTGGAAACACTGAAGTAAGAGCTGCACTCCTCACAGGTAAAATGTGAACAGATACAAGGCATACTGAGACATTGCGAGGCCAAGGCAGAGCTTGAGGAAACACTGCAGAAAGAGCTGCACTCTTCACAGGTAAAACATGAACAGATACAAGACAGACTGAGACATTGCGAGGCCAAGGCAGAGCTTGTGGAAACACTGCAGAAAGAGCTGCACTCTTCACAGGTAAAAATGTGAACAGATACCAGACAGACTGAGACATTGTGACATTACAAAGCATAGGCACAACTAGTGGAAACATTCTTTAAACAGCTTCACTCTTTACAGGTAAGAATGTCAAGAGTGAATGTGAAGTTGTTCCTTCATTCAAGTTTATTTCTATTGTAGATATGCATAAACTGATATCTTTGTAATGTGTTTTATCATAAAATAAGAATTTAACAATTAGGTGGAAAGAAACAATGCAAAAAAATCGAATAAGGAATATGAAACCAGTTCCTTGTTCCTTATTCAACTTCTTCGCAATTTGCGTATGTCCTTCATTTTTGGCACCAGTTATTGACAAAAAAGTAGCTACAAAATACATCCAAATTTTCCATTTCTTGTGCCCATTTATGATATGCACTTAGTGACAGAAAAGGAAAATGGAATCCTGGTTTTATATTTAAACTCGAATACGGAACTGGTGCCTTATTCCTTATTCAAACCGAAATAAGAGCAAAATATTTGAGATTTAAAATGATCATTTCTTCATGTATTCATCGATTGTCTATGCAACATTGGTCTACATATGGTCTAGCGTTGTCTTTTATACGGTATTTGGGCATAAGTGATTTATGATACACATAACTTCGAATAAGGAATAAGAAACTGGTTCCTTACGCCTTATTCAAAGTCGAATAAGAAACAGAATCTATGCAAAAGTGGTCTCGACAGTGTAAAAGAATGCATTGTTCATTCGAGTGGGTTTAAGTGCTTAAAGTGTTTTATCCTAATTAGGAATAGAATTTTAAATATATCGATTTCAAGGTGTATTATTTCTTCAGTTTTTGACGAAATAACAACGCAGCATTGGTCTAAACAAAAAGTAAATGCATGTGTGTATTCTCGCGGACAGGAGTGCTTCAAATACTTTTAACGAGCTATAAGTCAAATAAGGAATAAGTAACTGGTTTCTCAGTCCTTATTCCTTGTTCGAACTCTAATAAGGAACATAAACGATCATTTGTTTTGCTAGTACAAAGAAGTCTTCATGGAAAGCTTGCAGAAATGCATTCTTTATTTTAGGATTTAAGGGGTTTGTAGTGCCTAAGGTGCTTATAAAACGCACCAAAATCCGAATAAGGATCGGAAATATTGACAAAAATCTGTTTTATTTCATTCCTTTCTAGACGAAATATCCATGCAACATTGGCCTATATAAAAACTTTGCATAAATGCATTACCAATTTCAACGGGATTCAGTGCCTAGAATACTTTTTAACGCATTATAATCAAACAAGGTATAAGGCACTAGTTCCTTATTCCTTATTCAAACTTATACAAAACCAATACATTTAAATAGCTATGCAGAAGTGGTCTTCTTAAAAACCATGCAGAAAAAATTGTCTATCCAAGATCATTTTAGTTCTATTAGTGCTTTAAAAACCAAATTCAGAAAAAAATGAACAGAAATCGTAAACACTTTGACACATAAATCATGAAAAGTTCTAAGCTTAAACTCACCACTTTGAACACATTTTGCCGAAATACCAATGCAAATGTGGTATTTATGAAACGATTACAGAAATGCGTTGTCTATTCAAGAGAATTTTAATGCTTAAAGTGCAGAAGTATTCAGAAGTGGTCGACAAAAAGGTTGACTAAAAATTGAATTAGTTCCCTATTCGAAAAAAGAATAAGTAATGAGGAAATCAGTTATCGTCAATCAGACACAAAGGGATGAAAAATCGCTGAAAGAACTTCACACTTGGCCAGTAAAAGAGTTATGAAATATTTATAACAATTCAAACGTTAATGTTTTTATTGTCTGATCCGTTTTTGAAATGCAATGGGTTCTTCTAATTTTTACACAGACTTTTTTGTTCTCATTTTATCTAGTTTTACCTGAAATGTTACCACCAAAATATTTAAAAAGCTTTAATCCCATCAAATGCATTATACTATGATAAGCATTATGACTTAAGAGTTATAAATGACTGTATCGGCTTGTGACTGAGTTCACCTTCAAGCAAACATTTACTTGTTTGAACAAATGTACTTTATTCATTATCAGACATCAAGCCTTCGAGACATACTGGATAAACCCGAATCCGTAACAAACCGGCTGATGCAGAATCTGGACACGTTTAGCCGTGAAGTTTCTTACATAAGTATGTATAGTTGTAAGTTTGTGGTATTGTAAATGATCCAAGATTACCAGGGAAAATTAAGAAATTTAGAGTTTTATTAAGATATTTGTGAAAAAAAGTACTACTGTAGTTGAAAACGGAGGGTTTGGCTTAACCGCACGAGAAACAATATGGGGGGTGAGGTTATTATACGAAGGTAGGTGTTCGGTATAGTTTGAATGGATGTGAAATTTGGTTTGTAGAAAATGACGCAGTTTTACTTATTAAAATTTTTAGAACTGTGAAGAATCTGTTAAAATTAATACAAAATGAGGAAATTAATTTTTTTCTAAAATAATAATAATGGTGATTCAACTTTGTATTTCTTCTTAAATGCAGTAACCGCTAGTAGTGAAAAAGATCCAAAAACAACTTTGACAAACTGAAACATTAAGTTCATGTTAAGAGCCTCTGGTGAGAGCTTTCTTAACCTTACATCTCCCTTTTTGGCTTTTTATCTTTTTCAGAGGCTTCATTGTATTTCAAAAACTTTAGCCTTGTCAATTCCTATAAACACTTTTAAGCAACAAAACCTTTAACTCTGACTCTAAATTATTAGTATTATAGTTATTCCCTTTATATGATTAGGAAAAATATCAGATAAATTTTGGCGTTTGCTCCGCATCGCTCTTGTTGTTTCAAAAACCCATACATGTATTTCAGTTTTAAGGCTTTAACTTAATTGTGTTTCAGGATGACTATATTAAAGTCACACTTTTCTCATTAAATGACTAACCCACGCTTTTTCAGGGCAGGCATTTCTTGAGAATACGGATGAATACGATTACAGGTACGCCTATGATAGTGATTGCATTGTTACACACTATTTTTATTTATTCAAAACATATTTAGAATTTAATTGAAATTTCAGTACTTTTCTTTTTCATTTTTTTAAGGAATTAGCATAGCCTTGATTTTAGTGTAATCGGCATTATCATGATGCTTATATAAACACTTCAACCAGACCATAGCTCAAAAACTGTCGTAATTTCATCATTTAACTGTCAATGACAAGTTACCATTTGCTCTTTGCCAACGAAATAAACAAACATTATATTTCTCATTTTACACTTTCAGGCTTTTCACTTTCAGGGATTCAAGACAAAGGTATATTAGCACTTCATTTGTATATTTTGCTACTGTGCAACTTATTTTAGAAACCTTCCAGAAGCCCAAATAATCATGACATTTGTGATATCATTGATATTGTAATACTAGGTAATTATGAAAAATAAAAAAAGTTACCTTATTTCCTTTTTTAATTAAGTGTATGTTTCGTTCTTAAATTGAATGTGTTTTACCTTCATGCATAATAGTTGTTATTGTGTTGCCATAATTTAAGAAAATCATATTGACGTCAGCAAACCTTTTATATGTATCATCATATGCGAAACATTTCAGTACATTCAAATTGCGGCCATAATGGATTGCATCATATGTTTGTTTTTTGTGTAATCGGCATTTTCATGATGCTTATATGGAAACCTCAACCCGACCAGAGCTCAAAAGCTGTCGTAATTTCATCATTTACCTGTCAATGACAAGTTACCATTTGCTCTCAGGTGAGTTGTACCCTTTGCCAACGAAAATATACATATTTTCTATTTACACTTTCAGGACAATCTGGGGGGGAATCAATTCTGAAGTATACTAGCACTACCTTTATCTGTAAGTTTGGTTCTACATACACTTATACTTATTTACCCCAGAATTGGAATTGAATAATGTAACTGTACATGCACAAAAGTATTCGTCCTAATTTCACAAAATATCTTAAGCCTAGCAATTTTATAGACCATATTATATGGCCAAATAACATGCTTTTACTTGATTTTTTGAAATCATACAAAGTTCACTACGAGTTCAATCGAAATAATTATGGACATAACAGAACAGAACATTCCTTTACCAGAAAATTGTGGCCGAATATCATAAAAATAGCGATAATTATGCTATTCAGGGGGATACTTATTGTATTAACGTCTGCCGTCCGCGCTGTATCTCTTAAACCCGGTGAAGGACTTTCATGAAATTCGAGTCAAATGTATATCAAAACAATATGCAGAACTCCAGGTGCACCGGCTCAAGGTCAAGTTCAGAGTTCAAGGTCAAATGTTCAAGCCATAGATTTCTTGTCTGCTCCGTATCTACTAAACCCCTTGAAGAATGTTTCTGAAACTAAAATAGCTATGATAATGCACATTGCATAATTAATCAAATTTCATTGAATTTTTACAAGCCACTTCTATCTTTTTTAAAGGCCTACTATCGCTCTGCGTTATATATTTAGAGAAAATTTTAAAGTGCATATATTACTATGGAAAAGTCCAGCTAATGTATTGATTAAACCTCGAGGTTCTCAGGATGCTTTATTAATAAGATATTGAAAGGATATACCAAGGAAATCACTTACTCGACCACTGACTCACTAAATGATAATGAGTTTGGTTTGTGGTCACCAAGCCGGACAAGTGGGTTTCCTCCGGGTTCTCCGGTTTCCCCCACAACACAAGACCACACTCTCGCCTAAAATCGTGCCAACGAGAGTGATTAATATAATGTTGTAATAACTTGTTTCACAATCGTTGTAAAATAAATATGTTTAAACTAAATGATAATGAGGTAGTGTGGGGTGGGGGGCATAGCGCGTTGCAAACACTACTTGAGCATTTGCCGGACGCTTTTTGAGGTTTAAGTCTGGCAAGTAGCTAAAGAGATACTGAAAAGAAAAAGAACATTTTAAATTGAAATTCCACATGAAGAAAATTAAGCTTTTGTTTGAAAGCATTCTCGAGTGAAAATGTTGTTTAGTGAAAAATTTAATTTAATCGTATTTTATTGCTTCATAATTGTACACTTTTTGACAATGCATGCAAAAGAAAACAGACAAAAAATAAATTTAAGTAACATGAAAAGCATGACATTTTACTTTGTCAAAAGCAAAAGGGTTGGGCCACAAGTTTTTTACAACATTAGATTACGGCCCTCCCCTAATACTAATTGTCTTATTATCTCACTTTTTAGTAAAAATATAATTTGGCTTTCAATTAAAATCTTTAATGAAAATAACAGTGTAGGTATGATTGTATTTGTTTAAAAATGTATTTAAACCAATATCTTCTAAGTTAAAAAATTGAAATCATTAGTTAATAAAGCAACATAGATGAGGCATGAATAAAGTTAGTCGACATGCAAATTCGTAATGACGTTTTGCGCGCGAAATTTAGATAATATTTTGGGTTTTGTGGCATGTTTGTGATATATAAACAATATAAACGATATTAAATGATATTATTTTTTTTATTAAACTTTATGTTAATAAATGTCAAAAAGGGTAAGAGAAGCCATTTATATATTCAATGATAAAGTCCAACTAAAAGTCAACTCTATTTTTCAGAGGGCATACACTTCCTTCCTGCAATGTACAGACGATATCAACAAATGACTTCCCTAACAACGACTTCTTCCTTTGCTGTCAACAAGAGCATGGTTTCGCACACAGTAACTAATGTTCACCGAGATAGTGGACAATTTAAAACACTTCAAAAATTATAACAGAAGTGTGACTGCTCATAAAATATTGAATATTTTTTCGGAAATTGGACATTCTAGTTTTTATTCACAACTTGACTTATTCAGAAAAACAATTTCATCCATGTAAATTTTGTAAAGATCGGTACATAATAACTACTAGACCAGTCTCATCCAGATGCAAACTGTGTGAAATCACTGAAGCCTGTCTATGGTTAAAAATATCTGATTTTGATTTTAAAATAATTACCATTCTTTATATGGGGATGCTCCTAATTCACCATCATATCATGTTTTTATTGTACAGTTGATTAGATTCGCTAGAATATGTACAGATGTCAAAAACTTCAGCTCTCGCAGTGAACTTATGACGGAAAAACTTCTAAAACAGGGTTTCAGATATTAAAAATTAAGGAAAACTTTCTTAAAATTTGTTAATGTTCATTATAATCTTATATCAAAGTACAATAGTAGTCTTAAATCGCTGATTGCTTATAGTATTGCTCATCCAGATTTTTATGGTGATGTTTCAAGGAAAATTCGCAAAATTAAAATGTTTTCAGCAGGTAGTTGGACAGATAAACTCAATGAATTACTTTGATTTTATTTAACTCGTGGATATAAAGGCAATACTTTGAAGAGTGCTTGACTTCAAGTTTTTGAAGATGAATTCCTGAAACAAAATAAAGGGTTAGATATAAGATACGCCATCCTTACACCAAGCTGTCAGTCCTTTGATTTTATGAAAACTTTGCAGAGTTTTTATAGTTTATTATTATTATTTGTTTTATTATTAAGTTTACTTAAGTTAATGCATACTTTCATAAAATTTACCTGTTAAGTTGTTTTTTTTATTTAGGATTGTTGGGATAAAAGTGAGGTATGTGGACTTACACTGGTTTAAACCCCCAGTAAATTTACATTTTACTGACCGTACCTAACAATCCTTGATAAGCATACCTAGTTTTTTAGGCTATAGGCCGCAAGGCCTGCGACTTTTATATCTCGGAAATCACATCGGCAGATCGACATAACACTTTTAAATTTTGGCGAATTAATGCGCACACGGGCGTATCAAGCCCAGCGCAGTTAGATCTGCGGTGGTCACCGACCTAATTTACATTAACATTAACATCGAATATACCTAGTAAGCAATCTGATCTAATAGCTACAGACTGCGTTCTGTATATTAATAAGCTTGCTATAAATAGCGCTGTAATGAGTTTTCAATCTATGTTATGCGGTTAATATAGTTCGAATTAGTTGCGTTTTGCGTAATATAACGCAATTGAAAATGTACAAAAAGTAATTATTTTAATATCGGCGGGTTTCAGAACGCAATATAAAAAATAGAATCCACAATTAGTTTCAAAATGAATGCGCACTGTATGAAATAAATGCATGTATTATATATCTGTGTTTAGATTTTGCTTCGGCCGAGGACCGATCATATCTACATGTAAATTGTAGTTAAGAATATAATGTGGGTCATCGCATTCGGACAGGTTTATTCCCCTGAAATAAACTCTGAGAAGTCGTTAAAACCTGGAAAAATATCGATCCTTTTGTGATGCAATTAAATGCTAATTTGGCGTAAAATATCAATTCATAATGTTTTAAATGAAATTATGATACTTCATTTTATCCTACAATCAGTTTTTTTTTGGTGATTGTAGTTCATTCATAAGTATATTTATATATGTTTTAAATTGCCTATATCGGCTATAACTTGACATTTTTTATTTAGATTGTTAGTTTTTTATTGTGTTTGTATAATGTGTGTCGCATAAAACCATTTTCTTGTGTAAGTACATGCTAACAACCTTTTAACCATTACTAAATGAATAGTATACACTTTTACCATTCAAATCAAATCGCGTAAAGCGTTGACAGGCTATCGACGTGGTACAATTTTTGTCATAGTCATGTAATAAATGAAACGGAAAGTATGTGAATATTTCTCAGTTTGTCTCAATAATTTCAGTCCAATTACTTGAGCATGTAGCATAATGCATATTCATATTTAAAACACAACTGGTTTAAATCTGTTCATTTTGTCCACGAGTGACATATGTTGAGGGCATTATTAAGATACATGTACATCAAATATACAGGGAATAAATATTGTATGTGGGTGATTCGATCCAGAGTTATTTGGCTTTGTAGAAAAAAGGCCTTAAACATAAACCTAATTAATATGTCCAATGCATTTTGTTGGGATGCATTTGGTTTAGCTGGCATACCATGGTAGTAAATTAAGTACGCATAAGTCCAGTTTGAAGTGTAGAGTAGATTTTACTAAAAATCCTTAATGATTTATACGTGGCAGTGCATTGTTTATGAAACCAAAGCTCCAGATAAGGTTTTATATGATATTGAGAATTACTCCATACCTTATAAGTAACTATTTGGCGCATTTCAAATTTCAAGTGACTTATACTTCGTGATTTCATTGAGAATCAACATTAAACTTTAAAAGTTTTCGCGAAGGAAATTATGAGCGAGCATGTACTATCTTCAGATGTTTATGTTAATAACTATGTTTTACAATTGCATGACTATACTCACAAAACCCTGTAGGCCGAAAGCCATTCAACGCTTTAATCGCTTTGACTATATATAGTATGTATGCACTGTGCTGTTTGTGGAGTTTTGTGCTGTTCTTCCATGTTTCTTGTTTGTGATTTTTTGTTTTGTGTTCTATGTCTTTGGCGTTTAACCAGTGCCATTAAACCGGGTTTATGTTTAAACTTTTAGCTACCGAAATTGTTTCTGTAGTTTTTCACATAAGTATTCATATAACTCCAAATTTGACTCAGATTGTAAGCCTTATTTTTGAAGAAAAAACTTGTACTTGGCCAAATATTGAATACATCTCCACGTACAATAGCTGATGACTATAGTTTCAATGCAAGTCCAATTCATGGACAATAAGTTAGTTCCATATTCCTTATTTGAAATAGGAATAAGGGACTAACATATCGTCCAGGTCCCATGCATATGCACCAACACCATTCCAGTATGACCATAAAATAATACTTGTAAACTTCTTTTTCTTTTCTTTTTCATCATGAAATAGTCAAAATTATGTCAATTTAACAAATGATTACAATTAATGATAACAGGAAATTATGTTGTTAGAAAGATAACCCTTCATGGTAACCCAGTCTTACGAATGAGAAGTTTAATTTGAGTACAAAAGAGTGAAAATAAATAATGAATTTTGTGAAAACAAACATCAACAGCTATTTAAACATGCATGTACATAAAAATGTAGAGACATATGTTTTATACAACTTTTATCAACTGCAAAAGGAACATATAATAGCATAATGTTTCAGATTCTAACATGATTGGAACAAATGAGTATCAAAAAGATTCAATTGACAAAATTTAAAGAAAACATACAATGTATGGAATGACTTAATACTCAGAATTTAATATGACTTTGCTAATATTGAGAAATAAATCCGTTATTCATATAATATAAAAAAGGTGGATTATGAAAGTTTTAAATATACCAACATTATGGAAGGGTCATCGTGGACAAAAGTACATCCTGTATGATTCAATGTAAAATAGTGTGTTTTGATGACTTATTTCAAGTTCAATCATAAGAAAGCTCATTTCGGTTAAGACGGACAACTAAAAGTCATCTCGAGTGCAGATATGTAAAAATATCTTCTTTTTTCACTAAAACACGATTTTGACTGTGGGTTGGCTATTTCAAAGATCTCTTAAATCTTTAGTTTTTGCATTAAACTTCAAATCAAACATTGCTTTTCTTGGAAATGATTTTCACATGTAAATTATGACGTTTTATTAAAACGAAAACTAAAAGGTTATCTTTAAGGGCAATTTACACTTATTCGGAAGTGTCGACTCATTGTTACATGATAAAAACATGGTTTTACCATCTCAGACCATTGGATACGTTCTATATAGGTTTTGAAGCTGAATGGTTGGTGATTTCATAAACAGGCTGAACATGCTGGATCTAATTGATCTACGTTTTATTGTTTACATTGGTCACGCATTGTTAGCCCTCGTACACCGGATATTGTTATTCTAAGTTCAACCAATTTGTTTTTCTAAGGAAAAACATAACATTTTTAACATTGATTAATGTTTAGTACACAAGTGGAACTTTCTTCCCATTTGAGAAGGTGTTGGGGTCGTGGAGCTCTAGAAATCAGTGTTATCTTGCTTTCTAATTAGTCAATTGACTTTATAATGCATAATAAATATATTTAGTGGTCTGTGAACTATACGTTGTTTTTAATGGCAATATGGGTAAGGTGTTACGAATGCGAATTGAATGTAGCCGACGAAAGCAATCAGAATATCTTGGCCATTTTTCCTCGAAAAAGAGCAAATCACACCAATTCGGAAGGAAGTGCTTATTCATTCTTGCATGCTTTTTAATTTGAATCAAAGCATGTTTATACCACCTTAGACCATTGGCTACTGTTGCGTTGGGTTATGGTGCGTTGAAGTACAATTCGAAAACAGTTTAACTTTTTAATCAACTACATATTTTAGGTTCCAGACAACATACATTCATCCATAATGATGCAGACAACAGTTTTACCTCAAATCTATAGTGCCATGAATTATATCCCTTGCTAGATACTACAACTCCTCCCTTCTTTAGACTAATACAAACTTGTATTACAACTCATGAAGTTCTAGTAATCCTTAAAATCAAATGTTTACGTTAACAATTGACGATGATTATAATTCTTTAACAATCATTAACGATCTCACTAATGCAATAATAAACTCTTATAGCAAATGTCTGCAAAATTTATCTTAAACATCTTTAAACAATTAAATGTAACTATAATATTCAGAATGAGACAAAATCATACATAATCTCATAAAACAATTATGAATAGCACAAGAATTTCAAACAAATTTTTCAATGGCCCTTACTTAAGGCAATTTAAACAATTATAACAATGAACAGTCTCTATGTCTTGCACAATAACCAATTAACTTTATCAGCCCATGTCATAGTCTTTGAATTTAACCGGTACACGTCGATCCCGCTGTGGTCTAGTTGGTAAAGTATCCGACAGCGTAGATGGAACATCCGTGAAAGCATCAGCGTCTCCATGTGGTAGACTTAACGCAGGTGGATCATCATTGGTTACCTCTGACGTCTCAACTTCTGGTTCGCGGAATTCCTTCACATGTGTGGAGTTTCTGACTCGCGTTACTCCAGATGGCGATTCAAGTGTTACTTGATTTCCGTACTTCTCCACAACTCTATACGGTTCTGGTTCATAATTAGTGCTCAATTTGTTCGTTTTGTCTTGTCTCAACAACATTTTCTGTCCTTGTTGAATATTTCTCTGTTCAGCACTTCTCTTAGTATCTGTATATACCCTACTTTTCTCCTTCCTGAACATGTCTCTATCTCGTACTTCCCCATCATTCAACGAAAACTGAATTTCAGGTAACTTAGTTCGGATCTTTCGGTTGAACATCAATTCCGATGGTGGTACACCTGTCATACTGTGTGGTGTTGTGCGGTAAGCTAGGAGAAACTTTCGGATTTCAATCTTCCAATTCTTCCCTTCGGCATTCGCAATCTTGATACGTTTCAGCAGAGTTCGGTTTTGCCGTTCTACTTCACCGTTGGCACTAGGATGAAGTGGCGTTGTTCGTCTATGCTCAATATTGTTCTCGAACAAATACTTCTCAAACTCATCTGACACAAATTGTCTACCATTGTCACTAGTTATGGTCACTGGCAGTCCATGAATGATAAACATTTTCTCTAAACAGTCAATTATCTTCTCAGACGTAATAGTCTTGATAATGTCTATTTCATAGTATCGACTATAATAGTCCACACACACAAGTATGAATTCTCCTGAAGGTAATGGACCCATCAGATCTATCGCAACATCCTGCCAAGGCCCAGCTGGCAATGGAGTTGGCGTCATTGGCTCTGGATTACTTGATCCACAGACTAGTTGGCATCCGTGGCACGTTTTGACGAAACGTTCAACGTCTTGATCCATCTTAGGCCACTACACTTTAGTCCTAAGATTTTGTTTAGTCCCTACAATTCCTAAGTGTCCCTCATGTGCCAATTCTATGCACTTAGTTCTCAGTTTCTTTGGTACCACTATACGCGTTCCCCTCAACACTAACTTTCCTAGAGTGCTAAGTTCGAATCTCACCGGCATATATATCGAGTTTTGCCACTGATCAGTATGAATTGACTCATACAAGTCACACAGCTCTTGATCTGTAGCTGAAATTCTCTCGACTTCCCGTGTAGACAACGCACTTGGATTTGCATTGGTTGCAACAAACCGAATAAATCCCTCTGTTTCACTCTCGTCTTCGCTCTTGTGTACAAGTCGATCCTTGTCAACTTTAATCCTAGATAAGAAGTCTGCAATGTTTACTTTGCCTGGTGCATATCTGACAACGAAACTATATGGCAGCAATCTTAACATCCATCTCTGGATTCTTGCAGATAGTTTGGACTTTGCAGAGTAAATGACTTCAAGCGGTTTGTGGTCCGTAACAAGTTCAAAATCAACACCATACAAGTATACATGATATCGTTCGCACGCCCATACAATAGCTAGAGCTTCTTTCTCTGTCGTCGAGTATCGCTTATCACTGTCACTAAGTGTACGGCTAGCGTAACTGATAACTCTCTCTTTTCCGTGTTGTTCTTGTACTAACACTGCTCCGAGACCAACATTACCAGCATCTGTCACTAATTTAGTCTTACATCCTGGCTTAAAGTATGCCAATGTTTCTGTGTTTGCCATTCTTCTCTTAATCTCATTAAATGACTTCTTCTCTTCACTTTTCCACTGAAACTGTGCATTCTTCTTTGAGAGTTTTCTCAATGGTTCAGTTACTGTAGCAAGATCAGGTATATATCGCGCACTAAAGTTCACCAATCCAAGGAAACTTCTGACTTCTGAAGCGTTCTTAGGTTCTGATGCATTGATAAGGTCTTTAACACGCTCTTCTGTAGGCCCTATGCCTTTATCAGACACAACATGTCCCATGAAAGTAATCTTATTCATGTTGAACTGTGACTTTTCAAGGTTCACCGTGAGACCTTTAGCTTTCAGTGTTTCCATACAGGTTTTGAGATTTGCATCGTGATCTTTCTGACTTTGACCATGTACTATAATGTCATCTGCAATGTTTGCAACTCCGTCACATGACTGTAACACCTGAGTTATTATGTGCTGGAACATTTCCGGTGCTGCGTTTACTCCAAAACTTAACCTCTTGTAGCGGTATAGGCCCTTATGCGTGACAAAAGTAGTTATGAAACGTGATTCTTCGGCCAATGGAATTTGGAAGAATGCCATATTTGTCTCATGCTTGTCTCATGTCAACGCAAATTCGTATGTCCCCTGATGGCTTTGGCACCACCACCACCGGACTCACCCACGGCGTCGGACCCTCGGCCTTTTCTATAATATCTTCTTCTTCAAGTTCTTCAAGCTTTTCAGCCACCTTCTCTCTTAGTGATATATGCACAGAATAAGCTTTCTGAGCAACAGGCTCTACATCTTCATTAATGTGAAGCTTCAACTCAAAGTCCTTGAGCTTGCCGATACCCTGAAAACAGTCACCATACTCAGTCCTTATGTCTTCAACATTATACACTGTCCCTATTTTCAGAATGCCTAGCTTCTCGGCAGTTTCCCTACTGAGCAGAGCTGGAGCTTTCCCCTTTATAACATAGAAAGTCACATTGGTTAAATTGCTAGAATTGTCGTTTAGCGACACATCAGCTTCAAATTCTCCCAACAAATTTAAGGGTGTGTTGCTCCCATATGCATACAATTTCTTCTTAGTTCTTTTGTTAGAGTGACTCAAGATTTTCTGTTCTTTTAAATGTTCCCATGCGTGTTCGTCAATAATATTGGCAGAACTCCCACTGTCAACGATAATGTTAATTGGGATCTGTCCGATCTTGATCTTGTATCTTGTGAGCTTACTATCTGGAATCGTAAATGCATACTGTCTCTCTGAATCATCGTCTTCAACATTTCTCACATACCCTTCCTTCTTAAACTTGTGTTTTGCCTTAGACTTACAACATTTCTGAAAATGACCTATGTTGTGACATTTGTGACTTTATCGCGACTTTGCTGGACAGGCTGGATCTTTACCAAAGTGTCCAATAGATCCGCATCTATAACATGATGGACCGTTTAGACGTTTGCTCGCAAATGGCGCTACTCCATTAGCTTTTGAACCCTTGTGTTTACTTGTCTCGGCATAGACCCTATTGACTGAACTGTCAATATTTTCAATATTTTTACTCCGGATATCACTGAGTTCCATGGTACTTGCCAATAACCTTACTTGATCGAGTGTTAATTCATCCCCCTTTTCAAGTAATTTTGCCCTAAGCCTGTGCGAATTGCATTTCTCAATTACCTGATCCCGAATTGCTTCGTCAGCATTGTTAAGACTACAATGTACAGCTTTGCTCCTTAGTCTAGTTATATACTGATCAACCGTTTCTGTACTTTCCTGACTAGTGTTCCTAAATTCATAACGTTCATACGCAATGTTTTTCTTTGGGGTAAAATGTTTCCGCAAAGTTTTCACACATTTATCATACTCATCGTCCCCATCTACATCGGTTAGAGTAAAATAAATGTCATGAACAGCTAGTCCTGCACTATGCAACAATAAGGCTCTTTTCTGCTTTGCATCAGTTATCCCTTTCCCCGTTGCAAATAAATCGAAAGCACGCTCCCATCTAACCCAAGCTTGACCTAAGTGGGTGGGGTTTACATTTGGATCAAATTTGTCCACTCCTAGAACATCAACCGTCGCCATTTTCCTGTTCTGTATTTAAACATAGGTTTGGCCGTATTTAAACATTGGTTCTGCTCCTCGTCGCCAGTTGTTGCGTTGGGTTATGGTGCGTTGAAGTACAATTCGAAAACAGTTTAACTTTTTAATCAACTACATATTTTAGGTTCCAGACAACATACATACATCCATAATGATGCAGACAACAGTTTTACCTCAAATCTATAGTGCCATGAATTATATCCCTTGCTAGATACTACAGCTACCTCCCATTTTTATAGGCTTGGAAGCTGAATGGTTTGTGTTTTAAAAACATGCTTAACATGCTGGTATACCTGATCTATTTTTAATGTTTATATTTTTACCGCATTGTTTGTCCTCGTACGCCGGATATTGTCATTTTTCCGAATACACAGTGGAACGTTCAAACAATTATATTTTTCTCAGGAGAAACGTTTTAATTTCGTTGTTTGGTGTTTAGTACAAAAGTGGAGCTTTCTCCTCATTCATGGTGTCGGGGGTCGTGAAACACTAGAAATCAGTGTTATCTTGCATGCAAATTGGTCAATTGACTATTGAATATATTCGAAAATTACCTTTCGTGATATCTGACCAACAACGATGAAAAATGACCGAAGTACTCCGATTGCGGTGAATGGCGTCGACGTTCAGTTCTATACAACCTCACACACTGACCATTGGAATCTATACTGCCAGAAAGTTTAAACTTGGAGCTGTTTCCTGCGGCCAGTTGTCTACTCCATTTTGGACATAGAACAATGTTGCATGTAAATAAAGATAACAATTATGTTTAAAGGTAATGTATTTTATAATTGTTTATACAATTAATCGCGCACATGGCATAAATGACGTGCACTTACAGATAATGCACCCAAAATGAGTAATTATCCTGACATGAACTGCAAACAACTGGACAGAGTTTTCTAATCATGCTCTCTCAAATTCAAAGTAATTGAATGTCAGTAGCACAAACGTTCCAAAAGGTGATATATTTTTTGGTATATTTGAAATTATACTGAGCATATTAATTAAGCATAGTATGTCAATTGTATATTATCATATGAGATTGTCTTAAAGACTGTGCTACCTATTTAAACAAAACAGGCTTTGTTTACTGTTGAAGTATGTAATTAGCGTTTACACCAATTGGCAGCGGTGCAACCTTTGTGAAAAACAAATTTGGATGTGCCCTCTCTCTCTCCCCCCCCCCCATTTTAAGTTTTATATACCGGCTTAATATTGGACATATTTTGGATACATTTGCTACAGGCGGTGCAAACTTAGACAACATGTATATCATGGGCATATTATCTAGGCCATGCTTCTTAACCAGTCATGTCGCACCCAGTCACGTCAGAGGTATGGTCCTTGATTTGCTTATATCAAACCAAATTCATTATGTTATTATTATATTTATAAAAATCATTAAATAAATCTGTTTTTTTTTACTTTCAGGACTTTGTAGAGTATAACAACAGCTGACTTACAAATGTACTTTGTGCACGGAATCATTGCCATTGTGAATGAAACAGTACATTATATTCTATGTGAATGTTATTTTGTATAATATTATTATATACTGAAGGAAACTATGGAAGAATATGCGTCTGGCTGTATTCCTTTATCCTCTCAAATTTAAACGATTCAGCTGAGAACATGTACATTTAGAGATTCGAAGAAGGCTATAATTGAAACATCAAACAAACATTTGATGAAAGGGCTCAAAGAGATATATTTGTTCATGCATTATTCTCACTTTAAAGACTGTGTTTACGAATGTTTTATTTATATAGCATATAATACATAGCAAATTTGTTGTGTCATTAATTCAATTAGTCCTATTGAGATTTAATATTTAAGCTTTTTTGACAATCAGCATATGCACGCTGTACATATTTTGTGTTATAACTGTTATACATCAATAAAAAAGTATATATCATTGTATGTATGTAATTGGAATATATGTATGTGTCGAGAGCGGAGTTAAAGTTTAATATTAAGGTAACAGTTTATGTAGCACTTTACATTGACGGATAATCCATTGAAGACTAAAAATAATAATGTATTATGTGAGGTCTGTGGTAATTATTTTACGTCTGCCTTACACGTGTACCGCATGTTAAGAGCCAAAGGCGTGTCCCAAATGGTAGTGGTATCTGTTTTTAAAGAGACCAAGGCATGTCTTTCACGGTTCTTCAATGAACTATTTAATGCAGTCCAAGGGAGGTCTATATTGTTGGTACAGAGTCTAAGACATGTTTGTGTAAAGTGTTTGAATTGACCAATGTATGTTCTTGCAATGTCTGTAAATAGTCAAATGTATGTATTTAAAGTGTTCATCAGGATGTTTAGCCTTTTATTTCAGAGTGCAAGTCATTATTGTAAAGAGTCAAATGTTTTAATTTTATATGGGTCGTTTGTATGTATTCGAGTTTATCAAACAGAATCCAGTACATAACTATAGATAAGATTTCTCGTTTGTAAATACTCCAGTTTATAAATGTTTAGAGTCAATTTTATGATATATTGGTCGTCTATAGATAGAGACTATATTCTCGAATGTATGTCATATTGGTCATTGACATTGTTCAATAAATAACCATATATAGTCAAATGTATACCCTATACATTCCAATGTATGTCCTGTTGGTCGTTGATAGTTTTCAATAAATAGCCGTAAAAATTACAATGGGTAGTCTGTAAAGCGTATAGTTCATGACAGTAGATTCCAATGTCCGCCCTATAGGCCTTTGATAAAGCGTCTTATTCGTAGCTGTATGTAGCCAAATGTCGGTCTTATTGGCAGTTGATAGTGTCTGGTTTTCAACTGAATATAATAATTATTATGTCCCAATTAGAAGCTGTATATGGAGTCTAATGTTTGTCCAATTTGTAACAGTATAGAGTCCAATGTATTTCAAAATTTGTAGCTGTATAATGTTTGTCCCACTTTGTAGCTAGTTGTATAGAGTCCAATGTCAGTTAATTCGGTAGCCGTATGGAGTTCAATGTATGTCCAATTTTGTAGCTGTACAGAGTCCAATGTCTGTTGAATTTCAAACAGTATATAGTTCAATGTTTGTCCAAATTGGAAGCTGTATGGAGTCAAAAGTTTATCAAAATTTGTAGCTGTATAGAGTCTAATGTCTGTCGATTTTGAAACAGTATATTGTCCAATGTTTGTCCAAATTGGAAGCTGTATAGAATCGAATTTCTGTCCAATGTGGCCCAATATAGATTCCATTGTCTGTCGAATTTGGAACAGCATAGAGTCCAATGTTTGTCCAAATTCTTAGCTGTCAAAAAACCAATGCCAGTCAATTTGGTAGTCGTATGGATTCCAATGTATGTCCAATTTTGTAGCTGTATAGAGTCCAATATTTGTCCAACTTTGTATCTTTACAGAGCTTAGTGATTGTCCAACTTTTGTTGCTGAATAGAGAACAACGTGCGAATTTGAAACAGTACAATGTATGTCCAAGTTTGTAGCAGGTTTGAAGCAGGTTTAGAGTCCAATGTGTGTACTATCGGCCTAGCTATTGTCTAGATGGAGTAATATATGTTTTAGTCCAAATAAAAGTCATCTCTGTGCAAAGTATTTATTATATTCACAGTTGTCATCTTTACTCTTAATCATTACTAAAATACAAAGAAAACGGTGAAGAAAGTTTATTTCTAAGGTTATTTAACGACGTTTTTGGGTACATGTCAGTGCCTAAAATAGAATACATAAAATACAACACAACAGAAATAACAGGAATAAGATTTTCACATCAACTATTTAAAGTGCCACAAAAGAGTTAATGCCACTTAAATTTAAAGCTGAATTCTCACAGAATGAGGGTGTTGGCACTTTTGTTTATTTTTTGTCTTTGAATCAGAGCCCAACCAAGTCAATAGTTGACAGCTGGTTCTGTTCCCACTTCCATGATGCAGGAGACTTGGCCTTCTTTTTCGACTTGCGATACTTCTTATTCGTGTAATGGCCTTCCAGCCGCTCATTTAAAGGCTGGACGCTTTTTGAATAATCCGACACAAAGCCCGCAAACAACCCAAAAGGACTTCAACTCCTTCACATTGGAGGGGACAAGCCAGTCTAAGACGATACTTGCCATCGGCAGAACTGATATGACCTAGGTACTCTACCTTTGTCCCAGGTAGCTCACATTTGGATTATTTAGGCTTAAAACCATGCTCCACTAGGGGTCTAAACACCGCACATAACTTGTCAGAAAATTCGTCGAATGTTCTAGAAAACATCAAGATGTCATCTAAAACACAAGACAATCGTTTAAGTTTAGGTCAGACATACAGAGCTCAGCTAATCTCTGAAAGCTAGCCCCAGCAATGCAAAGAACAAAGGACATTCTGCGGAATTTTCAATGTCCAAGATAACCTACAGAGAAGGCTGTCTTCTCACTGTCATATTTTCCCATTTCGAGTTGCCAGTGAGCGGAACGAAGATGGGCTTAGTGAAAAACCTTGCTCCCGACAACATATCCACCGTATCATCGAACCTGGGCAACATGAAGGCATTTTTGCGTGTTTTGCTGTTTGAATAATTGATAGGCAACATAGACTCGCAGACTGTCATCTTTCTTTCAGACAAGACACAGCATAAGATGACAATGGGCTCTCTGACGGCTTAATTACATGAGATATAATCATTTCTTTCAAATTTTGCCTAACATCCGCATACATAAAGGTATATAGTATTTTGCGATAGAACATTTTGAATGGAGTTTCATCTGTAAGTACAATCTTATGTTTAATAGAGGTAACGTTACCAATATCAGTGACACCAGTATTATATTGCTTCCAGTTGCCTAGCAGCTGCCGAGTACGTTATACTTGGTCCAGCGTCAAGTTGTCAACGTCAACTTTAAGACCTAGCGTCTGACTTGCTATCACCTGTACTAACAGATTCATTTGTAGAGCTTATGATTGAGGCCAAGTCATCTACTATCTTAACCTGGTTTACCATACATAATTCAGACTTAGGTTTAAACCTAAGATGTTTAGTAGAGACAGTGCAGACACTTACTTGAACCTTAATGCTATCACTAATGTCTGCGGATTGAAAAAACTGTAACAAAATTGCAAACATTGTTGGCGACGCCCCTGACGAAGCCATGGACGACTACGGTCTCTTAAGGCCCCACTTCCACAGCTCGCTTATTTGTAGAACGCACTCGCTGTCAAGGCGCCAAACGCTGTCTACCATGATTCAGGAATAGAATCCTGTATGGTTTCCTGAAAAGAAACTGCCTGACATCGGCGTATTACATTGATACCCACAAATATTAGGATTGGGCTTCAATCGGGAACAACGAGAACTGGAACATAAATGGTAAAATTAGATAAAACGAAATAAAAACCGTTGTCTCGATATACCCATAAGCATTCAACTTACGACCATCAGCTACACTGAGGTCTAAATTGAAACTCATGACATCAAGTAAAGGTAGTTTGTCCTGTATAGAATCATTTATAAGATTTAAAACACAGCGTTACAGCGTAACCAAGCTTCCTGAATTAATGAACATCAAAGGCCCTCACACCTTGCCCCTTCTGGTTGGCCAAACACAGTAGCGGCTAGGGTAACCATGTTATTGCTGTTGTTGCTGCTGCTGTTGTTCTTGTGTAATACACTGACGCAGCTGGTAGCCATTCCCTCTGCCACGTCAACGTTCATATCCTCCACGACCACCACGACCACTACTATTACTATTAGGTGTAGTTACCGTTAAGTTGCTCAATAAACATATCCAGCTTCGCATCATATGTCATCATCTGTGCTTATTAGTCACTAGCCTGCTTCCGTCCCTTATCTGAAGTAGAAGGCGTTGCGGGATGAAGTAAACGGGATGTCACCCTTGTCTATGATCATCTTCAAATGGATTTATAATCTACATGCGTATGTTGTAATTGACTCACCAAGTTGCTGCACAGAGTTAAAGATTGTTGCAAAAGACGACGCATTAGAAAACATAGCGACTAAGTTAGAAAGAACATAATACAAACTAGCACGCTCACCTAAAGGCACCAACATTTCACGTGCCATTCCTAGTAGGGCTGAACGAATCGCCTTCAAAATGTTGACTTCCGGAATTTCTCCAGCCCGGATCAAACACTGCATCTCGTACTGCCATACCATAAACTGAACCTCACTTTTCGGAGCAGGCAGATTTCCGAAAAATCTGGGACTCTTGTGTAATGACGACAGCGGGACTGCATACATAGACGGGTTTAATCCTGAAACCTGTGAATTTAAATCAAAATGATGAGTGGAAATGGGTGTCAACGTCGGCGGAAAACCTTTGGGCGGTGGAGCTCTTGGCTTGAACCGTATGAGTCGTGTTGGAAGATGTATAATTTCAAACATAAATGCACCGAAATATTAACGTTACATAATCCTAAAATAAATAAGCACAAAAATCAATCCGTGTCACTTAAATAGATAAAGGTCACAAATTTCCTACCGTGGGAATACCTGTATAACCAACTATTACCACTCAATGATACTATCAACGTAAACTGCACTTGGACTTTGCGGTCGGAATGTTGTATGAAAAGAAATACACATGACAACAAAGCAGACGATATAGTGACAGTAAATAACTTGATTACTATCAAAACACAAGTATAGGAAGTCGGTACTATGTAAATTATATTATTTTCTTATTCGACTAGACTCTAATTGATCTATGCGTGCAATAACGAAATACGTAATAAAAACAAGAGGCCCAAAAGGGCCTATGCTCTACTGGCATGGCTTTTGTTGTCATATCAATCCAGAGCACGTATGTATGGGTAAAAGGCAACAGACATATAGTTTATGTTTTGTGTTTGGGTTACCTGAAAACGTAGCTTGTTCAACATCTGAGCCCAGAAAGTATTGTAAGCAGATTTGTTGCATGAACTCTTTCAACAAGAACAAGGCAGAGTAATTCACAAAATCAACTGCAGAAGCAAAAAGCAAATTGTCTCTCAAAATCCTAGACTTGCAAATTGTCTCCCTTAACTCTAGACTTGAATTTACATGTACATGTAAACTTGGCTAAAAATAGAATTCGCTCATGCAGACCTGGCTAAAAATAGAAAGCTTTTCTTTAAAACTTTCATGGCCCTTAATCTAGGCATTCATGGGCGGATCTTGCTGGTTTTCGAAAGGAACCAAGCTCTAATGAATACCTAGATACTGTACAAGTTTCATCGAGATACAATCAAAACTGAAGACTGTATCGTGTTCACAAGCAATTGTTTACAAACGCACGAACGCACGACCGCACGGACGCACGACCGCACGGATGCACATACTACGTACACATTACCATCGCATAAGCTCTTCTGGCCTTTGGCCAGTAGAGCTAACAATCAAAGGAAATGCTGCTTCACTGGAAACAAAATATGCAAGTTATACAGTAAACTAAGCTGAGAGGATTAATGATTGTAAAATAAAACAGTGTTTTAAATGGCAACAATTGCAAAAGAAATAAGCACAACGTGGCATAACGTGGATTTAGCGAAACCGAAAACTTAATTAAATACTATTCGACTAATATATATATATATATATATATATATATATATATATATATATATATATATATATATATATATATATATATATATATATATATATATATCAGGGATGTGATTGACCTGGCAGCTGAAGGGCTGAACATTTTTCGGCCATGGGTTTATGGGGCACTCTTGGGGTCAAAAGCGCACTGCTGTAGAAGAAAAAAAAGGCTTTTAGAAGCACTTTTGAGGGTTCTCCTGACTTTAAATTTGAAGCAAACTGGTATATTAACTTTAACAACAGAAAGCAACGAAAAAAAAATATATATTTTTTATTATTTTTTATTTTATTTTTTTTGGGGGGAGGGGGGATCTCTGGGGCCATTAGTTCCGCGGAATTCCGCAAATCCGCGGACAAATCACATCCCTGTATATATATATATATATATATTGCGCTATATATATATAGCGCAACATTTGTAGCACAAAAAGGGGCAAAAATGAAATGAGAACAAAAACGCAACATACAACAACAAACAAAAACACAGTACAGACAACTAGCGCACGTATTTACATGCGTCAACTAAATTCAAACATGTATATCTACTACATAAAATATTCAAATACGTGCGAAACTCAAAATAAAATATAAAAAACACGTTAAATGTCAGCATGCACACAAAACAATTATATATAGATAGCAATGCAACAGAATACAGAACAAGACCCTTTTCATGTAAAATACACAAACAATCTAGTGTCTACATTATAAACATGTATACACAACGTTTGAAATGTACTTAACATGTATATTGGAGGAAAATAACCACGTGTGTGCGGAATATACAAAAAATACGGTAAAATTTCTTAGTGAATTTAGCAAACTTACAAAAATGAGAGCGAAACTGATAAGTAATTAAACAATTTAACAGTTTAATCGCTTATTGTACATGCACAAAGGTATTAAAAACACTCAACTGACTCCAAAAAATGTATAAGCCAATATTAGCACAGACCTATTGACCTATGACCTCGACCTTACTAGGAATGAAAATAGTTGGCAGCCATTGCCAACTTTGGAGCTTATCAGATTACGGCTATCTCTATCGATCTCTCCTCTCACTGCAATAGAAGCGTAAACATAAGCTAGTTCAACAATTATTTATCTATTGGACGCATGGCTAGATTAAGGCTGATAAAAAATACAGAATTTATGAGGGTCATAAAGTTGACCCGTCTTTATCTAATACGTTTCGAAGGAAAAATTTAAACTTTAGTATTAGCCATAATTGATAAGATGTGTTCTGCAGAGGTAACGTTCGTTGACTTGACTTGACTTTGCCTCAAGTACTGAAATTTCAAATCATCTCTGATTAACTTTAAAGTTTTACATTTTATTATCCGTGTTTCTTTGAAGTCTATATTTGATCGTTTACAAAGACTTTTTATTAAAGCCACTCTTCACACCTTGATTAGAACAGTTTGATATTTTTCTCATACCAGTATGAAAAAAAATTGGTGTGAAATTTCGGAAAAGGGACAAGTAAAACGAAAGATAATCTGCTATCATATTGTACCGGTCTTTTACGACAAAAAGTTAAAATTTCATCAATGTTGAAACAACGTTAAAATATTAACTTTATGAAGGAGTTCGTGTGCATCGATTTTCTTTACATAAATGTTCAAAAAGGACCAAAATATTTTGTTAATTTTTTTTTCAAAAAGTGCACTTGAAAGATGAAAAAAAAATCCGCTGGAAATTAAGCGATTGAAAGTCTATCAATCATTTTAAAAATCAAAACAAAATTTAGCTCCTTGTTTATTCAATGTGGCTATGGATGACCAACGAAACCCTAAAAAGGACCCAAAATGTAAAAATCATACAATTAAATTAAACACAGCAGTATATAGGGCAATAATTATCATAACATATATGTAGGAAGTAAGTTGATCTGTTGAAAGACTAATTCGTGAGATATGTTGAACCATATTTTCCCTATATAAATAGGCACTTTCGCTACACTGGATTTCTATAAAGTTGGCAATGTTCAAGTGATGCACTGATAAAGCTGATAACGCCATCAAGTGTGCGACCTGCGGACTTACCAAACGCATCAAAATTTAAAAAAAATCACATTTCTAATGAAATATGACTTCAAGATAATTGTATCTATGGACAGTTTCAAGGATATAATCACCAATTTTGAATAAATAAAAATGCCGTTACGATGTCAAAAGCATCGAGTGTATGCATGATTAAATACCATTTTTTAAGATTATTTACACGTCTCCAATATTGCAAACTATATACTTTTATGTTACCTATGCAAAAATGAAACTGTCTTCAAGACCCAGCCGAATGTTTACAGTTGAGTTATGAAAAGGTTCGCTGAAAAGTAAATAAGTACAATTTTAGTTATCCTAATATCACACTTTACTATGAATTTTACGCTCTTAATCATCCGTTTTTCAATATAATAACATTTCTGATACCCAAATTTCCGTGAGCGCTTTTCTTTGTTTTCAATATGCGGTAGATGAATGGTTCAAAATTATGATTAAATCAATTTTAAATGGGTTCATCAATGACATCATTTCTTTATCACGCACTAATTAGAAAAACAATTGAAGCTCATGGCGGAGAATATAAAGTACATTTTGTCTATTTCGAAGTAAAAGTCAGTGCCGTTTTACATTTGCATTCTTATCTGAAATGATTTTCGGGAATGTGAAAATTAGTTGCCAAATATTAGTTGACAGCATCGAGAGGTTACACGTCATAGAAGAGCACAACCTGAACAACTATGAGAAAACCAATGACACATCAGAAGAACAAACCTTGAACAACCACAAAGTCAAAACAAATCAATCAGAGAAAGAAACAAACAAGCAAACAGATTTGAAATCTGAATTTGAAATTGATTTTATGGAGGCCAAAAAGTCGCTCTACCAGTGGTCTAGGAACAGAGATGTTTTGTGGTTAAAGAAAGCAGATATCAGTTTAATGGCTGAAGTTCCTGTCCCTACCGGCAAAAGAAAGCGGATGTTTAAATTATCAGAAGAGACATATTCAAGACTGAATCTCTAAATAGTGGCAAATGTAACTGATACAAAAAAGTCACAGTATCGATTGTAATGTACTATGTACTCTCAGTTTCAAACTCAGGAGCGTTGTTACCGATAAAGAAGTGTATACAATGTTAGAAACAATGTTTCTGTTGTTCGTTTTAGTTAACATATTTTTGATATTCTTACATTGGATAATTTCCGTTACCATAAATTTCCGTTACATTGTTTAAAGTTTTCAGTTTTAACATTCTTTTAAACTAAAAAACCCCATGTACATTAGAGTACATGCTGACCTTCACAAATGTATCTATACAAACATGTGTGACAATGAACACATTCCAAATATTGCTACTAATTAAATCTTAACTAATTTCAGGTGAAAACCCAGAGATTTCTAAAAAATAAGGTGGAATAATTGAGACTGATTTGTACAAAATGAATACTTAGTGTTTGTCATTATTGATTTATTTGATTAAAATAGTCCTGTTTCAGTTTTTCGTTTGTCTTATATGCCTATTCATTGTAACCATTACAACAGTAAAATTTCCGTTACCAAAACATCAATGCTATTTAACGCATAATTGCCTTTTCGTAGGTAGGGATTGGTCCAGTCATAGGAGCATTTATGCCTTAAAAGGCTTTGTACGCTTCTGTTTCTGATATCAGCTAAATCTAGTAATATTTAAATAACATGACGAATATAAATAATATATCCTCTACCAATACTTTCCAAAGATGTTTCCTATCAAGCTAGATTAATTACAACAAGTTTTCCAAGTACACATCGATGTACCATGTAGTAGTTTTACGATTGTCCTATAAGTTCTACTCTTGAAAGAACTAACCATTTTATAGTGGTGTGTTAACTAGCGGAACCGTACGCGTGTGGATTTCCCGCACAGCCGGGATAACTATTTGATGTAATCACTGTTTTCAGTGTTCTAATCCATCTTTCTTTTTGTAATTGTATACCTGATTTTGTAAATAATAGTTCCAAAATATGTACACATTTAAAACTACCGGTATATGCTTTTATTTCCAGGTCACAAGCTCATTGTTTTGTTTTGATATGTTATGCATGTTTTTTATTCATGTCGGAAACTAGCTCATTGATCTAATGATTCTTGTTTTCATATACCCCACTTTATATAAAGGTTCTTGAATCTTGTTATAAACAAAACAATTATCTGTCACCACAATGTCGCTCTCCGCGAAACCCTCAAATAATTCGTCATCGACGCGAATTGTATAAGGAAAGTCATATACTGTACAATATGGATGTGAAATATGGGAATTTGGAAACTTGGAGTTTTTTTGAAAAGGTACAACTCATTTTTTGCACATAAGCCTTCGAGCCTCAAACCTACAAGGACAGTGGTGTATGGTGAGATTGGTGTATTCCCTATTCCAATTGATATAGAAACTTGAATTTTTAAATTTTGAGCACACCTAGTCCAACCTTCGACAATAAAACTGTCTACAAACTTTACTACGCGATGTATTACTTTACTTTGCGATGTCTTTATGCTGATATTCAAACATAACGGTAGTCAAAATAAATTTACCTGAATATATAATATTAGAAATACGAGCGTATGTTAAAAAAAAAGAAATGTATGGAATTTGGTTATCACATACATATAGTAACTGTAGATGGCTAACTCTCCCAGTAACACAAAAGTAAAGTTTTGTTTATCAATGACTGGTACAGTACAAGATGTTAGATAAATATCGTTTTTATTTAAACCTTGTTCAGAAAGAAGTCATTAAGGCCAAATTAGAATATATGTCAAACAAGCTGAAAGAAAATAAAAATGATCCAAAAAAGCTGTGGTAAGATTTAAAAATAAAATAGTAATAAAAATAAATCTACTCCAAATATTGTTTTGAACATTGATGATGAAAATTGTTTTGAACCATGTACGATTGCAAATCATGTTAATACTTTTTTAGTACCTCGGCTTTCAGTGATCTTGGATGGCATAAAAGGGCTATATGATAAAAAGCGAATCAAAAAAAGAAAATTGTCGATAACTGACATAAACTTGGTATCGATGTGTACAATGCATTGAAACTAACTAACTGAAGTACGACATAGTTTACAATTAATAATTTTTTCGCATTATTTTCGTATTTTTCCATTAAAAAAGATTACTAGGTATGTATGCGTGATTGGCTAGTCGATGTTATCACGTGATATTACCAAGTTAGGTATATAGCTTGAATATTCCCAATGTTTGCGGTAAACCATCGTAGCACAGTGGATATAACACTGGGATCCAATTTGGGCGACACCGGTTCGAATCAGGTCTCCGACTCGATTTCGTTTCTTAAATTTTGGTATTTTTTTACAATTATGTTATTAAACAATTGTTCTGAGATTTGTTACAGAAAAAAATGTTTTTGGTGCCAATCTGCTGTATAGTCCCTTTAATATAGAAAAATAGGATAAAGCAACTAAAACTAAACCATGTACATACAAATCTTTAATAGTAAATGCCCATCATACTTACATGAACATTTTACTCTAGTCTCATACCCACGTTCCTGCAACAGTAGACATAATGCTGGTAATTTCAAAGTGCCGCAGGCTGACAGTTTTATCTTAAATACTTTCATTTACCCAGCAATACATGACTGGAACAGTCTTCCAATGAAGTTAAAAGAATTGAAAAATAAGAATACTTTTTAAAAAAAAAGTGAAATAACCTCTCATTATTGGTATGAAGTGTGCAGAATTGGAAGATTTCATATTATATTAATTGTTATTTAACTGAGATTTTAAGCTTACGTATCAGTTCTAAAATTTGTGTCATATTATGTTCAAGTGTCATATCTTTTTTACAGTCGGTTGCATTATAACTGTAAAAGAATTTCAACCTCAAACATTTATTTTTTGACAATATAAAACATACGTCCAGCTTATTTGATATCAAGTTAAATTTCCATGTTATAAAAGTATCAATAAATCTAAGATAATACATGATTAAATTAAAAGCTACGTGTCCACACATTCAATCGTTTAAAGGCGTCAAAATATAGCTAATATTTGTTTTTCTATACCTAAATCATATGTTTTTCCATATTTTGATCGTTCAAATTCAACTAATAAAATATGTGGTTAACTGTTTTTCCATATATACCTTTACGTTTCAATCATTAATTTATTATTCATGAAAACTTATATGTCTTTTTGCGGTATTACTAGTGATCTCAATTTTGTCATAAATATATTCTCTTATTTCATTATTTGTATTACATTCAATAAATATTAAAGTTTAATACTGTGCCCAGAATATAAGAAATCATTACGTAATAGTTGTAAAAACTACGCTTTTAAAAACATATAGTTTAGTTAAAACTGATTTTAAATATAAGAATGCACACTTATTCATGATTTATATGTTTACTGTGTACTTCTATAAAAATTAAAATTACAATTTTATGTTTTTTTCTCTTTAATAAAAACAAAATAAATATAAGGGCCGAAACGTCTCCGTAATCAGGGGTCGAAACGCTTACAGGGTGGGGCCGATTTGGTAAGGGGCCGAAAAGGTAACCGTTTCAACTAGGGGCCGATTTGTCTGGTAGCCCATCAATCGCATTCGGAACTCCTCGGCCATTTTTTTTCAAAAACAATCTCGGATGTATATCAGTTGAAGTAGTTCGTAAAATTTTGAATTATATCATTAATTAAATGTAGTGTTTTAGAGTTGTATTTATTGATCTAAGTTTAAATTGATTGCCATTGAATTGTACTATTGCAAACATATTTAAGAATCCCAAGAGTAATGTCACAAAGATTAACTGCTAAATAAAATTTCTACGCGATCTACTTGCAGCGGACTTAAACGTACCACTTTTTGAGTATGTAAACCGTCCAAATACATCCGAGGTTGTTTTCGATAAAATGGCCGAGGAGCTCCGAATGCATCAATCGATGTCAGTAGCGTCCCTTTGAGATAAACTTCCGGCAATCGGGTTCAGTACACAATGATTTACGGTATGATCTTACACTAAAATCAACAAATATGGTCTAAACAAGGGTAACAATTTACATGTGTTTTTACATAACAAGAAAGCAGTCTTTGTAATAAAAAAGAAGCCATGATCTGAAAAGTTTTAATCCCCGTCTCTAGACGCATGATATTGAACACACATCACAATAACAAGCATCTACATGATCAAGATGGAAAGTCTAAAAAAAACCCGAAATATCTGATCGTTATCAAGTACACTACAGTCTTAGCACAGATCACTGAAAATTGAAAACTGGCTTCAGCAGCATGTAACATCGAAATTCAACTTTTGACTGAACAAGACCGAATTCTTATACTATTGCATGGCATCAAATTTTCCCTGCTATATAAAATTCAGAATTTGAGCAAGCCCGGAAGATGGTCTAAAATATTAGATGTGTTACTGGGCAGTTGCCTAATTCCGGATTAATTTTGAAGTTTTTTTTTTTTTAAACACTGTCAGACTTAATGAACATAAGTGCATGATATTTTGACAGAAATATGTTGGGTCCTAAATTAACTGAAATGGAAAGAGAATATAAGAAAAAAAACAATTAGTTATATTATAATATTCAGTACGAAATGCGGACATAAAGGCCGTCCAAAAACATGCATTCAGTGCCTATATACTCGGATTTTTTGAAAGAGCAAAGTAAAGATCATTAAGTCAATAAACAAATATTTAAATGCTTTTTAATTGAAAAGCATGCATTCAATGTTTAACCTGTATATATATTTTATAGGTCTCCGTATTCGTATGTGTATTTTCGGCCTATACGAACTACTGTTTTGTCGGAATTGGCAAAAGTTTGAAAGTACAAATCTACTACATTTTTGCTTCTTTTCATATCAAATGAGCACAACACAAACACAATGGTATCAGCAGTTTATTTATTTTGTATGTATTTTTGTATTTTGTGATTGATGATATGTCACAAACTTCAGTAGTAGGTCCCGTATTCAAAGATACCCCTGCAAACCTCAATATAAAAGCTCGCGCTGTATGACGTCATCCCCCACGTGACTTAATATTGACAGTAGGAAAAGTGATATTTCAGAGGTAATTATTTTGTGATTATACTCATATAGCTTCACTTTTTTATTGTTTCTGTTGCTATGGAGGTCAGTTGCGTTGACTGTAATCATTCTATATTAATCATGGTCGTCGAAACGCTTTTTTAATGATTTCCGATTTTTTAGGCAAATCCGGAATTAGGTAACTGCCCAGTATACGGGATTCTTCCTATCCCTAACGTCTAAACGGGTTTGTGCAAAAACGGGTTTTTGAAAAATATTGAAATTGTATTTAGTCTAGAGGAGTATTTTATGTTTAAAATAGATATAATAAAGCCTTTATATTCATATTTTATCATTTAAGTGCAAAGATATTTTGCACAAAACAAGCATTAAATGCATTAACATTTCCAATCAAATGAAACTTTACTCACACAGACAACAATTATCCCAATTGTAACAACTCGGCCATGGCTGAAGTGTTCCGATTGTTGTAAAACTGTGAACCGCAGCCTTGCAGGTGCACTTCATGTTATATCGTTATGTTTTGACAGTACAAAATAAAGAAAAGACATCAAAGTCATAATAATTATTTGGATATTTATTTTTTGTGTACGGAACTAAAATAAAATAACAATATCTGGTAGTATTTCTTGTTTTTATGATATTTTATAGACGCAATATGCTTTAAACCGGCATTCCGATCAGAATAACTACCCACTTTTGGTACAAAACAATTTGTGCATGAAGGATTTGCCATATCAAAAATTGTAGAAAAAATCTGTCAACGTACAATTATTTGGACTGGCCCAGACGAACTTTACCAGTGCAGGGCTTGGGGTCTTGTGTTAATTTTGACCACTGTGAAAAGTTTGGCCACATCCAAAGTTTTGTCGTTCCAGATCGATAATAAGCCATTATGTTTGTGTTTGATGTTACAGGTGTATTCCTCGAGCAATATTGTAGCGTGTTGGCAGTGGTTGGCCTTCCTCTGTTCTACATGAAGCTCTCCAAAGGACCTTGGAAAGTCAACACACTTTTCGAAGGTAGTATTAATATCTTATTTTTAGCTGGAAATTGTCCAGGTGTAATGGTCTCTCCTTATAAAGCTATGGTTCCTGTTAGCTTTAAAACAGGTCAGAGGGTAATCTTGAGTGCCACTTTCTTTATTGGCCTCTCAAAATGATCATTGATTATTTTTAACGAACAGATTCCAGTGTTCATTTAATATAACAATTTAAGAAGTCGCCATGATAACTAGATCCACACCCTAGAAGATTCCAGTTTTGGCAGTGTCAAATAATGGCCTTATCAAGTTATGTGGATGAAAATGAATGTCACATCATTTTTTTTCAGGTCCTTCTCAAAGATACAATCGGTTGTTATGTTTCTGTATTTTAGTTTGAATTACTCATTTATCTAGCGGATTCATAATTCTAAAGGTAGGCAGGGAATGGAACCGGCAATTTAATACTGGGTTGCCACTCGAGTGCTATAAGAGAAATGTCTGTGTTTATAAACTTTTTATGTTTGATACAGAGTTTGTTAAAATTTATGGCTGGTGATGAGTGTTCTAAACAGAACAATTATTAATCAGCAAGCACAAAAGTAACACAATATGTGAATTTTTGAAGGATTACTTAACACTATGGTAGATCCTGACTCAACCACAGAGAATTGAATGTGAACTTAGAGTAACTTGTGTCCTTGAGCAAAGATGTCAATATATGAGAAAATGCCAATTAATTGCAATTAAATCTTTATCATTTAAAACATATACATCTAGGTGATTGAAAATATATGTCATAACATATATAAAAAAGGGCTTCACACAATTTGTGGCCCACCTTTAGATGTACATGTATATAAATATCTGTGTGTTGTGATGTTTTCAGACAGGTTTTACTTTTGATTGCAGTTGTTACTAGCCCTCTAGCTCCCCTCCTCATCATGGAACAACTGCTGCATGCTTCTGTGGGATATCTGATTCCAGGCCATGCAGATTCAGGTAGCGAGCACTGCCCTGCAACAGTATCAAAAGTTTTGTGCTGAAGCTGAATGCAGGTATGCATACATTTACAATCAGAAATAAAACACAGCCTAAAATAAGCACATATCAATAATTCCTTGCATGCCTTAAACTAATCTGCATATTTCACTACAAGGCCCATCCATGGAATGATATGTGTGTTTCACATACATGTATTTTGGTTTGTGGGCTATAATCTTATAAAGATAATATGATCAGGTAGAATTCAGGAAGAACTTATTTGATGACTAAAACAACACTTTAAACAAGTAGATTTAGGATGTGGGGAAATACCTCAGAATTATGCTCCAGCAACAAGCCCTGATATGCTCTGTGTAAGTGATTGGGTAAAATGTACACTAGGTTGCTTTATGTATTATATTTTCTTAGAATACGCAAATGATAATATGTCTGCGCTGGATCAAGAAATGAAGGTAAGACCATTGATGAAAATCCCCTGGTGAAGGTCAAAATGACCTGGTTTTCTGAGCAAATGTCCATGGGAAGGAAGCCTTCCATAAATATGGCATGTATGATAAATGCAAAAATAACAGTCAGTGCAAGCTTTCCTCTTACGGTAATAGTGTAAGATAACATTTGGCTGAAAATTTCAATTCTGTTTTGATGTTAAACAAAGCAACTGCAGTAGCTTGTTTTATACATTAATGTCCTCAATTATAAAAGGCCATTTGTCTGTAATAAATAAAAAGATGGTGCAAGATTTGAATAAAAGTGACTTTATTCATAGACTTTGTTAAAACCATAATAATTTTATGATTTCAAAGTGATACTCATATTTTAAATCAATACATAAATATGTGTAACAAACATAAATTTTGAGTGATAAACTTTTAACTACTAACTTAAAGTTGCATAAATTTATAGAAAATATTATTACTAATAAAAAGATTGTAACCCTGTATTTAATAGCTGAAAACGTTCAAATGAGTGGGTCTTAAAAGATTTACAATGATCAACTTTCTTCTCATAAGTTAGAAATACCGTGTTTTCTGCACCTTTCTTACAAATTAAGCACTGTAACCTTCATAATAACCATCGTTTTCGATATTTTTTGTCCTTTTTAGGAAAATAGAACAATTGTATTACTTACAATTGTGGTACTGCTTATTTGGGAGTAATTAATATTAAGAATATATCTTTAAACTATTTATATCCTCATTTGCATGCAGTAATATAAGAATTATTGTATCCATCCAGACCTTGCCTTCCACGAATTTGTGAACACACCAAATCTCAGCCATGGTATCTAGAAGGTTGTTGTGGTACAGATGAAACGAGCAAGCATCAACAATATTTGGATATTTGTTCTAAAGGTACCGTTCACAGGGTTCTCAGGGTTCTAAAAAGTTGTCGCCACTTTTTCGCGGGGGGTTAAGGGGGGGGGTTTAAGCATTTTAAGAGCCTTAAATTGCATTTAATTAGCACATTGTCGTGCAAATCATAACATTTTGTTGTACATAAAGCACAATATATTAATAGCAAATTGTTATTCTGTTGACAAAATTCATTGTATATGGACTAGTATATAAATAAAAAAATATTGCAAAAAATGTGACATAAACATCAATATGTTGATTTCAGTCTAATGCCTGCATACAATAAAAGAATACATTTGTGAAATTATGAGATAAATTTAAAATAAATGGAAACTCAAAGAAATGTACATTGTCAAACTAGGGCCATAACTTTCCTAATAGAAATTTGTCTACCTACTCTTTACTCCAGCCAACATATTAGAAGCCTTATCAAATGGGGTTTAATCCTATTTATTTGATTTCTGTTAATCTTTTTGACACTTTTTGAACTCTTAGAATGCTGCATTTATAGCAATTACAAATTGCGACAAAACCGAAAGCAAGTCTATTTTTAGCGCGTAAACGTCATTACGAAATTTGCATATCACGTGACTTTCCGACAACATAAAATTCTACGATTTGCATATTTAAAACTAACACGATAATTACGCAACAACAAGGCTGTTGAGCTAAATATTAAAATTGTTTGCTAATAAGAGACATAACAGTTAAAGGATGTCATTGTTTATCCGTGAAAGCAATAAAATTCTGCAATAATTAGCGAGGTGTTGACTGGGCCGTGACTGCTTGCCCTAATTATCGGATTAATTTTTGTTGTCGCACCAGCAGATGCGCTTGATTTATGACAGTGACAGAATCGATTATCATGCAGGCCGCATGGTCACCACTAACGTCATTTTAAGAAAATATTTTAGAAAAAAATCGTTGTCGCCATAAATTCGCCAAATTTGAAAAGTTGTCGCCACTTTTGCGATTTTGTCGCAAATGGCGACAATGGCGATCGCCAGCGGGAACCCTGGTTAAATGTTATTCTGAAACTTGATAGTGCTGAAATTACTGCCTTTTTTACGTCACAATCTAGGTACATGTGTATGTATTTTTTAAGCTGCCAGAGGAGCACAAAGTCAACGCTTTGTCAGTCCATTTCACTATTCATGTCAGGGCGTTTTCTCAGCAATCACTGGCGTATATTCCATGAGACATTATGGGAAGCTTCACTAACAAGGGGAGATGCACATATTGTCAGAACGTTCCAGCTTAGTGATTTTAATTTCTTTATAGTATGATATAGGACAAGTCTGTACGAATAATCTAACACGTCCTTAGTATCTGTCAACAGCTAGAAATCATTTAAACTTGATAGGAAGCTTAATTATTATGCTAGACTAAGAGAGAGGATATAGCTGCCATTCGTCCATCACTGATTGAAATAAAATTTGGTATATAGATAGATGGCAATGAGATGAAATGGCCATAATCCTTTCTTGCATATTTTTTTCTAAATTACCTTCCTGTAATCATTTTTTCATATCTTGGAAAATAAAAGAGCGATTAAAATAAAATTCAAATAATGATAAGGTAGATGGCAATAAGCCGAAGTCCAGTGCACAAGAACCATAATCCTTTTATGCATATTTTTATGGTTACCTATCTCCACTTAATCATTTTCTCATAATTGTTAGTCTGGGCCATATCTTGGAAAATACTTAAGGGATTGATATGGACCTTTAAATGTAGATTAATAGAAAAAAGTGGAAGTGCAGTGCACAAGAACCATAAGCCTATAATGTATATACATAAAGTTATCTCCCTTAACCGTTAATTACAAGCCCGCTTGCAGTAAAAAAGATATAGTTGTCACAAAGGCGGTTTGTACTGGTGTCCATCCGTATTGAACTGTCGAGTCTGTCTCTTACCCATACATTATAAGAATTTCAAAAAACTTGCCATTAGGATTCACCATGATGAGGTGACTTGTGCACACATGGCTAACATCTGTACCTTAAAGGTCATGCATGACACTAAGGTGTGCTGGGGTACTGTCACATTCTGTCATTGCTCTAGTTTAATGTACATTTTCTGAATTTTGTTAAAAAATATCGTAGAATGACATCATTTTAAACATATACACAACAAAATACCCCAAATGTCCAACTATATCCAAGACATATTACAATGAATTTACTACTGATACCTTTATTGACATTTAAACCCGTAAAAATGAAAACAACCTTTCTCCCTTCTCCTTGTTTATTACTTAAATAAGTGCATGAAAGTTTTGCTTAGAAATTGACAATTATTTTTGTTTCTTAGTAGGTGAGGCAAAGGACAAGCTGTTGAAGTATGACAATGGTATGTCTACACTGTGCCCTGATGGATCCATCATTCACTTATGCACTGACTGCCGGTAAGATCCAATGAAAAAATCTTTTATCTTTTTAAGAATCAGGATAAGCTGATGGACCTGACACCAGAGGATACAATTGAAAGAAAAAAAGAAAATTGTTTAAAACTTACATAAAATTGATATTGTTGCTGTGACCTTTTCCTTGAATCTTACTTACTACGTATTCATCTTTCGCAGTTTTGGCGAAATATTCCAATATTATATATATATATATATATATATATATATATATATATATATATATATATATATATATATATACTGTATGTTTATCAAGGATTGTTAGGAACCGCCTTGGAACGGTCAGTGAAATGTTAATTTGCTCGGCGTTTAAACCAGTTTACGTGCATAAACCTCAATCTTATCCCAACAATCCTAAATAGAGAAAACAATCTTAAAAGTTAAATATGATCAAAGTTTTAAATCAATGTTTTAGAGTAGAGATGTAAAGATTTGTTTTTTAAAGATATGAACTAGTTTATATCCATTTTATTTGGTATAGCAACTGCACTATGAGTAAGATATAATTACAAAGTTCAGCTTGTTTTTTTATATAGTGTAGTGATGTTATAAGATTAAGTTTAAGTTTGTTTCTTACCATTTTAATTGTGCACGGATCTTATAAATTAAATATGCTTTGTACAGAGTGTTTTACCAAACATAATTCAATTTTCGGGATTCATATAAATAATTAAAATACCAGTTGTATTGGTGATTGTTTTGGAAAATTCCCTTTTTTACCTTTTAAATGTTATCAAAGCATTATTCCTAACATAACATATGTACAGTGTATTGGCGTATGACATATTGGAGCTAAAAGGGATATATAGGCTTGTATAATATGGAATCTCATTTCAAATGTATGAATAAGCATTTGTATTATCATGCTGAAATAAAATTTATTAAATACTAACACAGGCTTACTATTTTTTTTATCCTTTTGCTGGATCTTAAATATATATATTTGACCAGAAAGATCTACAATAATAAACTAGATATCACATATGTATATTTCAATTGTATTATCAGCCTAGACTCTGGTAACGCTTTTGCAATATCATTGACATAAACCAAAAATAATGAATGGCCTAGCACCGAGCCCTGACAGACCGCACGGTGTAATGTTTTGGCATCTGGAAAATCATATTTGACCAATATAATTTATAAACGATTTGTATACATTGTTCAAACCAATTTGAACTGTTCAGACTATTCTATTGTGATTCAGTCTCAACAATGATAGTGTGTCACTGTATATAGAATATTGCCAGAGTACGCTTCATATTGTTATTTTTTTATTCTTTTATAACTTTACTGAAAATGTTGTTACAATAGAAACCGTTATACAACTGTCCAATTACATTTTTGTTATTTGATCAGTTTGTGCATTATAACAAATCCAGTTTAAGGCTATAATTAAACCATGGAACTGTTGGAACAATTTGGCATGTACAAAGAAAAGTTAGTTTTTGAATCAAGGAACAAAAAGTCAAACCTGAGATTATTATTTCAAGAACAAGCAGAACAAATGTACCATCTTTGACATTTTTTGGCTCAATGGAGTGTACTTTTAATAAAATATGCGTAGGAAGGCTGTATGTTTTACATTCCCAAACAAGATGAAGCAGAGTTTCTGTACAGAGTTCACAAAAAGAACATTATCATAATAAATGCTTATAATCAACTTTATTTCATTTTATATTTTAACGATAGTATAAGTAGTATTCCGTGACTTATTTTGTGAGTAACCACTGAATATATAAGTCTTTTGTGCAATAGAATACATGTCTACAGTCACTTTCAATTTTTAATTTATATTGTCATATAACAACGCCCATTTTTATTGACTAGTTGGTATACCAGTGTTTTTGAAAAACGTTTTGTATAAACATCTTTTATGGTCAAACATGATATTCATAACAATATATACATGGATTATTGCAACGAGCAGGACCAATGTTTCTTAACAGACATATCTTTTTCTTCATATACGAAATTATTACAGATTAAATGTTAACATATTATTGTTTGCCAAACATTAATTTTAAAGCACCTAGACCAATCATTGTATCATCTAAATCAAATAAGTCATTTAGATAGTGTAACCCCTGATAAAATAAGGCATGTATAAATATATTGTTTTCATATATAAACTTATTTTAGTCTCTTTAACCGAAATTAAGCATTTTAACCAAATCAAATTAACTTCAAAACATTTGCTTTTAGGAACAATTAGGAACTAATAAAACAAGAATATGATTTTTAAGCAATTTTATTTTTATACATATGATTTGGAACATTTATCATATATATACCGCCTTCTGTAAAATCTAAACTTCCCAAAACCTTTTTTTATTTGGGTTTCCCATCAAAAACAAACGCAGAGAATACATCCTAAGGTACGCTGATAAACCTTTAACAATCATTTTAATGATATTGACAAATTAGTGTGATTATTGATATCTTGTATACTTTTGATATATCGAACGATTTACTAGATTAGCACATCTCAGTAGAAAAAAAACAACAGCAATTCAAATAGAAATGAAAAACGCACAACGAATATTAAGCATTCTTCTCAACAATGCATCTGATGAGTTATGCGTGTAAGGGACTTCTTACTTTCTTTGCCGGCGTTCTGGGTGTATATGTTTTGGAAACAACTGAACCATAAATTGGGAAGCAGGGCAGCTTGTTATTCGTTGCTCATATAAGGCGTGTGCAGTATGGTAACTGAATTGTACATGCTTTGGGAGGGGTCTGACTTCTGTTAACTAATGCAAAGTAATACAGAATCACCCGAAATACATTGTAGAGCCACTAGGTTGAAACTAAGAATTATCCTAGATTGGTATATTTAACATTAAAGGAGTGATGTGCATTTCTTAAATATGTGCAACCTAAACAAAGCATAACGTCAAACTCAAATTACTTAACCCTAATGTTAATCTTTAAATACAAACGTTTAAATTTTTTGACATTTTATTAAATCATCCGTCTAAAAAGGTCATATTCTCACAATACTCGATTTATCGCGACTCTTTTAATGGTAACGTGTGTTTTGCAGCATTGCTAATCTCTTAATAAATGTACCGCCAGGCAGCAATGAAAAATAGTCATTGGAAATGGTGTGGTAGTTAGATGATTTCAATGATACTAGTGATTTTAATCGTCCATTTTGATTACGGTCAAAACATTAATACACTAGTATTAAGTAAAATATGAGTATGCATATATGAATGGCACACCATTAAAGTGCATGCAGGAATTAATCCTGGCAGTATCAATGTAAATAAACCCTATTAACATAATTACTATGACACAAACTGAGATTGTAATCGTTTAATACAATGCAATTCATTTTTGAGGACAGGTTTTATATATATATATATACATACATATATATATATATATATATATATATATATATATATATATATATATATATATATATATATATATATATATATATATATATAGTCTCATTTCTTATCAATAGAAATGAATTGTCTTTAGAGGGCATGTTCACGTTGTTCAATCGGTTGTATCATATATCTGATGTAAATATGAAAGCCAATCCTTTTTATTTCGCAATAAGCATGCATATTCATGTTATAGTATACATGATACAGTGCATGAATAGGCGTGAGCATTTTCACGTCACGTGTTAATTAAACGTCCTGTAATAAGTCAGCAAAATTTAATGGAGGCTTAGTATTCCTATATTTGAAGCAATAAACAACTGCATCATGTTCGAAATCCGAATAAAAGTGTTTAACAATGTTTTCTTTGCTAAGAAAAATAATTTGTTGTTCTGGCCCCAATTTCTCGAAACTTCTTAAGCTTAACAGGCTTAAGTCGCTTATTTCAATTAGCAAAAAAACATACTAATAATGGATTTTGATAAATGAAAAATGGTTTCTTCTAATTAGCATACAGATTTTTATTATATAATTTATAAAAACATTTAAAAGAGTAAATATAACGCATATTATAGAATAACAAAAATAGTGAGTTTAGCTAAATCATGTTATAAGGGACTTAAAAAGTTTCGAGAAATTTGGGCCTGATGCTTAAAACAAAAACACTATGGCTAACTTCGCGTGGTTTAATTGCTTCTATTTTTAATTGGACATCGTAACACAAACTCACCTGTATGCATCTCAATTGATCCAAATGATGGCGTGTGTCTGAAAATAAGAAAAAATGACAATCAATTATATAAAACGATGTATTGTGTATAAAAATGTGAATAACCATTGGGGGTTTTCAGATCGTTGTTGAAGTTAAGAACGCTGTCAACTTCATCGTTGTCAATAGTTTTTGTTAATTCAAATCTAGGAGCACATACTTAAGTTCATCATTTTGAAAAAGGAAAACAAAACATAACAACGATGTCGTTTATCACATTGTTGACTTAAACAGCAATCTGAAATATCGGCCAAAATTGTTCCAGTTATCAATGACTATCTGCGAAAAGTAGCCTAAACTTGATAAACATACAGCATACATACTCCCTGAATAATACAGTGAGAACTTTTTAATAAATTTACAATAATCAAATTTACTTACCCACGCCTTCCTGATTTTCTGTAGTATTCCTGTAAATATAAAGACCTTTGTAGAATAAATAATTTATGTAAACAAAATTAAAAATCATGAGGTTTTGAAAAATTGTATCATATTTGTTCGAATTTGTTTTCATCAAACGTACTTTTCCATCAGCAGTATTACTTAGTGCCACTTCCCGAATGCGTTAAAGGCACACGATATATGTTCATACGAAAATTCTTTCTTCACAATATCAATGCATTTTTATTATTTATATGACAAACTACAGAATCAAGCTCAAAGCCGAAGTTTTAACAATAAATTATGATAAACCATGTTTATCGCATTCGACTTTATGGTTAAAACTCGTTTGCGTATAGATTAAAAAACATGTTAGCCTTTACATATTTTGATACCTACGTACTATCGATTTTAGTTGTTATCTATACACAAATATATGCTTGTTTGTATCGTTTTTGTTTTGATTATTAAGATCAAATATTTTAAACATGACAATGCATTTAAATAATAAAATCATGTGTTGTACGTAGTATATTCATTTAACAAAGTCAGGTGATTTTTGTCGATATCTGAACGGCGAAACACAGTGTCTTAAATTGACAAAAAACTATTAGATAGCTTGTTACCAGTGTGGTTTGTCAGTGTTATTTTCTACGTTATGCCTTTTTCGCTTAATGTTGTTAAGGCCACAGCCTCGTCCCTTGTAAGTTTTAACAGTTCTTTTAATTGAAGTATTTCGTTTGCATAGTATACATTTTTTAAATTAAAAAAAAGAAAAATAGCGAAACGAAGAACACCCTTAAATCGGTACTTAAGGGTAACATCTATACATGTATGTATTCAGCATATCATTGTTTAAACATCTCGTTTTATCTCCTTGGTGATTTAGTTTTGAGAAGAAACAATAACTGTTTGGAGTTCGAGAGAACATTCCTCAGGATATCTTTAGTTTGTTTAGGAATAGTCTGTTTGTGGTATTTATGGACAATGTTCCCTGATAAAATGTCTTTGGTGAAATTAAAATTGCTTTATTCATTCAGTATTTTTCAAGTTATGCTCCGGACCAGAAAGAATTTTTGGCGATTGGCAATTACTTTTTAATTAGCCGAAAATGTTTGTCACTTAAATGATGAACGTCCACACATTTTGTTCTATCATTGTATGAAGTTATATTTAATTCAACCCAACAATTTAGAAGAGAAAAGCTAATTAATGGTTAATTAGTTAAATACTTAATAGCTAGTAACAGAATAATTGCCCTTCTACGGATATTACAAAATAGCAAAGGGCAATTGCTCCCTAATTGGCTTTGATAGAGTTATGGCTCTTGTACAGTGATCTTCATCTATACATGCTTTACAATATAATGTTGTTTAACTAAATTCCATATAGTAGTACTCAAGTTTTACTCCGGACAAGAAAAAAACGTGATATAAGATAAATAGAGTTATGGTTATATACACTTCACTTCTGCTCATTGTGTTTTACCATCGTACAAAGTTTAATTAACTAAGTATACGCAGGTAACACTGAGTAGTCACTTCCGAATTGATGTTTTTGCCCATTACATTCAAGTTGCGTTCCGTCCATTATAATGGACTTCTAAATTTTAACGAGATCAAGTTCAAAAAGATTCATATAGCTTAATGTTTCAAAATCATCATGAATAAGCTTTTTTTAGCTTCAAATATTGGCTAGTGTTTCTGAGCTTAATAACGTCGAAATAATATAACTCCTTGTTTTAAACAATACTTATTTCATTATATAATAAAAACGAGACATACAAACATTAAAATAGTCATAATGAATACAAACTTAACATAAATATAGCAGTATATCGGATATATATTCATTGGCAAAGATATGGACAGACTCAAGAACAAGACAGTGTCTGTAATATCTGTCACTCATTTGAGCTGTCCATGAATGTTTACATGTTTACTTGCATATGCAACGCTGGTGTTTTGTAAATGACGTTTTGAACATTATGTCCCAATATTGTTTTCGTAAAATGACAAGTAAAGGCATAATCATAGTTGAACGGTTTGCCTAATTCACTGAGGTCGGAGATGTTGTTTTTATTGAAAAAAAACCCCGCCAGAAATGCGTTCCCAAGCTTCAATCAGAATCAATTTTCCGCAAACACTCATCCGCACCCATTTGTGTAAAACTTGGATAAAATGACCCCATTTTGCCGTTCGGTTTGTAGAATGCATATGTCTAAAATCAGTTATATGACGGCAACCACGCAAAAAACCGGGTTGGACAAAACATTGACGCTTTCTATTATAATCATAGCGATGCTTGTAGGTGACGGGTAAAATAGCCTTAATCTTTGAATTGAAACGCTTCAAAATAAAATAACACCTTAGACTTGTTAATATCACAAAAAGGCAAACTAAATAAAATAAAATCTCACTTTATTATATTGCTGCAGGCTTTAAGAAGTGATTTTGGCTGCCGGAATAAAAATCATGTACTTTTGTACAGGTTTCATAAAATTAACCGACTAAAAATTGTAATTTGCTGTTTTTTTCCGACCATTTCCGACAATTCAACTTAGGTATGCGTCAAAATTTATATTATAACATTAAAATAAGGTGAAAAATCATGTGATCATGATCATGTGAGCTTGTTCAATGTTTATTACTAAACAATCTATGATGTCGCGAAAATATATGTCCAAATAACAATTTGCTTCAAAGCGCGACTTGTTCCGTTAATTAATACCAAATACGTTTTCAACAAAAATGAATAGATATATTTTTAAATATATCAATCTATTCTGTACCTTTATCGTATTTTACCGCTGAAACGTCATCTCTCATCAATATTGAATTGTTATCCCCTCGCGCGTAATTAAAGGGCACATAATTTCAAACACGGTATAATTGAAAAGATGTATACGTCCTACAAGTGTTTTCATTTATTCCTTTCTAATTGAACAGTTTATACGGCAACCTATTTTGTCGTCAACTGACATTAGTGCATCTGTGAAAAATGCTTTAAATGCACTCCGATTATTCCCAAGTACCGAAATCGACTTGCACCTATAAAATTCGTTTTGTATACTTGTGAACGTATAACCTGTAAATTGACTCGGGTTAAAACCGAACAATATACAAATTATTTCGGGATATATGAAACGAAATTATCGCATAGTGGCTGGTTGGTAGATGTGGTCCAAGCTCATAATAGTGATGCAAAATCATTCAATCATTTTAAGCGGTTTATTTAGAGGAGTATTCTATGAAAGCCTAGACTACACAAGAGAGCATATACAACGATTGTATAAGGACGTTTGTCTATATAGGCCAGATGTCGCGTCATGTTATAATATTTTGCTATGTTTTTCACCTAATATATCACAATAAAAACTGTGTAACATGTACAAGGAAGCACATACCTTTTTTATTCGTTTCTTTCTCCAAAACACAAATCCCAAAATACCTGAATAAATTGAAAGGGTTACAATAAATGGTATAGTCAATTTACAATTTTATTTTTCTTTTTCAAAATTACACATAAATTGTCCAACGGACGTAATGGTCATGTTATATAAAGCTATAAACCGAGACATCTTGTTGAACTAGTGCATTTATTAAAAATATATTGCCCTTCATTTTCCTACTTATTGTACTTAAAAGTGTCTTGTTAAATGTTAAACGGCAAAAGGCGGTGGAAAGTGACTAAAGGTATATCTCTATTTGGGTTCAATACTAAAAACAAATGTTGCATCTGAAATAAATGTCGTAAACAAATAATACTTCCATACTGCACAGACACAAATCACTGGCACCACGATACCGATAACTTCTCCAGTCGAAAATCGCGATGGATCTTTATCATCTTCACCGTTTGAATCTGTTAAATTCATGAATATAACTCCCTTAATGCAAGTATGAGAACGCGACTTACATACCATAGTAAGCTACACATGTGTCATATATTGGTTAAAGAAAAATAGTACTTGGTAAAATTAAAAGTGTTATATGCTAGTATTCAAAAGTAATTATAAGTAAGTAATGCCTATGTCCTTAATATGTTGTCCTTAAATATGGTTTTGTTATCTTCAGTAATTTATTTTATGACAAGTTTAGATAAATCATTTTGGAAATGTATCTGTACCTTTAAAAGAAACGTTGACGGAGTCGTTGATGCCTGTGTCCAAATCAATGCACGTGTATATTCCACAGAGGGACTGGTCGAAGGTATTGACAGATTCTAGTTGAAAGTAGTTTGGAATATGTAAACTGTTGACGAACATCATGAATCTGCTATCGTTAACAACGCAAATAGAGTGTCCACTGAATTTACATGTTGCGATTGAGTCCAAATCTAAACGAAACTCAATATTTGCAGAGCTCTTGTTGGTGAAACACTGACTTAACAGTGGTTTTAACCTTGTAAAAAAATCAAATTATAAAACAAGTACATGCTATGTATGGACGAGGGCATTCAAGCTGGAAGAAATGGGTGTAGTTATGAATGCTCTACTACGGGGCAATTATTTTGAAACTTATCATTTCTTGGCAACATGAACATATCTATACATCATGTTTAATACACACACACACGATAACAGATGTATCTAAAACATCGCGCATTCTTAATATACATGTCATAACGTCATATTCAGCTTTTTGGTGTAAGGGTTTTACTCAGTCTAATAGCTTTTGTTGAATTGTAAATTGTACAATAAACGAAATAAACAACGCTTATCGAAATAATGCACGCATTGTCGCGTTGTTTGGATTAAAGTAGGGTTTTCGTTATTCATCAACATTTCTCCTCGTGAAGTTACAACGATTTGGAACACATATCTGTAATTTAATAGGCAAAAATACAATTTAATACAGCCATGTTAAAATTAATCAGTAAAAGACGTATGTTAGGACAACATGTTACCATCAACACTTTAGGAAAACAACAAGTGAATAATTAAAACTAATTAAATAAATGTCTTACCTAGCAAATATAACAACACGCAGCAAAACTTCATGTTTCTCCTTCCTTACAATTAGGGCTAGAACCATTAGAACCATTAGATGGCTTTATACGTTCCACTTAGGCCTTGGTGATCTGAAGTTTCGGAAGAAGAAATACTTTTGATTTCAATTTCATAAAACTTTATTTCGTTACGTTACATTACTACCTAAGGTGTACTGAAGGATTACGGCACCAAATTCAAAACTATCAATATTGTCTAATAAGCCTGTTGGATATGGTGGAAAACGTCTAACTGTACGTGGTTTTCATGTTTGAGTCTTGACAACTGCCGCGTTAGAAAAATATTTAACCAATATCACAAACTCAACTGTTTTTTTTTTTTCAAATCAAACAAAGACCGACATGGAATAACAAATAAAGCTGACATGTTTTACTCTTTTTAAAAGTGTAATTGCTCATAAAATATGTTCATACAAATATTTTGTCAAAATTCAAGGCCGCATCTATTTTAGAAAACAATTGAGCGAGGTGGCAATATTTAGCCATCACTCCATATTTCACAATCTATGAAAGAATGAGTTTGAAAATAAAAAAAAGAAATGTAAAGGATTGACTCCTGACTTCCCTCTAGGTGGTGAACATTGAAAGCGAAAAATAAGTATGATGTGTTGCTTAGGGTTTGCTTTTATCATAGCTTAAACATAAACTCAGACTGCTGTGTTGGGACAAAAATGAGCAACACGTGGGAAGTTGTTGCATATACTTTCGTAATGTACAAGTTTACTTATTAAGGGTAGAATTTTTTATAAAAGTGTTAACTTTAAATAATTCACATATATTTTTTAAGTAGTTTAAAATGAATTTGAATATGCATGTGATGGCCATTGGTGTTTTGTATGTGCTGCGTTGTTTGTATGGAGTACGTATGTGCTGTTTTGTGAGGGAAATGACTGTTTGGAAATGAGTCGATGTCGTCATACATAATATTTGCTTGTGTTGTTTAATAGTTGTAATTATGTCGTGTTAAGTATGTTGAATGAAATATGTATTGTCGTTTAGTATAAGGTATGTCCGTGTTATGATATATGTGTCATCAATACAAGGCATGGCGTTAAATACATCCTCTATTCCTACAGGAAATAAAGGTTTCAAATATATCTAAAACATATTATCATGTCAACAACGATAATTGTATTCCATTACAACATAGAAAGCCATAAACCGTAAAACTTGAGAAGAGTGTGATGGTTACTAGATAATATACTGTTCCGTTTATCAGATGTTTAAGTCGTGAATACAACGTAGTCAATGTGTTGATAATAGCACGGCCTTTAACGTGCCCAATTCACCGACAAAAATTGCAACGCAATGCCAAATATAACCTTTTGTAGTATTAACTTTAAGCAAATTATCATTTACGTTTCTCAACATTAAATATATTGTGTTTTACGAACGCTACTATGTCCTAAGACCTAAATTATCATGAAAAACATTTATTTTCATTGTCTTTTTTATCATACATATACCACCTCAGTAGCTATATTAATGTAGCAAGCACTGAATGGACGAAAAAGCTCCCTTAATAAAATTTATGTACATGTATGCACAAACTAAAATTGTTCAGAATAATGTAACAAAATTATTTCCCTCCACGTTATTTCGCCCAAGCAATATACAAGTCATCGGAACAGCACTTGTGGACTCCTGTTTATCTCACTGTAGTTTTTAAATACAAAATACCGATGTTTATTTTTAATAAAGTATCGTCTTCCTGTGATGTAATTTTGGCTTACATCCACTGTATGTTTCATTTATTCACCTTAATTGCTAATGGACATTTACAAGGAATTGAATATTAAATTAGTATAAGAAAGGTACAAAAAATAACTACACATTAAATTAAGTGGTTTTGAAATATTCTGAATGGCTATCGGCTGTTTGCGTAACAGTTTTGTTATTGCATACTTAGACCAGCCCAAGGCTTTTTGATTTCTTATAATATAAACACTGTAAAATGTACAGCCGATGTCATATAGTCTGCACGTTTCGTTAACAACATGACTTATTAACACTTGTTACTTTTTATCCCACATTTTAAATAAATATGTGCATAACATGTTGGTGCATATGTTTAATAAGTTTTAAAAAGATAAGTTGTAATACGAGCATGTTTTATAAAAATAGAAAGTATCATTTTTTTTTAGCGAGATTCAATTAACACATAATACATTAACGTAATTTCATAATGGACAAATATTCTAATGAAGTTATAGTTGAAATTCCTACAAGTTAATCACAAAAAATGAAGTAAATCTACGAAACATAAAATTACTCTTAAACAATAAATATGAGATGCACATATTTCACAATTGGATGTTTATAAAGCGAATAGCTTTAAGTTGAATATGATTTATTTTTATGTTGGACTATACTGGGTGAGATGGGGGAACAATATTGTACGACTCTTCTTCGGGTGAGGGGCTGAGGATGGTTGTATATTGACGTTGACACAATTACTTGCTTACAATCACTTAGGATAATCAAATAAGTATTTCAATACTTAAAATATCCAACAAATTCCGTCTCTTGCGTTATATGAAAATACGTTGGAACAATAAATTAAGTAATCATAAGTATATTCCTCTCAATGTCCTCTTGCATTTCATACACGATGACAATACATTGCACGATTTGCCCTGTTGAGATGACACACAGATGGGGGACGGGGGCATAAACCAATATCGCCCAATCTAATAAACTAGTCCAAGTAAGATTGACATAACTTAGTGAACGGAAAAGTACGTATGAAATGAAGTATTAAACTTTCAGTGTCCAATGATATAAATTAATCAGATTATATGAAGCCCATGTATATCACATAACTAAATCTGCCACCTCTTATATTTATTTTAGTTCGTTTCATGCCCTTTTTTACTCAACAGGTAAACAATCGGAAATAAATGTTTAAAAAACACTTAATTTCATTACAATGCACATATATCGGTTAAAACTGGCCTAATTACTTAAATAGTTGTTTTTTTGCCCTATTCCAACGTTAAATAAACTGTTGCCTAAGTCGTAACTGTCAGTCATATATCTCCATAACCGTTGGCCGACTGATGGTCTATACCGACCTATAGTCATATGTCACCGCGACTGTTGGGAGTCAATTTTTAAGATTATATTCAGGAAACATGGTTCATGTTCAGTGGCGTTGCCGCCATTACGCACAATACGCCCGTGCGTACAATTCGTCGCACAAGTCAGAAAATAGTAACTAAAAACATAAGGGTAAGGGAGGTGAATATGTGAGACAATAAATCTAAAAAAAGTCTTATTATTCAGTAAGAGCCTCGTTTACCGTTTTGTTGAAGGAACGCCTTTTTTATGAATCGTCGATAAATACTGAATATAAGCGGCAAGTTCAAAACGTCAAAACGCCAACCTTGAACCTCCTCATCTTGACAGGTTTAAAGATAATCTTCAAACAGTTGACAGCACTGATAAACTACACATCTTAACAGCAAAATGGGAACATGTCAATAAGTTTTCCTTCCCAAGGAGGTACATTTTGTTAAGGTTATTTGTGAAGCATGATTAAATGTGTAGTGCCCCGTAGCATTTGATATTAGATGGAGGATAAAGCACACATTTATGATAGAGGTGTCTGTTTTAACTGTTATTATTAATGATATAGATTGATTTTAAAGATGTGCTGATAGCTATTTATTTCATATATCAGATAAACAAATATTCTCTACAGATATTGACAAGACCCATTTATCACAATTGTCAAATATACTACGGGTAAAAAATATGCTTCATGAGTGTTCACGAGTCGGCGAAATTTTAATGGCTCACTGCAGCTTATGTTAATACTTATGAATACGACAGAAATTGTCCTTGACTTTTTCTGGTGTATACCTTCTGTAACATTGCATTACAATGTGAAGGGTCTTTTTTGAATATCCCCCCTCCCAAATTAAATTTGTCGTCACTTGTCCGGTCTTGGACTGCTTAACGTTTCCCGTGATCGGGAAATCGAAACGCAACGGGTTATAGAAATTGTCGCACAGAAGAAGGATCGACGTATTGCATTACTCTTTTGGGTGTAATCTTATGGAATAATCGTAGACAATTTTCTTTAGTGCATACTTTTAACGACCTTTTGCTATGAAATAGAAGTTTGTTTCGTGTTGAAAATGTTAAATTAGCTTAGGAAAACCTTTTAACAAACGTTAATTTGCATTTTCGTTACTTAAGAGAATTACCATTTTTGAATTACCTACGAAGCTGTTTTAGACATAGCATTTTTGAATTGATTATTCGTTGATTAAATGCTGATGATCCTTACTAAGACATTTATTTTGCTATACAGTATCATTCTGACCTATGGCAAAACCGAGAGCTCCAGGGGTGCAGAGCCCCCCGGACCCCCCAGATGGGCATTCCTCACATTGCAACCGCAATTTTGTGTATACTTCGAAACGGCATAGCAACGCCCCTGATGTTTAGTCTAATTGCGTGATAACCGGCTGTTTTAGACTACTTCTTGTTTTCCGATCAGTTTAAAGCATGTTTCAGTGAAATAAAAAAAAATATAGGAATCAAGTAGCTATTAAAACCGAAGGTGCAAAGTATTTAAGAAATGTGTCGCATTTGTTACAGCTCTGATAAATAATTATGCAAAAGTAAATATAAAAACTGACGTTGGTTTAAGTGCCAATGCCAGTTCCAATTATAAAAGAGCTCTGTCTATAATAGTTTTGGGAGGTTCACTATGTTTTTGGTATCATATGTTTTTGTCTACTCTTAAGCCTTCAACTTTTATCGTATATCAATATCATTTCATGAACCTGCAACGAGAGATACTATAATTCGTTCTGATAAGCATACATCCCAAAAGGTTGGTTTTAAATTGTTTGTTTAATGATGAAGTTTGACGACGATGAAATTGTATATGCCTGTTGTTTTTTTTATGAAATTGAGTGTCGATTGCAGTTAATGTATGATTAACTTTTCAAGAATAATGTAAAGTACATATATTCTGAGTTTTGCTAATAATGTAAGTAAAGTGACACACTGGTTTCATCGTTTAATCTTGAAACTTTATCGGCGATTTATCGGAGATTGACGATTTCTGCGATAGGCATAGACATCAAATACGGTAACATATTATTCATTGTTGTTGTTTTTTAAACTGATTTAACATTTTTGGATAACAATTATCTTAACATTAGTATTTGAAAAAATGCTATGTTTTTAATGTCATACTTTGAGACTTTGTTAACCCACAAATCAATTATAGTTTCATTCTATAGTATTAATATGTTCGAAAATGATACAAAATATCAACTACACACTCTAATAAATAGTTTACAATGCACACTGAACGAATCACTGGCCGTATGCAGTACAAATCGTTATCATTTTACTAAGCGAATGATTTTTAAGAATTGTCAGATTTGAACGGATGTTCACCATGTCATGATGTGTAACATAATGAAATAGATTCATTGTTGTCTCTGAAAACTTGTCGGTTTATCCTTGATACCGGATAAGTGTAATCACGTATGCTTGTAGTTTAAATTGTACTACTTTTCTTTTTATTTCATTCACTTGCATCACTATTGTCATCTTTAACCATTCGTCAGCAGAACGCCATATCTGTTGATTACTTGCATTGATATACACGTTTTTTATTTGTAACAAAACACAGTGAAACAAACATAAAAAGTGGCCATAATTAAGATAATGTTCAGTGTAGTACTCATATAACATAAGCAGCGTAATTGAATGGGCTTTTTTTCTGCTTAATATTTCAATGAAGTATCGTATGGAATACCTTTGGTATCAGCTGCCTTAAACAAATGCTTATGGAATACCTTTGGTATCAACTGCCTCAAACAAATGCTTAAAAACCGGTATCAGTAGCAGTCAATCTTTTGATAAAAGCCAGTCAGGCTTAACAATGCAAATGTGTTTGGTATGCGATGAAATACCATAATATCATTGTATTTGTCGAAGTCATATACTACATTACTGCTTCATTAAATACAATTAATGAAAATGCGTAGCCTACGCAAATATCTTGATGCGAGATTATTTTAAGTTATTTGATATAAAGAATATTCAGCCAACGAACTGTCATTGAGCTGTCACGACTGGAAGTTATAAAGTTCGATGTCACGTCAAATTGTCAAAAAATATTTTACAGAAATTACATTATCATCCTCAATTTCTTTTAAACTTCTAAATATGTTAGTTGCAACTTTTGGCTGTTTGTTTTTTTCCATGTGGTTTCTCTTGTTTAATTTTTGTTTTTTGTTCTTTTCAGATCTGACAAGAGGAAACGCGATTACTAATTTCAATGTCAGTGGATTCTTTTTGTTTTGAAATTTAACGATAAATAACTTTCATCCGATCCCTGCATTGTTTATGATTGCGTGTTTTCCACTCATAATCGACAAAAATTAAGAGCTGAAAACGTTCTAGATTACATATGTTTTCATTTTGTTTCTAATTTGATACCTACCTATCATAACTGATGTTTAATACTAAAGAAAGTTTTTTGGCAGTTATATATTCCTGGTTGATTTCGCTTCATTTTAAGTTTATAAGCAGTCATCAATGTTATCATATATTTTCGTTTAAAAAGAAAATATATTTGCAAATATACATTATCTGTTGTTGTTGTTATCGTTAATTTGTATCATTTCTTGAGTTATATAGGATATTGTTGAATTAATGTCATTACACTGTAAATAGTGTTGCCAAAATGATAGTCGCCATGTTGTCCGAATGCAATGTATTATGCTAAGTCGCATTGAAAGAACTTGTATTTTCAATGAGTGTTTGATTGTATGTATACAGGTCTCGTGGACAAGACAAAAGCAGCTCTTTAAAATAGCGGGTTTTAACCACATTTCCACTGGTTAAAACAACATCAAACATCTGACATAATTGATGGCAACTACGCTGATATGCAGCTAAATCAGCATATCAGAAACGTTTTACATTCAATGACTGAATTAAAACAAACTGTTTGTTTCCAGGGTTCAGTTAAAACTTATCAATTGCCATGATTTCTGACGATTAGTGATGTAAGATTTTCAGCAAGAATTGAACACATATTGATTGATAATAATTCATGAATATAAAGTGATTTATCAACTCATGTTAAGAATCTGTATGTGCAATACAGTAAAGAATTAGTTGCAGTATACCGTAAACACATTTACCGTAATAGGGTATATATAATGAAAAACAATATTAATAAGAAAAGCGATTGAAGTTCCTTAGATCCATTAAACTTCAGCGTTATTTCACTGGTGATATTATGGAGATTTTACGAACTGCCAAATTCAGAGATACATCAATGATGATAAGTGATCAGTGACAAGGCGTGTATACGAGGAAGTTCAAACTTTCGAGTTACTTTGCCGATGATAAGGCGTTGATATTACGATTTTAAAAATTCGGTAATACTTCCCTGGTGACAGGGCATGGATGATACGAACTGCAAACATCCAAGTTTCTTTACTGGTGACAAGGCGTTGGTGATACAAACTGTCAACTTCCAGCCTTTATCACACGTGACAAGGCGTGGGACATACGGACTGCTAACTTCCAAGATTCTTCACACGTGACAAGGCGGGGGATAAACGAACTGCCAACTTCTGATATTCTTCACTTGTGACAAGGCGAGGGATATACGAACTTTCAACTTCCAGGCTACTTCACTGGTGACAATGCGTGGATGATGCGAACTGTCATATTCCGAGATTCAACACTGGTGACAAGGCGTGGATAATACGAACTGCCAACTTCAAAGCTTCTCCCCTGGTGAAAAGTTGTGGGATATACGGTCTGCCAACTTCCGAGCCTTTTCACTGGTGACAAGGTGTGGAATATACGAACTGCCAACTTCCGAGCCTCTTTACTGGTGACAAGGTTTAGGATATACGGACTGCCGACTTCAGAGATTCTTCACTGGTGACAATGCGTGGATAAGACGGACAGCAAACTTTCAAGCTTTTGAACTGGTAACAAGGCATGCACGATACGGAATGCCAAATTCCAAACTTCACATACAACAAGGCGTGTGTGAAACGAACTGCCAACTTCCGAGCCTCCCCACTGGTGACAAGGCGTGGGATAAACGGGCTGGCAACTTCCAAGATTCTTCACTTCCGACAATGCGTGGGTGAAACGAACTGCCAATTTCCGAGCCTCCCCACTGGTTACAAGGCGTGGATGATACGAACTGCCAACTACCGAGCTTATGTGACAAGGCGTGGAACAAACGGACTGCCAACTTCCGAGATTCTTCACTTCCGACAATTCGTGGGTGAAATGAACTGCCAACTTCCGAGTCTCCCCACTGGTGACAAGGCGTGGATGATACGAACTGCCAACTACCGAGCTTCTGTGACAAGGCATGGGATAAACGGACTGCCAACTTCCGCGATTTTTCACTGGTGAAATGGCATGGGACATAAGAACTGCCGACTTCCGAGCTTCTTCACACGTGACAAGGCGTGGATGATACGAACTTCCCAACTACCGAGCCTCTTCACACGCGATAAGGCGCTGAATAAACGGACATCCAACTTCCGACATTCTTCACTGATGACAAGGCTTGACATATGCGAACTGCCACCTTCCGAGCTTCTGCACACGTAACAAGGCGTGGGATATACGGACTGCCAACTTTCGAGATTATTCAATGGTGACAACGCTGCCAACCGAGCCTATTCCCACATGACAAGGCGTGGGAATGACGAATTGCCAACTTACGAGCTTTTACACACGTGACAAGGCGTGGGATATTCTGACTGCCTACTTCCGAGACTCTTCACTAGTGACAAGTCGTGAGTGATACGAACCGCCAACTGCAGAGCCTCTTTTCAAGTGACAAGGCGTTAATGATGCGAACTGCCAAATTTCGATCCTTTTCACTGGTGTCAAGGCGTATTTGATACAAACTGCAAACTTCCAACCCTCTTTATCGGTGACAAGGCGTGAATGATACTAACTGCCAACGTCATGGCCTTTTTATTGGTGACAATGCGTTGATAATACGAGTTGCCAACTACCGAGCTTCTTCAGTGTTGACAAGGCGTAGGTGAAACGAACTGCCAACTTCCGAAGTTCTTTACTAGTGACAAGGCGTGGGTGATACAAACTACCAACATCCGAGCCTATTCACTGGTGACAAGGCAAGGCGTGGACGATACGAACTGCCAACTTCCGAGTTTCTTGACTGTTGACAGTACATGGGTGATACGAACTTCCAACTTCCGAGCTTCTTTACTGGCGACAAAGCGTGGATGATACAAACTGCTGACTTTCAATTTGTTTTTTTCAATGGTGACAAGGCGTAGGCGATACGAACTTCCAACTTCAGAGCTGGTGGCAAGGCATGGGTGAAACGAACTGCCAACTTCCAAGCTTCTTTACTGTCGACAAGGCATGGTTGATACGAGCAGCCAACTTCCAAGCTTCTTAACCGTCGACAAGGCGTGGACGATTCAAACTGCCAACTTCTGAGCTTCTTCACTGGTGATAAGGCGTGGATGATACGATCTGCCAACTTCCAAACTGCTTAACTGGTGAAAAAGCATGGGTGATACGGACTGCCGACTTCAAACTATCTTCACTGGTAGCATGGCGTGGGCGATATGAACTGCCAAGTCCCGAACTTCTTCACTTTCGACAAAGCGTGGATGTTACAACCCTTCAAGTTCCAAGCGTCTTCACTATATACAAGGTGTGGATGATACGAACTGGCAACTTCCAAGCTTCTTCAATAGTGTCAAAGTGTTGTGACATGAACCGCCAACAACCGAGCTACTTCACTGGTAGCAAGGTGAGGATACTACGAACTGCAAACATCCACGTTATTTAAATGGTGCTTAATAATGCGTGGGTAAATTGAGTGTCAATTTTCATTCAGTGGTGATAAGGTTAAGATTGTACGAAGAGACAAATCATGACTTAATTCATTGTTGATAAGTTGAACATTCTACGATTCTGCGAGCTTCCAATTTCAATCACTTTTGAAAAAATAACAACTACAAATCCCCTAGCTACATTCCACAAGTGATTAGGCTTTTATTGTTTGAAATTTCGAATTCCGATGTGCTTGCCTGGTGTTAGGACGTATATTTTACGAAACGAAAACTTCATTTTAGAATATGTTTAGAACAATTACTACATTTTCCTTTTTTACTTTTATTCCAACGTACTATTTTGATTGGTGAGGCTGTAAAACGTCTGTATGTGAACAGAAGTATGACGATCAATAAATTGTCAACGCACTTTAAAACATTCTTGTTCATGGACAATGCTTAGTAAAGATATATGAACAAGTTTACTTTTCTGTCTACCAGATCGTATGTTACTTGCATGTGGGTTTTTTTTAACCTGATGGTGCATCATGAAACAATAAGATATAATTTTATAATAACATATTGAAAAAATCTCTACGCCCTTATTCTGTTTAAAGATTGGAGCTTAATGGTATTTCTAAATTCAACTGTACTCACAGTATTCTACAAAATTTATCCTAGATAAATATGTTATAATTTGAAACTCTCTAATATTGCGATTGCGTTCTTTGTTTTCACTTCACCTGCAAGACTCACTTTTTTCCTCAAAATGTTCAATTTATTATGGATCCCAAAAATACGTTTCAGATTGGATTAACTCACATTTTTTTCGAGTCACACTCTTAAATGATACATTAACTCCACATACATATTCGTAAGAGTTTTTAAGAGTTGAAAGCATGTCTATTTTTAGTAACTAGACAATATACCCTAAAGAGTTGTGTTTTCTTGTAAGTAAACAGCACAAAACATTACATATGAATAAAATGAATAAATATGCTTTATATTGCAATGAAATAAGGTGTAAGTAAGCGATACTTTGTTTCGTAATGGATGTCTTTAGTGCCGAATCATTGCTGACTAGGTTTTCGCGTTTGATGTCCATTAACCAGAGCATTGCAATTGCTAAATGACTTGAGGAATAGTAAAGTGGTTAATGGGACTGATTAGATCATCTTTGAAGAGGTTGATTGTGAGATGCACAGGACTGCATGACGAAAGCATATTTGCAAGTTCGAACGAGTCTTAGCAGATGATGTATAGATGATTTGTAAGTCAATACATGTTGCAAGAACTTCATCTATACTAAAGTATTGCTTTCTTACTACTTACAACATCGCATTACATATTGTAAGTGTATATCACTTATTGTTTGCACAATTCAGAGACCAATCATCTTTACAACAACTTTCGTAGATATTTGAGAGTTCTTTGTTGACACCTGCACTCTCATTACGGAACAATAACGTGTATACATAGCTTAATTCAGTAACAAGCATGCGGATCAATCGCAACATTATGTAATCATATAACGTAATATATTTTGAAAACTGCATTTGTATCGCTTTTAAATAAATCGATAAAACTGATCGATGATATACAATGTAGTAGTAATCAGTATTTGCACATGCAGCTTCACCCGAACAAGTGAAAACTGTAGTAACTTAAATAAAGGAAAAGCCGCCTTAATATTATTGGTTAATAAGGAACTGATGCATCGTCTTCTGTTCATAACGTTCTAGAATTTGGTTCAGGATGAACTGGAATTAACAGTATGTATAAAGTTTACCAAAACACGTTTTTAAAAAGTTTATTAAAACTAAAATCATTAAACCATGAAATTATGTTTTGTTTCCTACTCCGGTTAAAACAAATATGTGACTGTGAACTACAGATTTTTTTTCTTTGCTTTTAAAACCATTTCATATTGGCTGTTCCTATAAAAGGATCTGTTTTTTCCTCAGGGAATCATGTTTTAGTTGTGGTATATACAATACGTTTATTTGAAAAATGAAAGAGCGGCTTCCGATTAGTGTACTTGGAGTTTACGTGGTCTAATAATAGATAATGATTTGAGGGGTATACTAATAATACTCGACGTTTGGCTTAATAAACGTTTTCAGGTGCAAATACTGATCATACTCTTAGTAGACATAAGCACATGATTGCGCATCTTTAATACTTGGGTTGTGTTGATTTTTGTTTCCATTGAATGCATGAACATAAATGAGAAATGCTATCCACACACATAAATATGCGTGTTTAAATGTATTGTTGTTATAAAGTGTACAGCAGGTTATATATTGATATATGCACATATTTTTTCGTTTCGTTTTCTTGTTCAACTCCGTTCCATTTTTTTAAAGAATTTAAGATATTTCTCTAACTCATGCTTTATTTAGACATGATATTTTGTTGTATTTGCAACTATATTGCCTTAATTTAAATTTTATTACAATGGTCCTTATTTAAAGATGCACTCTTACTCCCAAATAAGATTTACCAAAATTAATATCATTGTTCAATATACCAAAAGAATGAAGAAATGGCGAATAAAATGGATGTTATGAAGGATATCGAGTTCAATTTGAAAGAAAGGTACATAAAACACACTTTTCGACCTAATGAGACAATAGTAAATCACAATAAATCTTTTGTCATTCACCAATCATTTAATATTACTGCATACTAGTGTATTTTCTGTATCATTTTTTGTTTACGTTTTCAAGAAAAGTGTTGTTTTTGATAAAAAGTGAAATCCATGGTCGATGTTTGATGATGTTGGAGTCGGTAAAAAAGTAACCCACTGTCGATGTCGACTGTCTTTTGTTATAATGATTCTAAGTATTCTATTGCAGAAACAAATATTATCCATTAAGCTCGCAACACTGATTTCTTGCTTTCAGTTTTCTATTCTTTCTTTTTACAAAACTTAAATACGATTTAATCGGCAAAAGCTTTTGATCAGGTCCGACGATTCACTACAAGGCATTATCACTCCAGAGAATGGTCCTCGAATATTTCGACTATTGAATAACTTCTCATTGTTCGCTCTCTAACTTGAATACAATATATGACTATTCTACCTCACTTGATGATGATGTTCATGTGGATGTCATTTTAACTGATAATTAAAAAAACACACACTATTAATCACAATCAACAATTATGCATGTTAGCACATTGTTTGTGCTTTTTATCAATCAATAGGCACTCTAATTAGGCGATACATTTATTCTTGATTTCTTTGAATGAACATTTGTACCAGTGTAAACACGCAAAGACAGTGTTTCTGTGTATAATTGTGGTAAATAGCAATAATGTTATGAGCAATAAAATTAAGAAACATATATATTACTTCATTCATTTTCTCGAGCTAAATGACCTGTTCCTCCTGAACACATAAGCTCCCCCGGAGACTGTTAACATATACACAAATCAGAAGGAACACGTCTTGGAATAAACATAGAAAAATGGCAGTGATGTATCACTTAACAAAACAGTCTCAAGATATGTTTTATGCAACGATTACCTTTTAAAGTATCAGTATAAAGTCTCTAACCTAAGCAGTTTCAGTTCGACTGCCCAAGTATAACACTCTTTAGGCTGCTTATACCGATAAAACTGCATTTAAACTAAACCAAAAGTATCCACATTAAATATGTCGACTCTTAAGAACGCTTATTTAAATAAAAAAGCGTAACACTGTACCAAAAAGAATGATTGTCAACTGAGTTAAATAGTTTTGGTGAAACATTGTCAAAATGATTTGCAAATTAACATCATCATCAAGTATTGAAGTTAGAGAGCGACATACATGATTTAGGTCATCACTCGTACAAATCCAAGGCTCAATGTGCAATGTTTTTTTTTTACTTTGCTCGAGAGTGCATGTTAATAAGGAATATATTTAGATTTTTGGGCATGCGCCCAACTGCCTTAAAACGAGCACAGCGAAGTTTAAATAACCATATATATTTACCAAAGGGTTCATACAAGCAATGGTTATACTAGCATACATGGATAGAGGTGCACTTTCGATAGCTGATAAAAATGTCAACTGAAAAATCCACACTTAATGTTAAACTTCTATTAATACACTTGATTGAAATGGGATGGTAAAGTAAACACTTCACGAACAACTATGACTGCGATATTTAAAAGTAATATAAGCCCGAAGGTATACACTTTGAAGGCAATAAATTACGTTGGCGACGCCACTGCCTCTTATTTGCTTTTACCATCTCACTCTTATCCAGCCGATCTGCATTTGCTATTTCATTCTCCATTACTATAATACACATTTTATATACTACTGCCTAAACTCGACTTCCTCGAGATGAAATAGATTCCTATTTATGAACAGCCAAACATGAAACCGTTTGAAATAGCCCTTAAACGGATGAGGAATTGTGGAGTTTAGTTGGTGACCTAATAAATATAATACTATAGTACCTGCTACATGATACGCAAATACGTGCGATTTTTAATATTATCATGATAATTATTTTTCAGATCCTTTTATCAGTTTTATTGAAAAAAAGCATAATTTTAGAAAATGTATTAGGTTTTATGGTTGACTCGTCCATTCGTTGTAAGCTCTATTGTCTCAATGGAACCGTTTGTTTAAAGGTAAACTAGACTATGTAATCAACATGATTATAGAATAAAATGTTAAAGGTATCCATTGCAAAGCACAACAAGATTAAATTATATTTAGAACTAAGACACTAATGTAGTTATCAAAATACTAAACTGGACATGTACATGATGTGTAATTCGATGTTTTATTAAACCCGTAGGAGGTAAGGGAAGTTAGTGTTTGGCTAGAACTCATTAGCTATTTAGAGACTTTGATCGTTGGGGATATAAATGTACTAAGCATTCAACTTCAATGCATAACATCACGGATGTCTCTTCGGGTTTGCAGTAAGCCCGACTGCTGCGAATCACCCTTTTTTAAATGTAAACCCACTTACTTCCCGAAACAATCCGCCCAAACCCAGCCTCCTCCCATACCTCTGCCCAGGATTAAGGTAAAACGCTGATTCCTGTATTAGGCTATTTTCATTTTTAAAACTCCTGACTTACCTCAACAAGGGCGTTGATCAAAGCCAAACAATAAGTTATTAACATAAAATAGTACATATTTTCGTGCAACATTACAAATCAAATAAAAAGCGCATTTGCTTGTAAGGCCCTTCCGAATCATTTATCGGGCTCGAAACCCAGACCCCTGCCCATCCCACCCCTACGTCGCAGAAAAAAATGCTTATTCGTGAATAAGGCTATTTTCGTTTTCAAAAGGAGCGTTATTTACATTCAAACTAAAAGTTAATAGCTCGAACTACTTCATATTTTACAGCTCAACTTCATATCAAATATAAAAGGGAAATAGTAAGCACAAACCAAATTATTTTTCGTTTATCATTAGTCTTAAACTTGCAAACCAGAAATTAAAACAAACAAATGCCAACCAATAAAACGAAACCAGTTATGACAAAAAGTTTTAAAAAATGCCTGTATAATACCATGAAGATGTTAAAGCCAAACAAAATAACGCTTTGTTTGAGGTTTAATTAGTTATATGATATTTGCAGTTTATTTGATTCTTTAAAGTAAAGAGCATTAAAGAAAACGCGTCCTCGCTTTCATTCACTTGACCTTAGTCGGATAGACACCTAGTGAACGTATCCATGACTCCTTGTCTACACTATGCCAACATAAGGCCTCAAGAGTTCGATAGGTCTAATTTGCGAAACCTTACAAGGACATGTTTTATGAATATGTCTTGACGATTCATTTTATTTTGGAGGAATATCAATATACTTATCAAGACACACGTGTTGTTTTCACAAATCTTTAATTTGACCGTTGTTTAATACAATATAGGTAGAAAATGGGGTTGCCGGACCTAATAAAAAATTGGTTTTAAAAATTAATTTAACAAGTTCAAGTTCAAGTTCAAGAAATTCGTAAGTTAGTGGGCTTTTTTGGAGCTTACTAACATAATGTTTTGACCGAGTTGAATGCATTTGTTTGACGAGTGTCAGATTCCATTTCATCACTTTTGTTTCGGTAAATATAAACAAAAGGATATGTTCGTTTTAACTGCGCAGATAAAGATCCAAATATCACATACTGACATAGAAATACCTTTTTACGCACTACAACGTTAAAGAAAACAAACAAATGCCAACCAATAAAACGAAACCAGTTATGACAAAAAGTTTTAAAAAATGCCTGTATAATACCATGAAGATGTTAAAGCCAAACAAAATAACGCTTTGTTTGAGGTTTAATTAGTTATATGATATTTGCAGTTTTTATTTGATGCTTTAAAGTAAAGAGCATTAAAGAAAACGCGTCCTCGCTTTTATTCACTTGACTTTAGTCGGATAGACACCTAGTGAACGTATCCATGACTCCTTGTCTACACTATGCCAACATAAGGCCTCAAGAGTTCGATAGGTCTAATTTGCGAAACCTTACAAGGACATGTTTTATGAATATGTCTTGACGATTCATTTTATTTTGGAGGAATATCAATATACTTATCAAGAAACACGTGCTATTTTCACAAATCTTTAATTTGACCGTTGTTTCATACAATATAGGTAGAAAATGGGGTTGCCGGACCTAATAAAAAATTGGTTTTAAAAATTAATTTAACAAGTTCAAGTTCAAGTTCAAAAAATTCGTAAGTTATTGGGCTTTTTTGGAGCTTACTAACATAATTTTCTGACCGAGTTGAATGCGTTCGTTTGACGAGTGTCAGATTCTATTTCATCACATTTGTTTCGGTAAAGATAAACAAAAGGAATATGATATAGAAATACCTTTTTACGCACAACAACGTTAAAAGAAAATTAATACCAAAACAGTTTGAATTGATAAGCAGAATTTATACTGAGATGAAAACCATTATCAATACTTAACTTTAATTTAGTAAATGTTGTTTTTATGAAAATAAAAGGAAATATCACATATCTAAGGAATGGAATGGAAATAAACAACTTTATTTATCCTTATTCAAATAAAGCTTTATCATGAAAACAAATGAGAACAAAACGTATGATTTGCTGGACTATAACCTTTTGGTTTCATTAATACCAATATAAAGTCCAATCCCACCGGAAATGGTAATGCACGACTGAATTTGAGATTTATTCTCAGAAATATAATTATTTAAATGCTAAAAAATCTCATTCACATAATTTGGTTTAATCATAAAACTATGCCAAAACCTTTTATTTGTAATAAATACAGCAATGCTCGTCTTAAATTATTCGGAAATAGCAATTTCGCAATAAGATAAAGAATTGCACTTTTAAGTTTAAAACAGATGATTAGTGAATGTAGGCCCAAAAGCCTAAAATGAAATCAAAGTACTGTTTAAAGCACAGTCATGGACACGAAACAAACACCAATCCAAAAATATATGACAACATGTATCTTATCGGCGTTGGATTATGTTAGGGTTTCCGTCTTGCGACATATCAGAACATAAAGAAAGACGAGCCTTTTGGAAATATTAACAATAGATTTAAAATGTTTTACGGCGTATGTCGTGATGACCTCTGCTTTTGTTAATAATTAAATTAATATAGTATAGATACCTTACGCTAACTGCAAATTAATTTAACGTTTTAAGTTGTTTTTTTATGAAGATGTATCAAACTCCTTATCTTCTTTTAAATTATATGTTTTCTGTTCACATACATCGTCGAAGTATTGACAAATAATCGAACAAATATCGCCACTGAAGATACCTGTGTATCTACACGAATCGAAATTGTCCTTATTCTACTTTCACTTCAAGTAAACTGATGATTTTGAAATCAGTGTAATATGAAGTCACCAGCCATGCCGAATTGATAATATTTAAAGCTGATGTATTATGAAATTGTCCTGTGTATAATCTTCATTAACCCCCCCCCCCATCAACACAGTGAAACGGGATGTTCTATGCAAACATGGTTTATCTTCAGGGGTTCATCATCTTGTTTCAATTTAGCTAAAAATGATCTGTATGTTTTATATATACGTTTTATATCATTTATATTTAGTAGTAGCAGTAGAAGAAGTAGATGTAGTAGTAGTAGTAGTAGTAGTAGTAGTAGTAGTAGTAGTAGTAGTAGTAGTAGTAGTAGTAGTAGTAGTAGTAGTAGTAGTAGTAGTAGTAGAAGTAGTAGTAGTAGTAGTAGTAGTAGTAGTAGTAGTAGTAGTAGTAGTAGTAGTAGTAGTAGTAGTAGAAGTAGTAGTAGTAGTTGTAGTAGTAGTAGTAGTAGTAGTAGTAGTAGTAGTAGTAGTAGTAGTAGTAGTAGTAGTAGAAGTAGTAGTAGTAGTAGTAGTAGTAGTAGTAGTAGTAGTAGTAGTAGTAGTAGTAGTAGTAGAAATAGTAGTAGTAGTAGTAGTAGTAGTAGTAGTAGTAGTAGTAGTAGTAGTAGTAGTAGTAGTAGAAGTAATAGTAGTAGTAGTAGTAGTAGTAGTAGTAGTAGTAGTAGTAGTAGTAGTAGTAGTAGTAGTAGTAGTAGTAGTAGTAGTAGTAGTAGTAGTAGTAGTAGTAGTAGTAGTAGTAGTAGTAGTAGTAGTAGTAGTAGTAGTAGAATATGATATTACAATGAACACTACAGGTATACGCCCAGAGCCAGTTATCAGTAATGTTTAAAGGCTGAGTTTGCGACTGAGACTCAGAAATGGAAATTATCAAGCGTAAGAATTTGCAATAGGTTTTATAAAAACACTTTACAAAAAGCTTGAAATTGTCACATTTACAGCAATGTTTGTTTGAAATTCTTCATAAATAACCCATAACTTGACTTAAGATTTGCACTGTTAAAGTATGATACAATTATGAAAAAAGCGTCCTTGTCAAATGTTGGTGTAACCGTCTGGTTTTATCTATTTCACTTTCCTTTAACATCAAAACAGGGCTAAAGAAATAATACATGAGCATCAATATCAAATGGTAAAAACGTAAACAAAACAAAAAATATAATAAAATACTGAATGTGTTCCGTTTGAAAATATTAACACAAAGTTGAACATGTATTAGGGCATATATGTCTGGGTTAATTCCGATTTCATTTTAAAGCAAAACAATAGAATAACAATTGAATAACACTTAGTTTAGATTTACCTGTTTTTAGTCAAATGTTCTTGTGTTCACATCATTCGCGGTACTGACTGATTACACAGTCGAACACATTATAAAACACGAATCTATTGAAAGTGAAACTGTAATAGTGATTTTTATGCGATACAAATATATAAGCATACTTTGTGTTTATCTCGAGAGTGCTTGAAACTTAAACAAACAAATCGCGAGGAGGACATAAATCGAGTAGGCATGACCCAAGCAAAAAGAAGTAAAATATGTATATATAAATATATATCTAAAATCATTCAATATATATATAATATCATTCCAAATACCATATACGTCGAACATGTTTTACTCTTTTCTCATAAAAAACAACAACATATTTTGTCAATTCTCTTAAAACATCTAATTGAGAGTAACAGAGCAGGATATAAACGTGTAAAGCTGCTCAAACATATTTCGTTGTCCTTAATTGTCTGAGGCATAGCTAATGAAAATAAATAAACATCACACAACATCTCATAATCTATGAAACAATGCGTTTATAAAATGATAAATCAACGTGAAAAACTGAATCTTGCTTTTCTATATTTTGATAAAATGAGTTAAGATCGTGAATTTACTTTTTTAAATTCTTACAATCTGGTTGATGCTTTCGTCACGGTTTTAATATGTATTCAAACTGTTGTACTCAATAAAGCATGAACAACAGTAACAAAAACATTGCCAAAACGAATATCGTACATATGTTTATTTAAGACAAGGGACGGTATTTAAAATATGTATGTGGTATGTTTCTGTTGTTATGAATGTGGTATGTTGCTGATGCTTTATATGCGATATGTTACTGCTGATATGCATGTGGTGTGTTTCTGTTGCTGTGTATGTTGTATGTTTTTGATGCTTTTTATGTGGTATGTTACTGCTGATATGTATGTGGTATGTTTCTGTTGTTGTGTATGTGGTATGCTGTTGATGCTTTATATGCGGTATGTTATTGCTGATATGCATGTGGTGTGTTTTTGTTGCTGTGTATGTTGAATGTTTTTGTTTTTTGATGTTTTGTATGCGGTATGTTACTGCTGATTTGTATGTTGTATGATTCTGTTGTTGTGTATGTGGTAAGCTGTTGATGCTTTGTATGCGGTATAATACGGCTGATTTGTATTTGGTATGTTTCTGTTGTGATATATGTGGTATAGAGCCGTTTTTATATGTGGTGTGTATCTTGTAATATGTATGTGATAAGTACCTGCTGTTTAGTTTGCTGTATGTTAATGCCGTTTTGTTTGTGGTATGTTACAGCTTATTTGTATGGTGTATGTTTCTGTGCTTTTGTATATCGTATGTGACTGCTTATTTGTATGTGGTATATTTCTGTTGTTTTGTATAAGGTATGTTACTGCTGATTTGTATGTTGTATGTCTTATTTATTTTGTATGTTATATGCTACTGCTGATTTGTAAGTGGTAAATTTCTGTATTTTTGTATGTGGTATGTTTCTACGTATCAGTATGTGGTAGGTAGTTGCTGATTTGTATGTGATATGCTTATGTTGTTTTGTTTGAGGTATATTACTGCTGATTTGTAGGTATTATGTTTCTGTTGTTTTATATGCAGTATGACTCCTTTATTCTGTATGTGGTATGATTCTGTTGTTTTGTATTTGGTATGTTACTGCTGATTTGTATGTGGTATGTTTCGGCTGATTTGTATGTGGTATGTTTCTGTTGTTTTGTATTTGGTATGTTACTGCTGATATGTATGTAAAATGTTTCTTCTATTATATATGTGGTACGTCTTTGCTGATTTGTATGTGGTATATTTCTGTTGTTTTGTATGTGGTACGTCTCTGTGGTATGTCCCTGCTGATTTGTATGTGGGCTTGTTCTGTAATTTTGTATGTGGCATGTCTGTATTGTTTTTTTAATGGTTTCTAACTGCTGATTTGTATGTGGCATGCTTCTCTGTTTTGTATTTGGTATGTTTCTGCTGATTTATATCTGGTATGTGTCTGCTGATTGGTAGGTAGTATGTTACTGCTGATTTATATGTGGTATGTGTCTGCTGATTGGTATATAGTATGATTCTGCTGTTTTGTATGTTATGTGTTACTGCTGATTTATATGTGGTATGATTATGTTGTCTTGTAAGTGATATGATTATTTTGTGTTGTATATGGGATGTATATATATTATTTTGTATGTGTTACACTTATGTTGTGTTGTATATCTTATGTCCATGCTGTTTTGTATGTGACAGGTATCTGTTGTTTTGTATGTTGTTTGTTACTGCTGATTTGTATGTGTTATATTTCCGTTGTTTTGTATGTGGTAAGTAACCGCTTATTAGTACGTGATATATTTATATTGCTTTTTATGTGGTATGAAACTGTTGATTTGTATGTGACATATCTCTTTTGTTGCTATTTTTTATGTGGTATGTTTCTGTTTTTATGTGTTATGTTTCTTCTGATATGTATGTGGTATGTTTCTGTTGTTTTGTATGTGGTATGTCTCTGCTGATTTATATGCGGTATGTTTCTGTATTATTGTATTTGTTATGTATATGTTTTTGTAAGTGGTATGAAACTGCTGATTCGTATACGGTGTGTCTCTGCTGATTTGCATGTGGTTTGTATCTGTTGTTGTGTATGTGGTATGTTGTTGATGCTGTGTATGTGGTATTTTGTGGATGCTTTGTATGCGGTCTGTTACTGCTGATTTGTATGTGGTATGTTTCTGTTATGATATATGTGGTATGTAGCAGTATGTCTCTTGTAATTTGTATATGGTATGAACCTGCTGTTTTGTGTTTGGTATGTAAATAGCGTTCTGTATATGGCATGTTACTACTAATTTGTATGTTATATGATTCTGTGCTATTGTATAGGGTATGGAACTGCTTTTTTTGCATGTGGTATGTCTCTTGTAAATTGTATGTGATATGAAACGGTTGTTTTGTTTTTCCTATATTCATGTCGCTTTGTATATGGTATGTTAGTGCTCATTTGTATGTGGTATGTTTCTGATGATTTATATGTTGTATGTCTCTTTTATTTTGTATTTGATATGCTACTGCTGATATATATGTGATATGTGTTTGTTTTTGTGTGTGGTATGTCTCTGCCTATTTGCTTGTGGAAGGTAGTTGCTTATTTGTATGTGATATGCTTATGATGTTTTGTATGTAGGATGTAACTTCTGATTTGTAGGTGATATGTTTGTTGTTTTGTATGCGGTACGTCTCTATTATTCTATATTTGATAAGTTACTTCTGATTTGTTTGTGGTACGTAACCGGTGATTTGTATGTGGTATGTCTCGTTTATTGTGTATGTGGTATGTAACTTCTGTTTTTTTACTTGGTTTATTTTTGTTGTTCTGTATGATGTCTGTTACTGCTGAATTCTATGTGGTATGTCTTTGTTATTTTGTAAGTGGTAAGTAAATGCCGATTTGTATGGGGTATGTTTCTTTTACTTTTTATGTCATATGCTTATGCTGATTTTTATGTTGTATGTCTCTGTTGTTTTGTATGAGGTCCGTCTCTGCTGATTTGTATTTGATATTTTTCTGTTGTTCTGTATGTTGTATGTAACTTCTGATTTGTATGTGGTATATCTCTTGTATTTTGTATGTTGTATGTAACTGCTGATTTGGTATATGTTATGTATTTGTTATTGTGCATGTGTGTATGTGTCTGTTGGGTTGTATTAAGATTGTGTCTGTTAGTTTGTTTGTGGTTTATAACTGCTAATTTGTATTAGGTATGTTATTGCATATTTGTATATGGTGTATAACTGCTGGTTTATATGTGTTATGTTTCTGTTATTCTATATGTGGTATGTTTATGCTGATCAGTTGTTTACTTTCTCAAATTTAAACTATATTTCGTTTTACCCAAAGCTACAGCGTCCTTAGACATGTTGGTCGTTGTAACTAATAAACAATATATTTGCCTTTATCAATTTACGAGTCATCGATATCGCCTCATTTGTTCTCATGTTTGGCATATGTTCATGCTATTGTTATGAATATCATTCTTTAGTCCCGATAGTCTTCTCGTTTCAAGGAAGTACACTTTGGGTGCGGAAGTTTGCGGGTTCAACCCTTGGCTGGGCCATATTAAATATTATCTTTTTTTCTGATTTAAAAATGAAGAATTGTATTTGGAATGCATGGGCAATATATTGAAGTTTGATGATGGTATTGTTAAAAGTATTGGATCATTTGTAAAAATGATATTCCCTCAAAACAAATGGTTGAATACAACGTTTAATTAAAGCATATGGTGGGAAAAACCTAGTAGGAAGAGGAGGGGGAGGAGGAGGATGAGGAGGAGTAATAATAGCAGTAGCAGTAGTAGGGAGGGGGTGTGCTGCCAGCATTTGTCACATGACCAGAAACACACGTCCAGTATGCAATATTATGTTAGTGCTTTTTTGAAAAGTAAATAGCTCAACGGGCTCTGATTGCGAAATCTTGAGTGAAACAACAATTTTTGTATCGTATCATTTAATTATGTTTTGGACTACTGACACTAACCGCTTTACTGTGTTATACTAATTAAAAGATATAAATCGGTAATATTTTAAACTGAATTATTTGATAAAATGACACATGTCGAATTTGTCCCAGTTGAGCGGATGTAAAACATGTCACGTTGTAAAACACATATTTATTCCTTCTTGTACCTCCTTATGTGTCGGTTTGTCCTTTATGCAGGATAATTGTTAACAGTTATGCCGGTAGTTGTAAATGTTTATATACTATATATTTAATGGTATTATTTACACTGTTATTGTCTCCTGTAACCATTCGTCAGAAAAAATGCTCTGCGATACCGGATCTGACAAGTGTCGGTCACAATAAAACAATGTTGAGTTTATATTTGGTTTATCTACACGCCGTCTAGTTGAACAAAAAAAAAAACGCAAAAAGAGTAAATCATAAACAAAATATGTGGCCTAAATTGATTTCATCTTGCGTTATCTTTCAGTTTTCAAACGTATTTAAAACTTCATTAAATCAAAATAATGTCCCCGTATCAGTACAAGTTAGGTTTGTGATAAAGGCCTAACAATGCAAACAAGGATATAAGATATTCAACAAAATACCCTAATATCATTGTATTTGTTTAAGTGATGTATTTATTAAGTAACATAACATAATGTTTATTGTAGTACAAGGCCTCCGGCCCAAAATACAAATATCAGAGAATTACATAATAGTGGTGACAGAGTTATGCATATATAAGTAGTATAAATATAAAACTGTATAATACAAATATATCAGGAAAATATAACTATGATAGAAAATATCGATCACGAATGAATTCCTCTCGAATAGCAAAAGCCTTTGCAATATAGTGTGCAACCAATATAACACTTCGCATATTGTAGTCTGATAATAGTTTGTAAAACAAGTGAAGGGTTATCATTCTATTTTCAAGTTGGTCATACAAGTACGTTTGTCTAACATCATTATACAACGGACAGAGTAATAAAAAGTGGTATTCATCCTCTATAACATAGACATTTCGTTTCAAACAATAAGGACAAAACCTGAAGTCCCGATCAATGTTATCGTGTCGGCCTTTTTCAATTTGCAATACGTGACTAGAGCAACGGAAATTAGAAAATGTCTTTTTCAATATGAATGGTAGATCCATGGAAAGGTATCTTTCTGGGTTTAAAAGACTTTTATAATGTCTGTAGTGCAGCGCTTTCGGAGAAGAATCAACAAATCCCTGCATCTTCTGCATTGCACAGTCTTTAAGTCTGCTTTTAAATAGCACAATAAAGTTTGTTATATTTACTACTTCGCCAGCGATCCATGCAAAACCGAAACCATGTTCGAATAAAAGTATTTTCACTCCTGTGGCCCATGTTGTCTTGCCAGCACCGTCTAACTCGCGAAGCATTAGATAACAGTTTTTAGGGTACCTATAGTTAGGCATGCTTATCAGTTTTGTCCAATACTTTACACAACGAGTCATATTTATCACATTTAAAGGAAGTCTTCCACACTCGCTCAACGCTAAACAGTTAGAAACATTTCTATTTAGACATGCTATATATTTACAAAAGCTTGTATGTACACGTTCGCCATTTCAATATGACAATATCCCCATAACTCAGATGAATAACACAATGTAGGTGCAACTATCGAATCAAACAGTTTGAATGCATCCTTCAACTGAAAGTATCCAAAACGTTTCTGAAACGCATATATATTTGACACTGCCTTCGTAGCCTGCAGTCTAAGTGTATCTTGAGTTTTAGTCCATGATAATGTAGGCGTAAAAAACGCCCCGAGATACTTATAACATGAAACTACGTCAACTTGGTTTCCGTTATAGTACCATTTTTCATATGCTCTAAGTTGTCCACCTCGCCTGAATACCATAACCTTGGATTTGTCAATGTTGATTTTCATCCCAGTTATGTTACAAAACTCTTCAATGTAATTTATTTGTCTCTGTAAATTTTGTTTTGTGTCTGCAACACCTGCTACGTCATCAGCAAACATGAAAGCATACATATCATCAATGTTGTCATTTATGTAAATTCCAGACTCGCCTTTCAGCTTTAGGAACTCGACTAGATCATTAATAAACAATGAAAAAATCATCGGAGAACTTACACAGCCCTGTTTTGTGCCTATTGAACATTTAAAGTACCGCGTCAGTCCGTTTTTAACCTTTTCACATGATTTCAAGTTCCTGTACATACACTGAAATATATCAGGAATTTACTGTTCTCTTGTATGCCTTTTCTTGATAAGCTTCTCCATAAGTTCTCGTGTATACAGGAGTCAAGGGCCTTGAAAAAATCGATATAAAAAACGTACATTCTCCCCTTCTTTCGACACAAGTATTTTTGAATAACAGCATGTAAATTAAAAATATTGTCTATTGTCGAGTATTTCTTTCGAAACCCAGCCTGAGATTCGCTCACAACCCTGTTATCTTCACACCACCGTGATAGTCTCTTATTCAAAATATTGGTAAATATTTTTCTTATGCTTGAAATAAGCGAAATCGCCCTGTAATTATTTGGCTCGTCCTTAGACCCCTTTTTGTGCAACGGTACAATGATACTCTCGCTCCATTCAATAGGGAATACACAGCTATCGTATATATTGTTAAATAATTCCCGTAAATACGGTAAAATAATTCCACTGGTATTCTTAAACATTTCTATGCATAATCCGTCATTTCCAGGGCTACAATCTTTTTTTAACGTAGATATACCTAATAGTATTTCATCGTTAGTTATCTCCCTTTCTAGTTCATTTGCATTTATATCACGTGCAAGCTCCTCAAACGCGTTTTGTTCATCTTGTGTGTAAACAATATTTGTTTCACTATAATTATAAGTCTGAAAAGTATTCTACCCATGTTTCAGGTGATATATTGTTATCTTTTACAACATTTATTTTATTCGATTTCTTAACTTGCCGCCAGAACTCTTTCGGGTTGTTTTGAGAGTCAATCAGTTTTTCTCTGTTAGATCTCTCCGCTGCCTCCTTTTTTGATCTGCATATATTTTTAAATGCATTTCTAGCGTCAATATACTTTTGTAAATCTTCACTATTGTTCGATATTCGATAACGACGTAAAAGTTTGTATTTTGTCTGTTTAGCCGTATCACAAGCTTTGCACCACCAGTCCGGCTGCTCGTTTTCAACAGTCATACGCGAAGACCCATTTTGCCTAACACACATGTCTTCACCAGCGTTTTTGAATACATCTATAAATGCACTTAGCTTATCAACAGGATTTGTTGTTACTACACTATTTACGAACGATTCGTATAATGTTGAAAATTTACTCATAAAGTTATCTTTACACTCGTCGCGCCATATGTACTTAACGTACTTACAAATCTGGTCGCCTTCGTCATAACACTGTAGTCTAAACGTGTTGGTTTTCAATGTACAATAGAGCGGGAAATGATCGGAAAAATCTGCTACATCGACACCAAAGTCACAAAAATGCTCAAATAATTCAGTTGAAGCAACAATATAATCGACCACACTTTTTCCGTTATTAGCCATACAAGTGAAATTTTCCTCCTTGTCATCAAAGAGACGACCATTTAATAAATGCACGTCATGGGTACAGCATAATTCAATAAGTGATAACCCAAATTTGTTTAACACTAAGTCTTTTGTGCTACGCGGTAAACAAAACTCATCTCCAGGATAGTCTGTTTTTGTATTATAAATATAGTCAACATTGTCTTGTGGAATGAAGTCAATTATATCTTTTACACGTGCATTTAAGTCTCCGGCTAATAATAATAATGTATCCGGAAAGTCTGATTTAATAAGTGTAAGTTTATCATTTAGTAAGGAAATCCCGTCATTTTCATCATTTTCATAAATGACTGAACCCTCCGGTGATACATATGTAAATATCATTATAAGGTCTTTTTGCAAGCAAAGTAAATCCTTTTTCACATACAAAACGATACAGTCCTTAAACTCTTCATATATTCTCGTGATCATTTCAGTTTGACAAAAAGTTTCATTAAGTATCACTAGTACACCGCCTGAATTACGGATACTACCTTTTCGTTGGGTTCTAATACTCTCAAAAACTGAATAACCACTCAAAATATCATTAAACTACCACTACAAGTTTATCATGTTTGAAGTGAGCGCGTTTCCTCTCTGCAATGCATTGTTTGAAGAAAGGATACAACCCCGACCTCGCCCGCGCAATTCTAGGTGGTAAATCTTCGCCGATCCTGAAATCGAGTTCAACCTCGCGTCGCTTCTCCCGGAAGGCCGACAGTACCCGATCACGGTCTTGAAGAAGTGCGAAACGCACAATAATTGGGCGGCTTCCGGTTCTTGACGGTATCCGGAACGCGTCATCAAATAGGATTGATCCCGCATTTAAGTTTAATTGCTCAGTTAAAATTGACCTTAATTTATCTAATATAATAGATCTAGTTTCGTTTTGATCTTCTGGTATATTGAAAACCTTCAGATTATTCCGTTTTGCTTGAGTTTCAAGTTGTTCCTGTTTGTTTTGATATGTTGAAGAACTGAGTTCAACTTGGTTTAAACGCTCAGAGAGATTATTAACAGAAAGCACTAGGCTATCATTTTGTTTCTTTAATTCCCTGTTTTCCGCTTTTAACTCGCTAACTTTTTGTTCCAATGTATCAAATTTGGTGTTGATTTGTTTTACATCCTGACGTATCTCTAGTAGTAGCAGGCCTACGTTCAAGTCCCCGAGGTCACCACGGTTGCCGCTGATATCCGTCTCCGGGTTGTCAGTATCCGAGATCCCCGCTGGATCCCGGAAGTCGACAGGTAGAAGCATGTCTTTTAAGGTCATTTGGCTACTAGACCTCAAGGATGCGCGTGACGACCGGGTCTGCGACGAAGATATTTCCACTTCCGGGCCGATAGCCTCATTACGATCTCGTGCTGTGTTGCCGCTGCGACCTGCTTTTGGGGTCCGGGATGTGGTTCTACACATTGTGCCAACAGCAGATAAAAGAGCACCAACCTTATGCCTAATGACAGACCATCTTTATATACGATTAAAAACAAGAGGGTCATGATGGCCCTTAATCGCTCACCTGAGTGAAAGCTTTAAACCTTTGTTTTTTTATGAGAATGAATGAGTTTATTGGTCTTTGGCAATGCAGCTAGGGATTCAACTATAACCGAATATTGTCAAATGATGTAGTGGTTAAGGCCATCAAGGAAAACATTGATAATTGTTTGCAAAACTGCACACTTGGTCTAAATTTCATTGCCATAGCTTCAATAATTAGAAACAAGGTCAAAAGGTCACAATAAATGTCATACAAGGACATCATTGATTATTGTTTTCAAAACTGCACAAATGGTCCAATTATTTTTAATGAAGCTTCATCAATAAGAATACAGGTCAAACGGAGTGGAGCCAGCTTTGACCAAAGGGGTATAATTTTAACAACTTGGTAGAGGGCCATAATATGATGCTATATAACAAATATCAAAGGTCTGGGCCACGTGGTTTGAGAAAAGAAGATATTCAAATATTTCCCTATATTAGGAAACTGTATGATGTTGCACACACATTTTCATTGGTCGGGGTCTAGCGGTTTCAGAAAGAAAAGTTTTTCTTATATAAGTCTATAGTAATATTGTTGCCACCGTGACTTGGCTCCTTTGAACCCAGGGGCACGATTTGAACAAACTCGATAGTGGACCATTTAATGATGCTACATACAAAAGTGTCTGGGCCTAGCGGGTTCAGACAATAAGATTTTTAAACATTTACCTATATAGATTTAAAGGAAACTACATATGGTAATTATATAAGGCTATATGAACTGCCAATTTCCAAGTTACTGGTGATAATACTGGATAATATGAAATGCCGACTTCCGAAAAATCTTGCAACGATTACCACACGTCTCTCATTTACTTTACAAACACAATACTTAATTAATTGGTTACACTGTAGAACATGAGAACTTCCCGTTGATCATTTATTATTGGTCACTGTAATCATAGATAAACAAAACTTTTCTTGCATACCCGATTGATATTTACTACTGGTTATCAAGTCCTGATAAATCTGATAGTACATCATGAACTAGTTAGGCTTATTTTACAAAAAAAACCATAAGCTTTTTAATTTAAGCTATATTAAGTAAGAATTAAAACAGTGTGATTGAAGTATAATGCATTATAAAATATTTCCACAATATTACACACAAATACAAAAAAAGAGTCAAATGTTGAATGTGAAGAGTGAGGTCAAATTTCGGAGCATTATGTCATAAATACGCCTAGAGTTACAAAGTTTCCTGTTTCCAAATAGGCCCCTAAATTTACTGAAATTCCAATTGTTTTCCCCTCAAAATATTAACACAACTATTGACTAATAAATTTTGTACTTAAGTGTATACATGTTGTTGTTTTTTATTACACTCATGATTTTTGTTTAGAAAAATACACAACACATGCAAGTATCAAAGAGTTACCAAGGATGAAATAAATGTATATAATATATTTCAGATATATCACAAAAACGTTTTTAGGTGAAGAAAACTACAAATTAATGATTAACATGCTCAGTACACGATTCTGTTGAAATTTTTAAACATATCAATACAATATAACTTACAAGTAATCCTGTCACGAACCTCTGCTAAAAGTGAAAACCGATAAAAATTTGGTCGCACCGAAACGTTACAACTGTTATAAGTTTTAATTAGAAACGAAAATTGATACATGGAAATATATAGGTTAGCTAATATATATGTTAGATAAATGAATGAGCCTAACAAGGGTACATATTTCATAGATAGGTCGACGAGGTGTCTATCAGATTAAGACCAAGTGAACTAAAGCGAGGATTTTTGTCTTCATTTTTGTTCATATTTGCAGCTCAATGAAATACAATATATCGGAAAAAAACATTTGTTTTGCTTGGCTGTTGCACGAACTATTCATCCGTTAGATTCTCATTCCTGACAATCATTCGATAATTAGAGATTAATATATGGCCGCGCGGGGCCAATGAGTGATAATAGCCCCAGCATGTGGATAATGGCCCGAGGGCTTTAGCCCGAGGGCCATTATCGATATGCCGGGGCTATTATCACTCATTGGCCCCGCGCGGCCATATATTGAACTGTTTAATACACATGTTTTGACTCAAGTATTCAGTAGTCTGTCGATATGCCGATACTGGAAAAGCAAATTGAAATAAAATACATGTAGCACACATTTATTTCACAGGAAGTGAAGATAAAAGAACATTTTTCAACCCAAAAACATGTGAAATAAAAACAATATAATAATAACAGTGGATGAATGGAATAAAAGATGTATGCAGAATAACTTTGTTCACTCATTCCAGCTTAAGCCTACAACTTAAGGAGGCAGTACCAGTTATGCATGCATACTGTATGGTTCCTAATTTCTCAAATGAATGCTGATAGGCCCATTAAAGGTGCAGCCATTAAACAGTGACTGAGTGTCCTTCATAATTTTTTGCAGGGTCAGTGTTCCACCTGGGCTTTGTTTAATGGGAAGGTCTAAAACTTGTTCAGCTTCATCACGTGTTGGTTTTCTTACAGGAATCTCTTCATATGTGTGGATGGAGGATAGGGCTTGCTCAATTTCCTGGGATGCTGCTACAAGTTCCTGATTGTCATCATCATCAAATTCCTCCATGTTAGTAACTGGTTCTGGTTCTGGATTTGTCACTGGTTCTTTTCTCTTACACATGTGAAGAATATTGGACATGTTTTGCTGCTTTTCTATATTGTTTGTATGGTAATGATTTAGAGACATCAGATTTTTGTGACCAGTCAGCTGAGCCACCTCAGTGGGGAAACAACCGGCATCCAGCAAATTTGTAATGCATGTTTTCTTGCAGAGTGATTAACATGCCTAGACTGAAATCCAGCCTGCTCACTCATGGTTTTGGCCAGTTGTCCCAATTTATTTTTTCCCAGGTTTTGGTTGATGAACCAGAGATCATTTGATTCTGTTCCCTTTCCAAAATTTGGATTCAGGGCTACATAAAACCTTGTTTCTGGGGCGGAACATCTGAGGTGGTCTCTTTTCCTTGTAAAGCTGATATAACCTTACAGGGCAGTTTGGGTCTCCTGCACATAATTTTAAAACACATTTAGAGTACTCAATCACATATTTATTTCTTTTTTACAAAATCAACATTTGAATTCTTATTTTAAATGGATTTTAGTTTAAAAAGTTTTGCTAATAACTGCAATAAATGAACATCATCTGTTAACAATAGAAAAAATAACCTTTTTATAACAATGCTATTTTTACTTGGTTACCTGGCTGTTCAAAGAGCTTAGGTACATATTGCCTGTGGTCACCAGCAACTCCGTTTCTTGTTTTTGTCGCCCTCTCCGTGAAGGCCAAGTAACTCACACCATCGGAGGTCTGGCTTAATTCCAAGTCCCCCACAACATGGTCAAGTGCTCCTGTCTTCCTCGCAATCCAAGGTGCATGGTGTTGTTAAGCCAAATGGTATTTGTGAGGGAAATTGGAGAGGCTGTAATTAATTCGAAATTTATACCATTTGAAACAATTACACAGTTAAAATGTGCTTGATTATTATGTTGTATAATGTTCTCTACTGTTTAACAATGTACTGCACTGTAAACTCACTCTAAATGCATATAGATTTTTTTTCTACCTTAATATAGTAATGAATGTTTATAAAATATATATTAGGTTAAAGAAATAAAAATAACAGACATAAAATCCATGAATTTCGTCATACAATAATAATTACCCATTATTCATTATTACCACGCAATACATATTATAAAGGTAGGCTTTTTTGAATACCGGGGACCGGCTTATATCGTTCTCTTTATGCTTTAGTTGTCTCCCTTGTCTTTGTTGCTTAGTGATATGTAAACAATCAATTAACTGCCAAACTTACCGGCTCCAAGAAGTTCCTTTTCGTAGAGTTGTTGAATCTCTGAGGAAGTGAAGGGATCGGCTCTCTGTTTTTTGTTGCCAAGTCCCTTTTCTTTCAAGTCCACGCATTTCGCTTTTAGCGTGTCCCGTGTGAGTTTGAACTTTTTCCGCCCATGACATCGCCTTCGTACTCTGCAAAACGAGTTGATTATGATTAAAATAATCAAAGTCTGTGCATAAAATTATAGGCAACTATAAAATATATAACTATTAAGTGTTTATATATTAACTTTAGTTGTTTTAGATAATAAAACAAACAGAAATACGCCTACCATTCTCGGACAGGTGTCTCTTTACACTTGACAAGATGCCACGCAGGGTAGATGGCTCGAAGTTGGTTGCAGCGGGGCCATTCGCCTCTGCCGAAAGCTTGGTCTTCTTGACACTGAGCAGGAATCTGGATAGAAGAATATCTAGCTCCTTTGGTGGAATGTCTTTGATCTGGCGGGTCTCGCCGTCATCATTCAGCCAATCGTTCACCTTTTTCATGTCACTCCTAGTTTTTGTTACCGTAGCCTTGTTTTTCTTTGCTTCAATGAATTGCCGGGCTTGTGCCTCAGTGAAATGTTCATTTTTTTCGATGGCAGAATCCAGTTGAAGTAGCCTGTTGGCTAAATTTTCGAGCGTACGTTCACCCATGTCTACTCCGTCAGCCATCTTCAACAACGTGAAATTGCGTCACGTTGCACGTGCGGACAATCGCAGGGTCATTATCGGTCACGTGACTGATAATAGCCCCGGGGCTATTATCAATTTTGATGATTATGGTCCCGCCGCGCCGATAATGACTATTCTGACAACGTTAAAATGTTACTATATATAGTAACATGTGCATTAACCACTTATAAAGCACATACTAAATTATGAATTCAATGTTTTAACGATAATATTTTCTTATTAAATGATGTATGATTACATCGATTATGTAGTACAGATGAATACATATTAGAGATTATTTGGCGCTTTTAAATGGGGAATT